>NC_063274.1:14761827-15080800 GCF_910591885.1 Bombus terrestris
GTTACTACGTCCAGGTTGAAGTACTCCAGAAGTCCGTACCAGTGGAAAAGGTGGACGCATAGTACCGGAAGCGAACGTCCTGAAAATCAAACGCAACGTGATACGACGGGAATGGTATCTAAGCTGTAAGTCGAGCTACCGTGTCGTCGGGTTAAAACCTCATGGACATTAAATAACAGTAAACTGAAACTACTTTAAAGCAGAAAAATTCCAAATGATGAAAGGAAGATAGATAAAACGAGGAGAGAGGAAGGAATAAAGAAGAGAATTAACAACGTTTGCACGGATGCGATTCGCATTTCTAATAGCTTTTACTCTTTAATTTATTATTTAATAATTTATTATTTGTATTAAATTTTCATAAATTTAATTAATATCGTGAAGACACTATATACTTAAATTTCAGATTAAAGTTTCATTCGAAAAAAAAAGAGAAAAACATATTTCATATGCATTCAAGCTGGTAATAATTAACAGCAAAGCCGGTTAACATGTCGACTGTCACGCGAATTTTATATATTTTACCCTGGGAGCCACGATAGATTATACGCGACATCATGACATTTACATTTTGCAAAATATTATATTGTATTTCGTGCATTTTCTTCTAACGATATTATCAAAATCGTTGACATTGTTGAAAATTTGTTAGTCTATGAAATTTGTCTTGTTTTAATCTACTGAGAATCAACAATCGATGGTTTAATACAACACTTCGTTTTCAATTTTTCCAATCAATTTACATCATCCAGTTCTGTTTCCAGTGTGGCTATGGAAAGGAAATTCCAATGATTCGTTTAATATTTCTTTTACATCACTATTTCTTCCATCTAGATTTTACAATTTTATGAAATTGAAAATTGACGGAGATCGAAGTGCAGTAGAACCCCCTTTATCCGAACACCTATTATCCGAATATCCGAACGCTCTATCATCCGAACACGATATTTCCCAATAACGGATGCCTCTTTCCGTTTCAAATATGTACATACGTATTTCATTCGTATACAATAGTGTTCACATACGAAACATAGTGATAATACACAATGTATTCTTTTCTCTATTCGAGAATGAATTTGATAGTGAAAAATTCGGATGAACTTTGATTTGAAGAATTCAATACGGAACTAATAGCGTTTTAACTATGAAAACAAAATACCACATAATTGAAAAGCTTAAAAGCGATGTAACTGTAACAGAATTAGCAGAAATACACGGGAAAGCCACGATCGCAGATCGCATTAAAATTCACATTAAAAAGCAAAAAGATGATATCGAGCATTCTCCAAAGCACGTGGATTCCTCGGTAAATGCAACAGCGGAAAAACCTTCGAAATATACCGACGTAATGAAATGATTTTAGATAAAGATAAAGCGATAAAGACAATTAATAACGACGATTTTAAACAAATGGAAAGAACGAACGAAAGAGTGTTAATTGGAATGGTGCTTTCTCACGTCGAGTCATTCGTGGTATTCGGAAAAAGGCTTCGATGATTGAAAGTAGAAAAAGAATCTAACTCTATGCGGTTACTTACGTTGAAAGAATTGCATGATTTAGCAGGCAAAAAGATACCAGATGCATATTTAAAGAAATTGCCAATCGACGTTAATCTATATTTGAACAAATGAAATTTTACGTCAGAAACGTGGTTGTTCTGTTCTTCGAAAATTCCATTGTTCCAACAATTTTGTCTCCCTGTTACTTCGGATAAGGGAAGCTCTCCTGTCTTTATCACGTTGTGATAAATTATCGGGTTGGTCCTTAATCAGTTAGTCGTTCTAAAAAATTTCATAACGTCGGCTACCGATGACCACCGAGCGTGTTAATTAATAACTGCATCGGACTTAAACAGGGCAAATCGAAAATGTTCTCGCTTTCTCATAAATATCACGGTTTCTCAGTTCGCTCCGGCTCGTGCCAAATAAATCAAGCTGCGCGTGAATATTGGATCGCAATGGATCGCGAGGATTTTCGCGGATCCTGCAGGTTGGAAAAGCGAAATACTCTTATTTCAAGCGGGAACCATGCTTTTTTTTCGATACCACGCGTTCCGCTGCTCTTTGCATGCTCACACGTGGTTTTGACGTTGAATGATAAATCGGGTCGGAGTTACGTTAAAAGCGACGCTTCTTTCTAGGAATTTCTTTTCTGGTTTTTTTTTGATATTTTCAAAGATTCTTTTTCACACATGATGGTGAATATCGAGATGCTGATGCATGTGCCGCAGTAAAATCCAATTTTTAGAAAGCGTGCATCAATGGTGAATTATGTATCTGTTGCTGTTTATTGCAGCTTTTTCGCTGCTTGAAGGTTTTATGGTGCTTTCTTTGTATTACAGAAAACTCCTAAATTTATCGCTCTATCGTGGCCTATAAATTTATAAAATTGCCTTTTTCTCTATGTTATTGTACAAACGAAAAATAGATCAATGCATCTGTTGTTTTCTTTTTACATTATACCGTCGATATTTCGTTAGCAAGTACAGTTTTATCCAATTTTCTTCGTATATCAAACGATCCGTAAATTGTTAATTTTTTTCGAATAATAAAATTATCGTTTTTATTTCGTGCTAGGTTCGTGCTAGATGTATATAATATTTTTCCAAAAATTGTGAAATCTTCATACAGGACGATTGTACTTGAGTATCTTGTTAAAATTTTATTTACCAAGATTTAGCTTGAAGGAATAAACCGAGATAGAAACAAAATGTATCAAGCGGGCACATACACGAAAACATTGTAATAGGCACAAGCTTCGGTATAATGAACGAATAGAATACAATACGATACAACGTTAAGATTTTATTTACATTTGTATAATTTTTGTAATGGCTTTTAAAAATAATTGAATTATTTACATTTCCTGAATGATGAAGTTTGTATTCTAATGTATGGTGCCAACGTGTAGTGAAATTATTTTCTCACGGATATCTTTCGTTTAGATTTGGTATCGTATTGTTGCTGTAAGGCATCTTCTCGTTTGAATTCATGCAACAGACAGAAACGACTTCTCGGAAGAAGTACTTTGTTTGTGAAAGACATTTTGCAATATTAACAGGGCAGAAGTAAAACGCCGTGCCAGCCAGTTTGCTTTATAAAATACATAATACAACGCTGAAGCTTTCAGTACGTGGATAACGTAAACATTCTCTCGTGGCGGGGCGTGGGTATTAATAAAACATTATACACAAAAATCCGCGAGAATCCCGCAACAACCCGATGGAACAAACAGCTTCGGTAGGTATTTAAATTACAGGATAAATAAAAAGATTGAGAATATCTTTCTTTGAACAACTAACTATTAAATCTTGCTTTTACTAGAAACTGTAATGTGCATTTTACTTTGGTATTATCAAAATGACATATAGTATTAAACATTTAACGAAGTAGAACATAGAAAAATACTCAACATAGCAAATATAAATATAAAAAAGATAGATATAAATATTCACAGTATCATCGTAATCTATGTTATTTAAGTAAACAACTGTTAGTGTAATAAACGTTAGTGTAATATTCTTGTATCTGATTTTTTTGGCAATAGGAATATTCTCCATCCTTTTATCAAATAATGCATATTAAACCTTGATCAGCTGAAATTGACTTATATCAGCTTTTATTCGCATTGCAGACGAACATCAAGCTGCCTTAACTTTGCGATCGAGAACTTGGCAAACTTTGTTAAACACTAGCCGTGCAATTTTCATAACGGGGAAAAATATGCTTCTCGATCCGTTATTTGTTGAAAATGGCAGAAAAACGATTAAACGTTATCAAAACATAAAAAATTCAACGGAGAGGATTGTTATTTATTTGTAATTAGATATTTCAAGCAATCAGATTGACTTGGTTTAAAAAATTCAATTAAAAGCATGCAATTCCTACAAAGCACGGAACGTATTAATGATTCAATTGATGCAATAAAACTTTCCGTTCTAACGTAAATATCCTCAACCAATTTATTCCATTCGATTATTAATTTAATCTTTTGAAAAATAGCTGTCCAACCTCGAGCTTTCGTCTGTCACTTTCAAATTCAACGTGTTCGCGATGCCGAGGTTCAAGGAGCCACGAAACAAGCGAACTTCTTTTCTTTTTCTTCTTCTTTCTTAATTGCTTACCTCCCGTCACCGTTTCCAGCGTGAACGCATTAAATCGCCAGTTGCTAGCCTTCTGTAACACGCACTGCAACAAACCATCAAATATCGCATTAGGTCGACAGTGAAATAAACGATTGCCGCTAGAAAGGGTTGAAACGTGTTCCCGAGCACAATGTCACTGTAATGGAACAACCGTGTCCATTTCTCGAGAATATAATAAAATAAATCATTAAGGATCTGGAACGTGGCTCTGTTAATCGAACTCTCTCGTGTCGTTTCGTGAAATATCTCGGAGCAATAGCAAGCTTCAATAAACGCGTAATAATACATACGTGGGTCAGTGATTCAAAGAGAGCTTTCAATAAATTTCAAACCTTCTGTTATAGAAACTTTCGAACGTATTGAATACAAAAGTTTCGCAGAATGCTTGCCACATGTTCCTTTGCGTTTATTTCGTTTATTAGCGAACAGAATTAATAGCAAATTAAGGATATGACTAATAATTAAATTGATGTAATTATTATATAGTACTTTTATATATATATATAGGTAATACTTAATTGTTTTGTGGATAATATTTTTTTGGCCGTATACACGGTATCTCAGTTACGCGAGATTACCTAGATATCTGTCTTATTTACGATTGTATGAAAAAACTTCTCAGGGCGAAGCTAAACTATTTCAAGAAGCACGTGTAACGGTGGGAAGAATTTTTTCTCAAGTTCATCTTTTCTAGAAAATTTCAAGGTTATCGGTGTATTTTTAAATGATACCCTATATTTTTCGACCTTGGGAAAAAAATTGCGCCCTGAAATAATTTAACTTTGTCCTGATAAGCTTCTCATTCAATCATAAATAATATTTAAGTGATCTAATTGAGACACTGCATATTTACAAATAACTATTAATATTACACTGCTAAGTCCCGATTTAGATAGTATAATATTAAGTTTATTATCGAAGATGAACGTAGGAAAAAAAATTATATCGTGCGAAATTTCGTATTAAGGTTAAGCAAGCTACACAAGTTTGTAATACTTAACGATAAGGACAAGGCTGATCTTTGTAACAGAAATCATTCCTATATAAACGAAATTAATCTCTATCACTGAATTTTACAAAAAAAAATGCAAGCAGTAACGAACGACAAGTAAGTTTTACTTTTAGAACGATATCACCATCTATATCATTAAATAATAGAATTTAAGAACGTGTAAATACATTTAATTGACATTAGAAAATATATTATCTTAAAGTGAATGCGCGTGAATATTTTGCATACACTTCCTGTAATGATATTGACGTTCAACTTTTTAATATCGACGTCAATTTAAATTAATAACGAAAGTGTAAGGAGGTTCAAATGGATTTTAGATAGAAGGTCTTCATCTTCTTTCACTTTAAAAGGGTGGAACAAATTGAAACTTGGATGGATATGCTGCTAAATGTACCCTTATGCCATTAAGCACAAGATGAAATATTGATCCTCCGAGTGTGTGTGTATATATATTATATATATATATACATAGAATGGGTCATGCATTTATTAAATTTATAAATATAACAAAAAGTTCGTTCAAATTTAACTACACGTGGTTTATTATTCTCTGTTTTTACAACTATCCTGATTAACAGATAAAATTAAAATTAAAATGAAGGAAATCACGCTTGGAATTTCAGCATATTGAATATTAAGAAATTATGTATATGTGTTTTGTAAATTTTTTTAACAACTGTACAGAAATAATTTCTATTAAAGTGTAATCCCTTCTTTCGGTACAATGAAAAATTCATATTTCCTTTCATTAAAAAACATATTTTCAGCATTTCTAAAAAAAAAAAGAAAAAAGTAGACATTATTATTTTTTCTCTGTGAACTAAAATTATCTTGCAATCAAACATCTTCTTTTTTTTATTTAATTACAAGCATGATTAAGTAAACTCGATTCTTTTTTATTCTTTAAAAAATTACGTTTTTTGCATCGGTGCTATTGTTCTTACAATACAGCGATATTTCCCTATTTTTATGGAACATGAGAATCAACGAACGCGTAAATTCTAAGCAGAATCAATGACTTTCACCCAGTATCACGATCATTACTGACCAGCAATGTATTAGCATTTAACCGGTTAAATTGCACAAAGGTTCTGATCACTCGACCGGTGTCATCGGTTTTCCGCTTCAATTACATAACAGTTTAAGTGTCTTAACTACTTCGGATTTTATCGATCCGATTACCCGGACCGGTTTCGTTAATTAATTAGTTTTTTTATTTCGATCTAATAAGTTGTACAAAATCAGTCGGAAAAAATGAAGCGTCGTGGATGTAATAGTAAATTACATGCATCTACTGATCTTTTTCCGCAATTATCTCGCTTATCTATTTTAATATCAACGACCTTCTATGTCGTTTTAGATCTTGTTTGTTCCATTGGATTTGTTTTTATTTCATTAGTTTTTAATTCATATTCGCTAATTAAATTCTATTTAAGTACTTAGGCATTACTTAGTAATTAAGTATTAACCATAACTAGTTTCATTAATTACAATTACTAATTGAAGAGTGCTTGTAAAAAAACACTGTAAGTGCTAAGAAACGAGTTTTTCAGGAGGAAAAGAAAACTTATGCATGATAATTTTACAAATTCATGAAAAAGGAAAGTATATCTGTAGAAGAAAATACGTTCGTGCTACCTGTTAGTTGTAAAAACGACTCAATGTTCCAATCATTTAGATAAATGGTATAAACAAAAGCCAAAAATCAATTAACTAATGGTCACTGGGATTTATACCTTTTTCTGTAGAAACGACATCGTGAAACCATTCTTTAGCATTATTAATAAATATTTAGAAATGGAAATTGCACATAAATTCTATACTACAGGATTCTCATTGGTACGTAGAATAGTTTCTAATAAAAAATCAAAATTTTTCAATTAACTTTCCTGCTTTTGCATCGCTGTTCTTTTTCCAATCGGTCAATAAAATAATATAAAATAAAATAAAATCGGAGAGTTATAGCTTCCGCTCAGTATATTATATTTTTTTACATTACTTCCAGGGATTGAAGCGGAGAACAGCAAGAAAATTAACACGCAGCTCGAAAATTTTCATTTCGTATCGAGATTTTTCAAAGTATATGTACATAAGATAAAAAGTTTCACGAATCTCCAAATCCTCGGTACTTATATCGATGCCGTAAACAATGTATCTTGTCTGTTAGAAAGTTTAAAACAGTATCTGAGGAGGAAACGACTACCTTTCGGTTGGGAGACTATTTGAAGTTTCGCGAAGTTTCTTCTTCGCGTTGCTTGTATCGATATCAATTTTCGGGAAGTTTCGGGGTCTTCAAGTTTCGAAACTTGAAAGATTGGAACGTTCTTCTAGACGATTGGCAAACTTGAAGATTTGGAAACACGGAGATACGAAAGTTTCAATATTAAAAAATAAAAAAATTAACAAACTTGGCATTTGTTTTCGAACGGAATATATGAACCATCTAGTTTTCGATTTCATATACGTCACATATATTTTATTACCAAGGTAATGAACGCAGCTCTGACACAGATACGATTATTCCGTGATTTATGAACCAGCTTTCAACAACTTTGATCAAAGATACTAATATAAACAACTAAACTTAACTTCAAAATATTAGCTCAAAAGTCTCCCGACGTTCTATAACACGAGATAGTATAGTCTACTTTGTCTTAAACTGCAATTCACTATGTCACAATCTAAACTCGAGGAACAATTTAAACAAAAATAATCTACAAGCTTTCCTCCCATTCGTTATGTTTCACCTTCGACATTTCCAACTTTTTAATCTGATATTAAAAGAGAGAAAAAAAAAGAAGAAGAAACGAAAAACCTTGTATAGTTTACCTTCAAGATTTCCAAGTTTTTAATCCAATATTAAGAAGTATGGTTTATAAAACATTCAATGATATCCTTTCCTTATATATTCCTCTCTTACAAGCTTTCTACTTTATTCAAATATAAAATGTAATATCCTATAAAATCCGTATACGTTCTATCCCTTTAACCAACTTCCCTTAATAACACGAATGAAATATCGAAACGATACGTATCGTAAGATACGTCGAATCTTATAGATAACAGTGGATACGATTCCAAGAAAACGGCATCTTTTTACGTATATACATATAAGGTTTAAATCCTCGTTGATCAATGGCTTACCTGAACCAGGCCGTGGAAGATATCGTCCAGGATACCAGGCTCTTCGGTTAAGGATCTCGTGGTAAGCCTCTTACGGCGTCTCTTGTGCATCGTCAGGAATCGACCGGTGGGTCTGGGCCTGGAACGACCGATATCCAAACTCTCTAGCAGGTTGCGGTCTACCTCTGACAAGCGTCTGAACGTCGTATCTGTCTTGGCTTCATTGCGCACTTCCGTCAAAGTCACCGATACGCCGGATGTTGGCAATGCGGCATTTTCTGCGAAGCGATTCAAAGAAATCGTTAGATGTGAATCGCGTGAATCGTAAGATGAAATATGTGGCGCGATTTTAACGCGTTAAAGGTACATAGGTGCGCATGTTTCTTCGAGAGTAAAATTATCTCCAGTTGCTTTCGAAAGTGTATGTAAATGGACAGTTGCGTCGAGACTGCCGACAGCGACTATCCAAGTCACTGTCAGATCGGATAGTCACTCCCAACCCAGTGTCCTGTCAGCTTGCGAGAAATATTCACGAGAGAAGCTCTACAGCTATAACAGTTTCACTGTGTATTCGTTTGTCAGTTGTTCTCGCGAGTATTTCTCGTAAGAGTGGACAATACGTTAAGAGCGACCGCACGAGTCGCTATAAGATGAAATAGTCGCTTTTAACACTTTAAAGGTAGTACAGATTAAAGACAGGTGACCGTGTCCTTTGCTTACGATTCTAACAGGTAAATTTCTTTGTTGCTCTTTTATCTTATTTTAGGTTCTAATAGTATCGTATATTCAAGAAGGTTGCAAGTAAATTTTTCTTTGGAAAACTAATAATTCTCACTTATACTCTGTTGTCCGTGCTATCAGAGATTTGACATTAAGGTAGGTTTCTATTTGAACGTAAAGCTATCGCGAGTTGCTCTCGAGAGTATTTCTCACAAGTGGACACTACGTCAAGATACTCTTGAGAGCAATTCGCGATAGTTTTACTCTCGAGTGGACTTTTATCTTAAAATAACAAATAACTCTAAATAACACGATGACGTTTATCAATGAAAACATGGAATTTTTTTAACAATAAAATACAACCAAGTACGAAGAAGAATATGACATAAAATACAGGCTCTCTTCTTTATGAATATGTGGGCGTTTTTCGAATAATTGATTCTACGTAAATATCGAGATAACAAAGAAAGTTCACGTATCATGAATGGTGGATGACATTTAGTTTTCGATGTTACCCGCAATTTATCTTTGTACTAGAAGGTCAATGGTTGAAATAAAGACAAACAATGGTCTTATGGAATTGTAGGATTTATGTGTTTGAGATGTTCTACACTGTGAGCATCGAATTTGTTTTTGTCACAATTTGTATATCACGTTGCACATCGTTGCACATTTATCTCGAGAAATATTACTATTCGATGTCAATAGTAGCATTAAAGTAAAATTATTTTTGAAATTAAATCGCTCTGGCAATCTTTTTCTATAGTTGCAGTTACGAAATGAATCTTTGATAAATTATAAATACAGTAAACTGATGATCGCTGGAAGATTAATTCTACGTCAGCGCGATACTGCGATTCTCCGTTTGTCGAGATTGAACGCAAACAAAAATGGTCAATGACGATGAATACGCAGGAATATAATAATCTATATCGGGACTCGTGTTCGGAATTATTAAGAGTATTGTTGCGAGAGTATGACGCTCGCTGCTCGTGTAAATATTCTGCTGGAAACAATAAGTAAACGGTCACGTGCCTGGATGATTCGATAATATTATGCTTCTATTGTTAATAAATTATAAAAAATAATTTCTCTCGCAGACTAAGAAAATTGGGTCTTGAAAGATTCGAAGAAGCCGAGGATAAAGAGTTTTCCAGATGACAAGACGATAGAAGACGTTAACTTTGTTACTGAATATTAACTTTTAGAAGAAAGTTTTATCGTTAGTGGTATTTTTATACAGATTACTGTCATTAATTGACTATAATTTGTCACACATTTATCCACAATTATTATAATCAAAGCGCAGTTTGTCAAAAATACGCGTATATTTACGTAACTCAAAAATTGTCACTTTTTCTTTTCAATTACATATAATTTGTTTCATATTTATGAAACTCTGCACGTGTTTCTAATACTATTGACATATATTAATTTACTTTTTACTATAATTTTAGGAAATATTATATTGTAGAAAATATATATAATTTTGGCTAATCACTCTTCTTTTAAGCAGACCTTACCACGCTTTACTTGAATAAAATTGGTGGCTACACAAAATTACTAGACTTAATTTTACTTAGTTTCTCAGTCTGTTGCATTGTAGAGTTTACAATGGAAAGATAGAAACGTAATGGGAACTTTCACGTGCGCGCAGAATACGGGACTTGACCTTAATTAACAAATTCCCAACTTTTCGCTTACCTACACAACTACAGTTTTCAAAATCGATTCATCCACTTTTCACCTATTTCCAACCTTTTGCATGCTTTTTTCCCCGGAATACATCCATTCGATAACGAAACTTGTCCTTCATTGGAAAAAGCAGAAAAAGAATTTTCCTTAGAAATTACACGTTTACGTAACGATGTCTCATCTAGAGAACGATTCGGTTGAAACGCGTCCAAGTAAATAAAATAAATGAACTCCGTGCTTATGTAAGATAAAAAAATTTAATTTTAAACCAATTAATCGATACTATCTTAGAACCTACATTGACACCTAGCTTCCATGTGCACGAGAGTTGACCTTAATTAACAAATTTCCAATTTCCCAACTGCCTATACAATCCCAGTTCGTTAGGTTCAATCTATTCATGGTCCTTCGCAGAAGTTAACATTTTTTATTGCAATTTTATTTTAAGGAATACCGAAACAACAACTTCATGTCCTCTGGATATATAAGGTGTTCATGCTATTAGTTTTCAGCGATTTTCTCGTAAACGACAAGCATGAGGGAAAAAACGAAAGAGGAGAAAGGACGAATGGTCCAATGTGATCTATATATTCGGGACAATATTCATCCCGCAAGTGTGAAAATGTTCGTGCATTTTTTAGTTTAAAAGATATTTTAACTTTAATTTTGTAGAGTATCAAAAACGAGAAAAGACGTAACGCAGTATTATTGTATTTATGTTTTCTTTGTCTTTTATATGATAAACTCTATAAAATTGAAGTTAAAATATTTAGTTTTAAATTAGTAATCAGTTTTCGATCGTGTTACCCTAATACATTTTTTTCGTAGAAGACGAGAGGGTTCGATGTACGCAAAACGAAACGGAAGGTTTCCGTTTAAAAGAATAGCGCAGCTGCAAAACGCACGTGCATTTACGCATTTGCGAGGAAAATATTATCGTAAATATATAGATCACTTTGAATCATTCGTCTTCTCCCTCTTTCATTTTTTCTTCATAGTTATCGTTTACGAGAAAAACGCTGGGAACTAATAGCGTGAACGCCCTGTATTTATTGAGCGAGAAAACGAAGAAAGAACGTGTTATGTTAGTACGCACTAGTGTTATTATAGTGTTATTTTATGTCTTATATGTAATGTTATTATGAGAACGAATTGTCATTGGAAATTGATGTACGCGGAGAAAGCTTGATCAATATAAACACGAAAATTGCTGTATTTCCCTGCGTTGATAATGCAAGTCATTTGCTTTTGTACGCTTTATTATTGATACTATTATTGGAAATCCTTGAGTCAAGTAAAAGTGCTTGGTCAACAAAGATTAGGGGACCTATCTCTTCGTGTTGATTTATACTTTTTTATTTCGATAACATAAATCTTCTTGTTTGTTGTTATTCGTCGTTATATTTATTATTCGTGTAAGAAAACATTGATACAAGGATTATTAGAAATTGAGCGAAAAAATATTGTGTTATATAGCATGCCGATTTTTATTATTGGAAATGATAAAATAGAATGGGTATTTTATGATACGTGTAAAATAAAATGGATATTCGATAATAAAAGATAGCAAATATAAAATTCCACGTGTAGTACAGAGCCATTTTTTGCACCATTCATTACCATAATCCGCATTGGATGCATCGTCACGGTAATATTAAATTACATTGATTGAATATATATTTTGATAGGATTATGTGTGTTTAATGTTTCATTCGATAAAACATTTCATTTCATAACATGCGATAGTATATTTCAAAAGCTGCTAATATCTCCAAATATCGACATGAAATATTATAACGAAATATTATAAAGTATATAACAAAATATCATATACTTCACTAAAATAAAATGCTGTCTACTCTGGAAGAATGAATTTGTAAAATTAGACAACGAATTACGAATTTTTGTATCTATTTGTTTAATTTTTTAATAATTTATATAAAAGATAAGTCGCTAGTAGGGAGAGAGGAGAGCAGTAGAGAGAAAGTAGAAGGAGGATCAAAGAGGAACAGGGAATATTCATAACTTATAGTTTTGTATTATATTTTTGTATTTTTTAATTTTATATTGTTAGAATTTCTTAGTTCTTAAAATTTATATTTTACGTTCCTGTTTGGATCTGTATCTTACTGAAAATTAGGCACTGACAGAATATAAATAATAAAAGTATAGAGAATAAGGAACATAAGAGATAATAGACATAATTTGTCTATTACACTTTGGACATAATTCTATTTTGATCCAAGTTTAAATTATAAATTTTAGAACTAATTTTTATATATGAAAGATGTTAAGCTTGAAGAAGTAGACCATAGATGTAAACCAAAGACGAATATAACTGCGAGTCAGTTCTAACCCGGAAGTTTTATAACAAATAAGTAATAGTAAATGATATAAAAGGTAAGATTGATTCATAGTGCGAGTAGAAAGAGAACGTAAACGTTCTATGGCTCTCGCGACCAGTAAAAGTAGATGATCCAGGTGAGTTTCTTGGGTGGGGCAAAATGTGTAAGAGTACACGACCAGGTACATTTATGAACCTTCTTTTACGAGATTTAAAATTTCCTTGTAATTTATATTTTAATACCTCTGTCCGATACTACAGCGTAAACAATTAAACTCACATTAATTATATACCTAATAAGTTTTTCAAAATCTGCCATAGCATTTTTATATTTTATTACTCTTGAATCGCCCCTTTCTGGATCCGCCACTGCCTGTGGCGTGCTCACGCACTGTCGCTGTCTAATTAACCTAATTGCAGCTATACGTGTTATCAGTCAAAGAAACCGACAGACTTTATAACGCGTAAATTCCATCGAGGTTATCGCTTCGTTACTTTTCCCCATTTGTTCTTTGCCGAGTATATCAGTTGGTTTAAAAGTATATTTTCACCATTCTTCTTTTTCGCACGGGGATACTTCCGATAGTTTGAAAAATATTGTATATCAATTATACGTTATATTACACTATGATATATACGATATATTATACTATATGTTATATATCATACATTATATTATTACTATTATTATATACGTTATATCATACTTATTGAAAAAGATTGGAAAGAATTCCATTTCGATTGAAAATGTCGATATAAATTATCGCTTTTACAGGCTTTTATTAATAATTTAGATGGACGATCGTACAACGTTTTCCTCTTATTTCGAATCATGAAGCATGACAAGTGTCGATCAAAAAGCTTCGAAACGTTATTTATAACTCGAGCTCGCAATTCCTTGCGACTTCTTGTTGCACGTTTATGCAACTATCAACGTTTGAAAACAAAATTTTCTTATTGAATATAGAGAAAACGATATATTATTCGTTCTGAAAGTTCATTCGTATAACAGACATTCATCCAGAAGTAAGAAACATCTCCATACATAGTAAAGCTTCGAGTGTTCAGCAGCGTTCAGGAAGCGCACTGTACGTCAGTCATCGCATTTTCTTTCGTAGCTCGGCTACTTCCTGAAATATTATCGGGTCGAGGCGGAAGATCCATCAGTTTCGCTTCTCAGCACGAGCATTAACGCGTTCGTATAAACGTATAGCGATTAATCATCGACATGACTTCCCGCTTTTACGTCTAATTTTCGTCTGATCTTCGTTCAATCGCGAATTTATCATTTTTATGTTATATTATCTTAGAGCTGTGTACGTATAATATCGTCCTAGAGATCACGTAATTTTAAGTCGTTTACTTCCACCAAATCTTAATTCGCCTATATTTACTTACTTTGTACAAAAGGACGAGCGCGTTCAAACTTTTAAACATTCAGATTTCTCAAATAGAAATTTCACAAGATCTTTTCTAATGACAGTTTGCACAATTTTTTCATACAAGATTTTCATAGTTTGCAAGCATTATGTGCACCAGAAGAAAATCCTTTTTCGTAATACCTCACTGAGACTGCTTCTTCCAGAAAGACTTCCTATAATCGACATACTATTACCATGCAAAACTCACTGATGGTCGGATGTGATTTTCACAACCATCTGCGTCGATGATAAATACGTATATCAGAATCGATATTCGAAACTCAATTACTTACTAATAGAAACATTCGCACCAAATTTCCATTCTCTCATGCAAGTACAGTGACCGCAAGAAGTATTTCTAAGTAATTTCGCAACGAGGACGTCATTTCATTTCCACTTTTATAATATGAAATCTTATTTGATAATTATTTATGAACTTTAATATGAAATTTTAGTTACCACATGGAGATACCTGTAAATGATGCGAAATTTAATGTACGAATATTTGAACCTAACTGATATAAATCTAATGGCAATTGTAATTTTGTAATAACTGATATACATGTAGTTGATATAATAAACGGTTGTCCAGAAAGTAGATCTTCTACAGTGTAGATTAGACCGAGATTGAATGTACTTACAGAATCAACGATAACGTTTCTCGCAAGAAATGATGATTTACGGGACTGTGCAAGACGATGCTTACGTGTAAACGGCGGAAGTGAATGACGAAGAAAGTGTATGACGTATACAAAAACTCGTATTTATCGTTACGATAAGCATTGAAATAAGGCTACTGATTATATTGAAAATTAACTTAGTACATATACTAAAGTTGCAAATAAAGAAGAAGTTTTTAAAATGCATTTGTATCGTTGTTATTTCAAAATCGACGACTATTAATATCTGGACGACCCTCGTACGATGATTTTTGTAGCCACTGTACGCAATTTTATTGGCGTAAAATGCGTCCGAATCGAAAAGGTAGAAAAAGAGAGAAAACAAAGGAGACAAGGAGTAAAGAAAGGCGCGGACAGAGAAGTCCCATCGTGAAATCGAAGGTTAACGATTTACTGACGCATTCAATGAGCGGCTATCTGTTAAGTCCAGGATCGGTAAACACACAGTCAATCGGACAGGAACGTTTCGTTAGACAAGACAAATATGGCAAACACAAGGGTCCATTATCGTTTATCGACACTGTCGTGGGAAACACACAATACTTCCCGATCGTCATTCCCGTTTTCTATCTCGTAAACCTTTTTCTAGTCGAATCGGACGTCTTGAGAAAACTCAATCGTAAGTTAGAATTCCCCGTTTAATTGTTTCAATTATTCCCTTCGGTTCCAACGACCAATTAAAAGATTAATAGTGCGGTGCCATGATTCCTTGTATCGTTCATTAACCAGCGTTCTCTGCACGTTTGTCTATTTCGATCGATGTTTTCCTTATCGATCAACCGGTTTATTACCGAGCAAATCGATCGAATGGCACTTCAGCACAAATCTTAACTAGCGTTGATTACTCCTTATACTTTTTCTTATCCTTTCGTATCCTTGTTTTGAGCAAGTTTCTTTATTTATCGGCAAGGATCTATAGAACTGTCGAAATAATCGATTCGTAATTTTTCATAGGGATTTTACAGATTTATAATTTTAGGAGATTCTCTGTGACTCACTTTTGTAAAATCGATAAAAATTTCAACGAAACTCGCTATCTACTCGAAGTTGGAGATAGCTATGAAGCGTAATCGTAGAATAATCCGTACGTATTTACTATTGTAATTACGGTAGAACTGCATTTATCAGAACAGATATCGACGAACAGATAGTTTATATAATTGAAGTTCATATAATAGAAACTCGTCGATATCTCTGGCTATCTGTTATTTTCCGTTCACACGATAGGAACTCACGGACAAGAGAATTTAATCGGCAAAAGTTCAATTAATCAGGCGATAACCAAAATTTCGTTTCAGATAAATGGAGTTCTACGGTGTTGGAAAACTAAAATTCCAAATTTCCTTCGAATAAGCTAAATCGTCCGAGTAAGCTATACGAAAAGCTAGCACTTACAGCGACAATGATTTATTACGCTGCGTGGTTTCTTAGTATGATAATAATTTCGCGTTTCAATAGTTTGTTTCCAACTTCATTTACACGATGCGATTCTGTTTCAGCGTTCTTGCGAACAATTCGAATTGAATTTATGGCTGCAAACAGATTCACTACCATAGCGACGGGAAAAAGTGGACAATGGGCAATGGTTCGACCAAATCCCACTGCGGCAAAGGGCTTGATTTATTTTTGTTGTTGTTTCGCGATGCTTCAGTAGCGCAATGCTTGCTATTTCCTCCTGAACCATTTGAATTTTATTCTTCGTAAAACGCTGGTTTCTCATTTATTTCATGAGAGTACGCTAGTATTGTCTAGCGGAACAATGAATCGCAATTGTGTTAAATTTCTTTTCTCTTTCTTTTTGTTGCATAGTAATTTGACTCGTACGCAAACTAAGGCGCGAACGTTTTTCCAACATTCATGAGGACAATTTGGGAGTAAAAGCGTTAAAAGAAACATTGGCATTTGATTAGAAGGATTCTCATGGTATGATATTTTTTCGGAAGCAAAGAAATATTAAATTTTGCGATCGTTTAACAGAAGCAAACGAGAAGTTATTTGGAATACTATTCACGTATCTGTCAAAATTATATTTCGTAAAGTTAAAGCTTTCTTTCGTTTATAGAATCGCGGTATTTATGAAAAGCCTGTAAAATCGGCACTGTACAGATTTCACCTTTTAATGTAGAATAAAATTATGTCGAGAAATATGATTACTTTATTTCCAGTAAAAAATGACAATGCTGCAAAAAGATGACTCTGGATGCCCCTTTTTCGAATATCGGGTTTCTTCGCGTTTCATTATGATGGATCACAACGTTGAAAGTAATTACATATGTGCAGTACCCCGTTAAACGCGATTGAACGCACACGTAAGTAAATACAAAGCAATAAAAACAGATATAAGAGTCTTTACAAATATTTATCGGATAGAAAACAAATATGTGAAAAAGATTACTTTCGTAACTTAATTTAATACCAGATTATATCGATAATGGAAGAAATACTTATAAACTGGTACTTTCTGCATTAAAATTTAATTTTCGATAATATTATGTAATTTTACAGCATGAATTCTATTCACATAGTCATCTATAACTTATGTAATCAAAACTAACGCGTTATTAATTTTGAACGCGGATATATATAATGTATTATATTATGTACTACAAAAGATAGATTTAAAAAAGTACATGTTTGTCCGAAAGCGTCAATATGAAAGTCGACAAAAATTCCCTGTTGAAATGTCCTTTTTGTAGATCGGAAAATATTAAATCGGAAAAGGGCGTTTTTCGTGAAATAAATTTTCCGTGTCTAAGTGAATTACTGCGATATAATATCCATAATTTGGAGGCACGTATGGTAAAGTCTATAGATCATAAGAATGCGATAATCTGAAAGAGGGAACATCTCGAGAAGCGATCGTAATACGAATAGCTCGTTAATTATCTGAATTAATCGAAAGTTATAAAATCAATTTCTGAATATGCTCTTATAATTATGTATTCCGTGATGAATTATTGTAATATGCATCCAAGATTTCGATAATCGGCGTACCTTTTGCGTAATGTGATGATAAATTGATATTCGATTCTATGTACAGAGACGTAGGAGTAAGAGGAAAAAAGCGATGATAAGGTAAACGAGATAAGCGCTTTAATCGGACAAAGTATTTACGTTCGTTGTACATAATTGAGAAGAAACTTCTCGATATTATTTTCATACAAGTATTCGTAATTTTAAAAACGAGAAAAGAAAAATATACACGCGACACTTGCAATATTTATAACATTTGTATTACTTCTATTTGTAGCAATGTATTTTTAAACATCGTATATATATTTATGAGTAAGGGAAAGAATATTTAAAATACTGTGACTCGACTGGATGTTGCATTTGTATAACATCATTTCCAAATTCATTATGTAAATGAAAAGACAACGGTTTAAAAAAGATAAATAAGTCAACGCTCATTTAAATTTTTAATGCAGCACGAGTTACACTCACCGGAAATGCGGATGAACACGGCATTCTGCTCCCCACTGTCCACCGTTATCTCCGCACTTCTCCTCTGTAACGATAAAAGAATTTACGTAACGTTTTATTCTTTTGACAAATATAAGTGTGGAAAGTGAATAAATTAAGTGGCGACATTAATACGAAATTAAAAATAATTTTTATTATATCCAAGGTAAAAAAGGGTGGTGTGTTTACCTTCTGCATTTGTAAACACGAGAATAATAAAATGCATTTCTCATTGCGAATAAAACGGACGTAGATTAAATACGTAAAATCCACTTTGAAATTAATTTCAACGTAACAGAAATTAGAAATTACAATCGTAACGTGTTCGATTATTTAACACTGTTACTGCAAGATCCTGAAATATTTCGCGTGATATAGACACCGCTATAATTTCGCTCAAGTAACGCATGACACTAATCCGTCTTACATCAATAATTTCGAATTAGGTCGAGTCTTAAGATTACAAGTCTAGATTTAAATCTTTCGTGGAGTTAGTTGAGAACCTCGCCAGGGAGTTAATTCCATTTCGCCATAGTAGAATACTTAGCGATCAGATCAGGATAATTAAAAACATGTTCCTTTTCTCTTACACGTAGAACGTGTACCATTTATACAAATTTGCGCTTTTATGAGTACGATTAAGGAAATGGAATCTAAATAGAGATTTGCCTCACCTAGCATCTGTACCGTGGCGATTCTAATAAAATTCGTAAAACTATCGAATTTTTCTTTGCTAAACATTCGTTTTCTTGAAACGATAAAATATTATACTTGAAGAAATATAGTACAATAGTTTTTCAACTCAATTTCAAGATCAATAAGAACTACAAATTTTACATTTCCTGTATGTCGTAGAACTAAGAATCTTTTTCTTTATTGCAATTCCAATTTCACAGAATTCAATAAATCTAAGTTCAGTTGCTAGTGTTCCACCTATCTCATTCGAAAAGAACGAAAAGAACTTTTAACGCGAACACCTTCGGACAGTGTTCCTACGCCGTGGACTTCCGCTACTTCGACAACCTGCAACCCCATCTCCGAAACTGAACTCCGCGAACTTCCCGCGCGTTTGAATCAATTCTCTCTTCTTTCCTCGCCCGACTTCCTTCCGTTCTCGTGAAAAATAGACTTCGATGAATTTTCTTTGGAAAACAGAGGAATTGAAGACTGTCCTGGATGTCGAAAATACGAGGTGGGTTCGGCTGCGGGAGAATAATAACGAACGAAAACAGGAAGAGAAGATACGACGCGAATGTCGACAAGAAACGAGAAAAGAAGACGAACGAGTCCGATAAGAGCTTCAGAACGTTGAAGCTTATCTATCGCGAATTATGAAAAAGTTCTGAAAAAAATTTAATATAGGGAAAAAATGTTTCAATATAGATTTTTTATTAAAGTTCAATTACACAAATTAAAATTAAATTGGAAGCACACACAAAAAAAAAAAAGAAAGAAAAACACGCTTCGATTTATTCTATTGATTTAAAATAATACGCGAAGCGAATCATGGTAACTAGACTGTGAATTTTTGTGTATTTATTGAAAATTTAAAGGTGCAGATACGCTACAGGGTCCACATATAATGCAGAAATATCTAAAATATCTGAAACGGATTATTATAATATTTAGTAAATAAAATAAATTTCCATGCAGGTTCCATTCCTCTAATAGTGTTTGTGCAAATAATAGTTTACATAAATGTCCGCAATTTATTGACAGCTATCCTTCTTTTCTGGTTTAAAACGGATTTGCAGCTACATTTTATTCTTGGGTTTACACTTATCGTCTTCTTTTCCAACCATCAAACATCTTCTGTACTTAACATCCTGACTTAAAACCAACAACTTCAACTTGACCTTATATGGTGTCTTTTGTGTTCCTTATTCTTTATGCTCTTACTACTTATATCCTCTCGGCGCCTAAGCTTCAATAACAAAACTAAACAGAAACGTAAAATACACGGATAACTAAAGAACGCATACATCCAACGAAAGACATCACAAGTTTCTAGAATTGATAGAAAATTTACCGAAAAGCGATATAAAAATGGCACGAAAATGAGAATACGATAAGTTTGTAATTTGTTAAAAAAAAAAAAAAAAAAAAAAAAAAAGAACGGTAGAAGATGTGACCCGGCGACCGATAGATACAGCGACCTGGCAGTACTCGACGACTGGAACTCGTTGGCAGTCTTCTCGCCAGCGGATCAGGCCGATTGCCAATTGCAAAATGGGGCGACCTGGATTTCGAGGCACCTAAGCTACCGTTCTGATGCAGGGACGATTACCAACTCCGTGATAGGCCTGCGAAACAGAAGAATCCTCGAAGGAACGACAGGAAGTGCTCATTACACCGGCCACGTAGAAGAACTTGGCAGAATTCGTGAATTCTGTGGACCTGTGGACTACATAGTCGGATCTCGAAATCTTTCGCGCACGCTCGATGAAACACTCGTTACGTAGTCGATACACGTTGAATACGTTTTCAGAAGGGAAACATGGGAAACTCTTGGAAAAATTGGAAGCGTGGTTAAGATCGTTGCTTTCTTATTTATACGCTTATGATAGAGGACTTCGTAATCGGAAGGAAAAGAAAATCCGAATCTTTAGAATCGGAGGGGAAAAAGGTTAATGGAATGCTTGAAATCACCAGTGTTACGGAAAGAATCCCTCGAATCCCCGAACACTATGGAAATATTATGATTTTTATATTTTTCCATTCTCGAACTTAGCCAGCGAAAATTGCGAGCAGAAATCTTTAATGCATATCGCCGCTTGGCATAGACTAAAGTGACACGACTGAAAGAATTTCAATTTTCCTTTTACCCAATTACAATGGTCTATGCTATGTCTCTATTTTCATCGTGTAAAACGCTATATTTATAATTCCTTGTTAAATATAATCAATTTTGCGTCAGAGGGCAAAATCATTATCTACGTTGTTATCAATCTGGCTTTGGTTTTTCAACAACGCTGTTGCTCTCTGACCTTACGAATAGAAGGTTCTACCACTTTCGAGAATAGCGTTACCTTGTATTATCTTGTATTAAGTCAGCCTTAGAATGCGTTTGAAGTGACACAAGAAGATTTCTTTGCAAATTTTAAAAAGCTTCTCCTCTGAAATTTGCATTTTTCGAGTTGTGTCGTTATCAATGGCAAGTACCGATATGCATTAAAGATTTCCTCTAAAGACCCTAAGACTCGATAAGATTTATCAGAGGCTTGTGAAAGTGTTAAAATAAAAAAGTGTAAAGCGTTGAAGATTGATTTAGTTTTGGTGTTGTTAGTTATTAAATTGGGAATACTCTAATTACTCGAATTATTAGCACGACACATGGAACTATTAAAATACGTTGTGAACTGAACGAGATGCTCGATACGAGTGATTCTAGACACGTAGTCTTTTATTGGCCTCATTAATTCGTGATTGTCCATAGGAATTAGTTAAAATTTAAGCAAATTCGGACAACAACTTTCGATATTTTGAATCGTCGTAATGAACGACATCGAATTTTTAGAATTCTTATCAGACAAACAAGGACTCGTTGAGACTAGTTGAGATTCTGCACGGTTTTTTAAGTCGTAATACCAAGTTGACATACTTCCTAGTATGTTAATTCAATCTTACAATATAGTAAGAGGATAATTTGAAAAAATTCGCAGGTTAACCTTTTCGGAGGTATAAACGAGTTATTCACCGTGTATTATGGACCTACTTATTTGTCGACGTTCAACCATTTAATGAACGCCATAAATTATGAACCCATATACGTATAAATCTAATGTCTTTACCTTTTTGCGTAGTAAAAAAACTACTTTTGTATTCCGTGCTTAACGAATCTTCAGTTTTTAGTTCATCAGAGTTTTTCTAATGCGAGTAGCAGTTTATATTCGTAAAACTAAAAACATCGTATAAACATCTGCAGACTATTTATAATATTTGCTTCCTTAAACAAGCAATATTTTTCTTTCACGATCTTTTCTATTATAAAATACAAATGCGATATTTAAGATGCTCATGAAGGAAGAAGGGAAATAGTTTGTAGATGCAATTTGCATTATCAGGATGTAATAAGTAAGTTTATACATAAGTTTATATATAAATAGAATGATGTTAGCAATGAGAATAGACATTGACGATCAAAGGAACGCCCAAAGAATAGGGATATGAGCAGCATACGAAGCAGAAGCGTGAGGCCACTGAGATATGATATGGGATGGAAGGTTGTTGGGTGATTTAATATATTATGCAAAGCAAATTGTATTCTGTGACCTCCAGGGATTAGAATTACATATTATTAAAATAAAGAAGAAACGTCTAAGATGCTCAAGATGGACGAGATATTCGTGTATTTTTCGGCTTCATAGTCCGGAAAAAGTACTTGGCTTACACATTCTAACTTCCACTCATTCTCTTATATTTCTTAAAGCATCCATCAGTGCATCCAAAGACCCACACCCATCCACACTTCCATTCGAAACACATATTCCCTCTTATATCTAAAAATTATAATCAAAATTAATAAATTAATCAAACATATATATCTTTGTCTCTCTCAACCTATATACACCATCCAATACTTAATCTATGTATTAGGTTGTCCGAAAAGTTTCTTTCGTTTCATAAGGTGATAATAGACGAACAACGATTTCCGTTTTATATTATTTTATTGAATTAGGTATGATTCATTTCGTTCTATTTTTATTATTATGTTCGTGCATAATTCAATAAACTAATATGAAACAAAAAACATTGTACGTCTATTATTTCCTTATAAGACGAAAGAAACTTTTCGGACAACCTAATACTATAACATAGCTACGTTTGACTCACAATTAGTTCATTATCTATATCTTTACGCTTTTTCCCGAAACTCTTAACCAGTTTATCATCGCTTCGCATATTTTATCTTCTACTATATCTTTCTCTCTTAGTCCTCTAAAGCAATCTTTTGATTAATGTTTTAAGCTGCCTATCTCTAAACTACATAAAGCACATTTTCTTTTTTCCTCTTTCAACCAGTAACCATTTCCTCAACATTTCCGCATCTTGCCCTTGCTATTAGCCTCTGGCTATCTGCGTTTTCTTCCTTCTTCAGATATTTCGCTTTACCCGAGACTCCCTGTATAGACCTTTTTCAGTAACCATTATTTCTATGTTAAATAAGATTAAATTAGGTTTACTTTCAAATAACTACTTAACCAACTAAATATACGGAGTAATGATTTCCGTATTCAAAGGTCTAAGAGAAATAAATGGTATACGCGCGATATAGTGATACCGTTTCGAAATATTCTTTGGCTTCGACGTTGATTACGAAAAACTAATTCTGCTTTATGATCAAAGGATCGTTGCATCGCCTTTGATCGAAGGTAAAGGTTAAAAGTAACCGCAGAATCTTTTGCAAGGATCTGGTCTGGTTCTCAAGGGAAGGCTGTCAGGGAACACGAAAAAGGAACCATTCATTCGTCGAATGCAACAACAATCGGATGGAAAGCCGTGGAAACTTGGAGGAAATCTCTCGCAACATTCTTTCGCTTGTACTTTGCCGTAGAAATAAACCCATGCTGCCAGAGTTATCGGAGAAACATCAATTTAATTCCAAAATGAAGTATAGCAAGTGAACGAATCGTCAAAATTGAGAGGTTGAAATGATAAATGATATGAGTGGTTCAAAAAATAAAAAGCAATCTCTTTAGTGTGGAATTTTACTAATCCAAAGGGTAACTAAAAATTGCTCTTACGGTGAACAAAATTTTACATGCTGCGGTGATTTATTTTAGCTGTGCTTGAGAAAATGAAATATGTTATAAATGTATAAATTCAAGTAATTCAGAATAATTTTTCATCACTTATTCTTCTTCCAAATCTATAAAAAGGTTAAATGGCGAAAATGAACAGCTAACAAGTGATAAATGATAAAAGTGATAGAATTAACACTAAATTGCAGAGTTTCTTGATATCTCACTAAAGGTATTTATAGCGCGACAATATCCCGCAAAAGTAAATGACGCTGACACTCGAAATACTTTATTCTTCACGAACGTCTGAGATTCTACCTCTAGGAGAAAATTTCTTCATTGTCTGTACTTTCCACGCGCATACACCAACAAACAATTGAGAAACGAATACGACGATAGTCTCATATTAGGACATGTAGTATTTTGGACACCGAATTTATCGATATTACACGTACTTAACAATAAATTTATTCGAAAACGATGAGGTGAGAGCTAAACTTTTTTTTTAAAAAAAGATTCTTCTGGCCATCATTCTTACCTACATATTAGTTTTTTAACAACTTTGTAAGAACGATATTTTGTTTGTAATTGATCAAAAAGTTATGCTTGCAGCGGCTTATTATAAGGATTACGTGTTAAATTTTCCTACTCTGAAGGTGAATATCTCCATTTCGATGAGATTAGGCTCTCTAACAATTAAATCACGTATAGATGACGTATCGTCAAAATTTCAAAGAAATTGTAAAAAGAAGCAATTTACCCTACAAATATCTTAAGTGGTAGTATAGTTTATTTTCAGTCTGCCAGTCATAAAAAGAACTCGGTTCACAATCATTTCCCATTGCCTTGTACTCTCACTTAATCATCTATACACATATCCACCTACTCGCACACACAATCTTATCTTAACCTTATTTTACTACCCATATCTACTGTCTATCTTCTAACTCTTTACTTATTATATATGTCTATTATCTATCAAATAACCTAATAATAACCAAATCTATCAAATAATAAAATAATTTATTATATAATATAATAAAATAATATAAATAATAAATAATAATCAAGTATAGCCCACTTATAATTTACAACTAATCATTGAGAAACAATGTGTTATTATCAAAAGTGAAAAACGCGCAGATAATTAACAAAACAACTAGTTGGTAAAAATAATAAAAACAATAACATTCGCTGATCTAAATGAATCAAATAGAAATGTGTTCTTTGTTTCTATTGGAAATCTTCGCTTCTGACGTTTACCACCGTTTATCGTTTCCATTCCTCGATTAAGCGCGTGTATATAATACGATATGACAAAATGGAGTAGAAGAAAAATGGTAAATTCGTGCTGATAATTTATATTCATTTTTAGCAACACGATTATAAATCTCTCCATGGGATAATCAATCCGAGTGTACTGTATACAGAGCGTCTCATTTTCATCGATTCATGTAAATATCTGCTAAAGTACACGTTGCTCGAAAAAGTATTTCATACAAAACTTGTTCTATTTTAAGAATATTCTTACGACGACCGCCAGGTTTGTTTGGGTGAAGGCGAATTCTCGAGATCTCAATGCGAGCTTTATTTTTTTTACATGGATTTATACAATTTTTTATACACCATTCGATGCACTTTTTCATTCTCTACAAACAAGTAGATAAGATACTTGTATCTGAAAATGCTTAGTTTAAAAGATATTTCAATGCTGATTTCGTGAAATTGAGTGTATGAAAGACAAGAGAAACATAAACGTAAAGACGCTACGTTATCTTTCAAACGATAAGTTGCACAAGATTAAAGTTAAAATATCTTTCAAAGTAATCATTTCTTGATCCAACCACCATAATAATTTTTTTTATAGAGAATTGAAATATGCATAGAGTGGTGCATAAAGAATCTATGGTTCCATAAAAAAAGAACAAAGACCACGTTGAAATCTCGAAGGCACGTTCATCTAGATAAGATTTCTGGCCATCATGACATGTCCCTTTCGAAACAAAGTGAGTTTTCTTTGAAACGCTGTTTCGAATATTCGTTTAAGAGATGTTTGCGTGGGTCAATGAAAATGAGATACTCTATAGATATTTTATCAATAGTAACAGTTCATATAGTAAATTGCTATTATTTAAACAGGTCACGCTCACGCAGCTGGTCGTTCTTCCTTTATTCCTAATTCTATCCACTGGTTGCTGAATATCATATTCTTTAAGTTCCCACGTCTGCACTCGACAAACAGAATTTCCTAGCTGGCTGGTATATGTTATGCAATCTCTGGTACAATCGCAATATGTTGCTAATGTTGCGAACTTATAAATGGAAAGCAGCTTATTCGCATAGTTGTGCAATGCGCCGTACGCTTGCAGCCATGAACCTTCAAACGATACGAAACGTCGAAAGGACGGTCCAGGAATTGTTAATACCGAAACTATAAATCTCGTCGATACAATATATTTTAGATTTTTGATTATTATAATTATCTATTATTTTTAAATGTGTCCATTAATTGTCATCGCGTCGCACTAGTTGCAGTCATTTGTATTTAGTATATTTAATTTGGTATATCGCAGATTTGCAATTTCAATGTTAATTGAGTTATCTAGAAACTTTAGCAAGCATGAGATTAAAAATTAATAAGGACGACTGAATTTATTTGTAATAAGAATAAAAGATGATGCACTAAAACAAAAGATGCAAGGGATTTTCGGAATTTAAACGAATCATTCACATATGTTAATTTGTTGTCTAATTATCATATTTATGTATTGAATTAAAGTCGACATGTGTAGGATTAATAAAGTATTCATCATTTCTATCTGTATTTTGTTCCAGTATAAGGTAAACATTCTCTGTTTTTAATTAGTACACCAAATATTTACTACTATCTTACGGACAGCATTTTGGACATTACAATCCTTGTGCTTTGATACTTTTGCAGTCCCGGTTCTCATCAAAAAAATGTGTTATAAAATGGAAAATCATGCAAAACTGCGTGTTTCTCGTCCCTGTCCCCTTTATTCTTTATATATTTTTCATCGTCGGAAACAGAAAATGTAATTAGCCAGTGATTTTAAATACGTAATTCGTCTTGATCAAATCAGTACTCGGAGAACGTTAATTACGGTATTCTATTAATTCTTATTATCATGGAAATTTTCATCGTAGCATATATATTACTCGTTAAAATTCATAGCTACGCGATACTTTATCTTCTAAAGCAGATACTTACATGAAAGCTCTGTGTTG
Organism: Bombus terrestris; assembly: GCF_910591885.1. Classification (NCBI taxonomy): domain Eukaryota; kingdom Metazoa; phylum Arthropoda; class Insecta; order Hymenoptera; family Apidae; genus Bombus; species Bombus terrestris. Next base: position 14,789,423 of record NC_063274.1, read on the forward strand.
CAATGCCGGATGTAGTTATTACGAAGATTGCATATTAAAACGAGACTTCATAACTATTGTTCAACATCGGTACTTCTGGCTAACGGAAATTGTGTCAGTAAAAATAAAAATGGTGACGAAAGACCAGAAGAACATCGAAAATTAAATTCCAACCGGACTATTAGCATTTCTCTACTTGGCAAAGTTACATTTTTTTGTCCCATCTGCGTATCGGCGCATACTCTCATTTTCTAATAAAATGTTTCTTTCATATGAGCTTCTATATTTCACTTTCGTGGCATCAAATTTTCGTGATCATGTAAGCGTGTTATCGGATGACGCGAAGTTTCGTATACTTGGACTTAAGTAATCGGTATTTAAATGCTATAATAAATACAATAGCGTGCAAATATTTTTTATAGCCCGTCTTGTAATTATATTTAGATGTTAATATTAGTATAACGAGAGTATAGGCAGGTTGGACGTAGTACAGACGTTAGGTGGCAAGAATAAATGTAAGGTAGTTAGAGAGAAATAAAGATGATCGAAGAAAGAACTATGCGCATTGCAGATAATTTAATTTTAAAGTTAGTCCTACATACGGAGCGAGGTATGATTGTGATGTGGGGAGGGATTGTGAATGATGTGGGGTTTTTTGTAAATCAAGTCCCTTCCACGGCTCTCCGGGGTTTGGAATTACGATAAATATGTATACATACATATAGTACCCCCAATTTAAATGTCAAAACTTCGGGAGCGTGCATGGGATAAATTAAGAAAGATAGTTCTTTAGAGATTTGCTCAATTTTGCCCCAAATTGAAGAAATTCGCGAAGGAGGAAACACAAAAGTTTCCGTTTTTTCACTTCTTTATTGAAATTCATTTATTCCTGTTATCATCTGTATATATTTTACGTAGACACTGTCCACTATGCTGGCCTCTTGCAGCAATATAAGCGTTACGTCTAACATTGACCGCTATAATCGCAGCTAGATGATATTGCCTTGGTGATATTTGCTGCACTGCAGCTACGATTCGGTCTGTCGGTTGAATACGACTGCGATTCGGTCTCTCAGAATAAATAACTGTAACTAAATAATTAAAAAAAAACGAGAACATTTTTATTTTCTTCTACGTGTTTTCTCTAAAATTGAGCAAAAACGAACGAATCTCTAAAGGACTATTTTTCTTAGTTTGTCCTGTCCCCTATATGCAGCCGCAATTTTAACACTTAAACTGAAGCTATGTACTTTCTATAGCCAAATAAAATAAATGTTTTCAACTTTCTTCCATTCAGAACATACCATTTTATAAAAATCCGTAGTCTACTTATTGCACCATAATATTTAATTTCATTACTACGTATGTATAATTACTGTAATCTCTACAATTACTGTTATAAAGATCAGGAATGCTACTTTCTCTTTCACGAGCAAAGAAGAGATTGATTTATAAAGAATTAGACCTACAATTACTATAACAAGTACTATTACATCTTTACTATTACAACTATTAGTTGCGTGGAACATTTTGTATGTGCAACAAGACAACCCATCATGACCTCCTTTTGTTTCTTCATTCTAAATTCTAAGCTATACGATCTATAGCACGAATATCTTCACGGAATGGTTGCGAGATCGAGATACATCGCATCGGTTTAATTCGATCTCGATGTCGTACATCAAACTGTCGCGTATAGAATAATAAATTCGCGGTCGGTCATATCTGTTCGTGACCGTCCATGAGAATTTGGTCCGTGGCCAACCCCCCGAAGGATCGTTCCAGCTATTACAAAATGCCTATCGTCGCACAACAAGGCGTTAGTTTAACCAAGAAAGAGTCTCTGTAATCCGGAGGACTGTGGCCGCGCATAATTAATGGAACGCACCACGCGTGCCAACGTGATTATGTAAACTAAGCTTCTATCGCGTGCAATCTTTCTTTCGTTTTTCTCTGTCCTTTTTCCTTTCCTTCTGTTTCTTCGATTTTCTTCGACCTGAAATCTTGATAGAAATGACTTTACGTTATGCTCGACACGTTGACTAGCTACGTTGCTCATCGGTGGGACGGTTTGCTAAATGTCATAGATTTTAAATATTTCATAGATTATAAATTTGATGGACTAACAAATTTTCAATAATGCGAATGATTTAAATTTAGATAATATTGTGAGAAAAACGTAGGTAATTGCAATATAATATTTTACAAAAATTATACGTTATGGTGTAATTATTATACATTTTAGCCTATGTATTTATAGCGGTGAAATTAATTCCATTATTCATGTTATAGAATCCATATTGAGTTCGAATATCTTACAAATATTATGGAATTTTAACCAATTTAAATATTTCTAAGACGTAACATATATAGATCGTCTGAAAAGTTCCTTTCGTTTTATAAGGAAATAATGGATGCACAACATTTTCCGTTTTATATTATTTTATCGAATTACATATGATCCATTTTGTTGTATCAAAATAAAGATTACAACGTTCGACAGATTAGGTTTCATGTTTGTATAAAGATGCGTTATTGTAAAAGACGTGTTTATAGAAGAAAGACACTTTTCGGACAACCTAATATAATGTAACATCAAAAAGTATTTAAGAAACAGTACATGTAGTATGTATTGATTCAAAAGCTACATGGATAAATAAATGATAAATTGATTACGAATGACGCCAAAGTAATTCCTACGTTTGATATATAAAATGAGGAAAATACTAGGTCAGAATGCATAAAATTCGCATGCCAAGCAACGTGTTAATTAACAGTGGCTAGAAAACGTGTTGACACATGACTCTATTTATTATTGTGTTTACCAATTAATTATGTTCAAGTCTCCGGAGTAAAAAGTATTCCAGCAATTGTGATATAATCAGCGATAGGATGGTTCTACGTGAAAGAGCAAGTCGAAAATATGATATAACATTATTCCATGGCGTATCGTTTCCGAGAAAATTCAGTTTGAAAATTTGTCAGATATATTTGAATTTGGATAATTCGAGAATGAACAGGAGTAAATAATCGCCAGGGTGTTATATACTAATAAATAATTAATATCTTTGTATTTCTGTCCATCAAGTTTTTAAGAAATACCAAACAGTTGCTCAATTATCATTCATTATTAAATATCTTTTCTTCTATCTATTTTTTCTTTATATCTTCTTTTAAATTCTTGTGTTAGACTTCTGTCCATTATAAGCTTAAGTAATATGCTGATTAAAAATATGTAAAAAAGTAGAGGAAAGTACCAAGTATGGAATAGTATGCCTAATATGGAATAATGCTATTTTTAAAAATCTGGCAATCGAATATCTCACACGGCTGTAGACTACCTCATTCACTTTGGTATGTAATGTCGTGTATGTAATGAACGTTAATGTCGTGGCAGAATATCGTTCTACTTTACTGTCATTTGGAAACTTTCAACGATGTGTAAATTCTGTGATACTCGCAAGTATTTACGAATTGATTATCGTGTTTTTAACTTTGTAAAATTCCAAATACGGACGCTCAGTAGTAGTCCAATATAGAATATTCAATATTTGGATTACTTCTTTTTATAGTTTGTTATCCTGTTCCAGCATAAGGAAAAATTGATAAGAAAGAAAAATGTAGAACGAAAAAGAGACGGTTCGAGCCGTAAAAATGGTTCGAGAAAAGAAAATGGGGTACCTCAAAGCAACAAATCGTTTTCAAGTCCCGAGAATCACCTTATGTCGGCTTTGTGAAAAAAGAGACCTATTTTTTAATGTACTTCTTTCGAGATACGATTTTATTCTCAAAGAAGAGTAAAATAAAAAGAATACGACTTCTTTTGCTTTTTTTTATGGAAATACCTAACGTCGGTATTCCATGTTAGGTACGACTTCTGTCTTCTTAATGTTAGTTCAATATTGAATATTGTTCATAGCGTGAGAAGCATAAAAGTGGTCTTAAATTTGGTGTAAATGTATCATTGAATATCCATAAAAGTCTTCTTCTGATGTGATTAATTTTGTACGAACGACATACGAAAAATAAAATAGTATTTCATATTTGGATACTTTTCTGCAATAATATTACAAAAGTACATGAGTAGATATGTAAGTAACGATCTTTTTTCTTTGGTACAATCCTAATTTGTACTATCCCTTTTAGTCTTATTCCTATCCTTATTACTAGAAGTTAACATCGATAATTAATATCACAATTAATATCAATTGTTCTAAATGAACCTTTACTGTCTTAGTACTTTCAGCAAATTGTTCTAATTCTCACTGCACTTTGTACGAGGTTGTGGAGTATTTTTACATCTTCTTCAATGTTTGCTTTCATAATTTGCCTGCTGTTTTTATTCCTGCATATTTTTGTTCTTGGTTCACTATATACATTGGTCTTTTACGATGTATTTGGTTGATTCTAATTTTTTCATGTTACATATTTGGCATAGTTCTTCTTCATTCATTACATTGTATTTCAATTATTCTGCTAATTTTCCATTATTTCCTTCCTACCTTAGTCTTAATCGTATCAGAGTTCAATTATATCGATTATGTTACATTGTCGATCTAAGTATGATGGATATAATACACTGGATAACGTAAAGAGTTATTTATTACATTAACTTCGAAATACTGTAAATTTACGATCTCACGAAAAATATTACACGTTATAAAATTCAGTTTTCAGAATTTTTTTCAGTAATTAACTCTACGCTCGCCGACAAATTCACCTGTCTAGAACATCGTTAAATTTTTGGCAATTTATAATATAGGCGAATGCTTTTGATTATGCTGCCACACCACGTGTGTTAGAGGCTGATTTTGATAAATTAACGACGCAATAATGCAAAAGTGACACGCACGCGACCAGATAAATCAAAATCGGTTGGCCACGCGAGCGACGGGCAATTGTTAAACAGAAATAAACCGTGTTTTGACAAGCAATGATAGCAAATTAATAGCCTGTACATTTAACAGCATATTACTACGAAACTCTGTGTTGCAACCATGTTATGCGTTTTCAATCTATAAGTCAATATTAAGCGATATAAATAGAGGAACTACTAAATATCGTTGGATAATATTTAAACTACATTTCAGGAAGAAGACATATTTGTTGAATATATCGAACGCCAGCCGCACAAATATTTACTGTAAGGTACATATTACGCAAGAAATCATACTATATTAATCCTAACGTTCTATCGAAAATTATCTCTCTTTCTCATGGTTCTTATATTTATAAATATATAAGAAATTTGTCATCGATCTAAATATACACTCTTTCTCAGTTTATTTATTTATATTTGTTTATTTTATCTAGTCCCCAACTTTAGGATTTGCACAAACTTTCGATTTTACATTATCTTCTCGTATAACAATCGACAAAATATAAAACTTTGAACAGACATATACATCTTATAACATCGATAGAACAATAGTTTAGTAATAAATTGATAGTTCAAATACATTCTGAGAAATTGTTACGCGAAAAACTTCAACGTTACGGTCTCAAATTAAACCTATCAGTATCGAATTCTTTTGGGTAATGGAAAAATATCTGCGTATTTCAGCAACTATTAATATTATGTTTTAAACATGATTAAAAATTGAAACGTATTTTTTGTAAAGAGTTTATATTTTAACGCAATAAAATTGCAGATCAAGTTTGTGGAGAACCAGCAGGGATCGAATGAAACTTTTAACTTTTATAAATAAACGTGATTTGCCGAACTTTTAACTTTTCAATCATTCCTTTCCTGTTCCAAGTTAACTTTGTATGTTAACACTTTAACTCTGTTATAAAAGTTGAGTTATAACCAGTTATTTTGTATTCCATTAATAAAACTTCTGATGGATCCATATACTTTTTAGCAGATATTTTAGGAGAAAATATGGAGGTTAAAATTATTTTTTCACGTATGATTATTTAAGGAATCGAAGTAGGATCAATGTAGAAGAGAAAGCAAGTTACGGTTTTTGTATAATTGTTTTATTTCGCCAACAACAAGGGCGGAATTGTACGAAGGAAAAAGCAATTAATTACATATACGCTCTACAATTTAGCGTTTAATTTTTTTAAGAGTAATGCATTTTCCAAGTAACTTTCATTAATGCTTGGACAGCTTTAACTTTTTTAAAGCAAAATAAATGTTTCTGTATAATTGGATCTCCTTCCTATCTCCAAGAAAATAAAAGTTTCTTATTTATGTAAAAAATGTATGGAATCAAAGTTGCAGTGAATAAGTTTCACTTCATTTTGAAACAGAGAAAATAATAAATAAGCAATAAGTAAAAATTATTGTTATTTCACAATTAATTCGAAATTTCAAGTTTCATTCCATCTCTGAAAACTATTGACTCTATTCATAGCTTTCTCAAATTAGTCATTCCTTGAAATTAATGCTTTTCGAGTTATGGAAAAGTATCGACGTTTGAATAATTACTAATATTTAAACATGATTATGATTAAATTACATTAAAATTACATTAGTACTATTATCGCTCTTTTTCAGCTGGTTAATATTTATTTATATTTGTTTATTTTATTTAGTCCTCAACTTTAGGATTTACACGAACTTTCGATTTTACATTCTTACATTTTTTGATTCTTTAATTCTTCGTCACAAATCTACATTTCACTTCACGTACAACAATCGAAAAAATATAAAACTTTGAACAGACGTATACATCGATATCACAATCGATAGAACAATAGTTTAGCAATAGATTGATAGTTTAATAAGGAAGATAATGATAAGTAAGGTTATCAGTTGTAATTATAGTGTGAATACGGTTTAAGCACATATCGTAAACAAATAGATTGTAAATGGAAAGTCATCCTAAGCCGCAAGGCAGCAGCTAAAAATAAATAAATAACAATATCTTTCTCAGCTAATTAATAACTTATTAGAACACAATATTCGGTAAATATACAGAACACCGATATACTACTTTTCTTCCGAGCTTTTCAATCGTAAACATTAACTCGCCAAAACACGAACAATATCGATTCTATCTCAAATAAATCAATTTTTTCTAAATTAGAAAGGTATAAGATATAATTGTGCCAAGATTATTAACAGAAGGCGAACTGGAAATTATGTTATTTTATCGGGCAATTATACGAAATTGGTGAACGCAGATAACAGGTATCTGCTATAGACGAATTGGTATATTCGCGTAATTATTAATACTATTTCGATAAAATTATTTCATCGGCCGGTGCCGCGGGTAACTGTAGTCGATTCTCGTTTAACATGTAATTATCATTAAAATAACGGGTGCATTTCGTGGCAGGTTACAAACTACTGTGAAATAATAGTGACACTGGAACATTGTGCATGATTATACCAGCGATGAGTAAGACATTAATATTCATATTTTAATTAAGAATAATAACTGTCTGTAATCAATTAGTTTACCATCGACCGACTTTCGTAGCGGAAAATTAGTTCGATGCATAAAGTAGTAGTTAATTACAATAAAAGACAGGATGTTTAATTGTAATATGCATGCGCGTATGCACAAATTATTCGATCAGAATTCTATTCGTTCTGCCCAAAATTGAGGAGTCCAGCGAAATGCAGACATGTTTGTCATCGTTTTATTAATTTTAGAGGAAAAATTATTTTTGTAAGCGTTATGAGATCGTAATCGTTTTAAGTGACACTTCAATTAAATGGTAAATGACAACTACTATCAGACATATAATATATAAATATAAATATAGGGAATAACAAATTATGTGGGACTCAACTTCGGGAGCTGATTGTACATCTAAAAGCAACGAAAGAAACTCGTATAGACATGCGCTTTATCTTTTTTCGTTCATGAGATATGATGAATTTTGTGTATATGTAACAGCTATTGAAAATGTTGAAATACTAAGGTTCAGAATAGGACAAGCTTTCAACAAATTCGGCAAACGCTGGGAACAATTCAGAATGTAACCGAATTCACGACAAGACGTCTAGAGAGTTGCCTTTAAATGCAAGCTGATTATTTTGAGTATCTCCCGTAAAGATAATTAAGAGTAATTAATAGACCAAAATTAATTTTATGCAGATTCATATTGTTAAGAATATAATTCAAAAAAGCAGATACTCGGTAGAAAATTGCTTTACTTATCAAATTACAGAAAGCACTATGTTTTGGGTGTTTTATTATATTTTTTCATATAATGCGAATTCTGTGCAATTTTGCAGTCCGAAATTTTCTATAAATACATAAAAACACGTGGTCTAGCAACTCGATAAAACAAAATCGAAATAGAAAATTCGTTACGTCACATAAACGAAGATAGATGGAACATGAAATACGTTTATAAGAAATTTTTTTTAATTGATTTTACGTGTACAATCAGCTCCAACAAAATGGGACCCATGCGTTCCGGATGTTACATGAAAGCTATATAAATATAACTATATAAAGCGCGAAGAAAATATAATATTATTCTCTTCAGTGAAACGTACATGCTATTATATTAGGAAGTTGTGGAATGAATACTATATTGTAGGAACGGATTAATGATGATTAAAAAAAAAAAAAAAAAAAAACGAAAATCTGTGTATATTTGACATGTATCTGTTCTTTACTGAGCCTCTCCATTCTATACGTTAGATAATTTAAAATTGTTGCTCGAATTATGAAATACAATTTTCATTGGAAATCGAATTGTACGAGATTTTTGTTTTAATTATATCGTATGGAATATTGTATACAATGCTCGGTAAAAATTCTAGGTAAATATATTTCCTATAATTTCTAAACTATAATTTCAAATTGTTTAGATTTGCAAGGAGAAAGTAGAATTCTAACGCTTCTTTTTGAACGTTACAAATCTGCCATACAAATTAATCTGACAATTGAAAAATGAAACGAAAGATTCCAATCAGGAGCTCCTCGACAAATTATATATTCATAAAACATGTACAAAGCACAAGAAACTTGGAATAATTGCTTTTAATCTTTAAATGTGCATTCTGCACAAAATAAAATGTCCGTGTCATACAGAAATGAGATAAAAGATTCGAACTTTCCAAGCATAACATGTCTGGTGCATCAAAGAAAAAGGAAAATTCTATACATCTATTAATAATCTCTTTAATAATAAGTCCTATATATTTAACTAACGCGTTCATTGTCTCCCTTAATAATTCCCTTAATAATCGGAGACTCGTAGACTAATCAATAGACTGCTAAAATAGGATTTCATACAAACTCGTATTTTTATGGATCAGGAAAACTTAAGCAAAAAACATTCAATAAATGACGCAATGACATCTCAATAAAGACATTGTCGACGACAACGAGACGTCGTCGTGCTATGTTGCTAAACTTAAAACAATTTAATGTTTGTCAATGCTTAATGTTTGTCTACTGACAAATTGCAAAATATATACATATATTAGGTCGTCCGAAAAGTTCCTTTCGTTTTATAAGGAAATAATGGATGCACAACATTTTCCGTTTTATACTATTTTATCGAATTACGTATGATCCATTTTGTTTTATCAAACTAAATATCACAACTTTCGACAGATTAGGTTTTATGTTTGTATAAAGATGCGTTGTTGTAAAAGACGTGTCTGGAAAAGAAAGATACCTTCCGGACAATCTATTATAATATATATATATTTATTTATTTATTTACATATAGATAAAACAGAAATTTATTTCACCCATTAAATATAATAAGGAGAACTCTATTTAGGATATTTTATATATTTTTGCATATTAGATGCATTTCTGTATTTTGAAATTTCTCACGAGTGCGCATAAAACTGAAAAATTTTTCAAAACAAGAACACTGGGACACGAATGAAAAACGTTTCAAGCGTTATCAGCAACGAAAAAAATGTGATAAAACAACGGATTACAGGTTGTTACAAAGATTTAGTCATTTTGATGTATGTTTGCTCGAGGCCGTTAAATCCTGTCGGGTATTTTTCACGCATTTCTATTTTTCTGAATTTCTTCAAACTCTGCTCTCAGGCTCGTCTTAGGTAACATCACTTATGTAGATTCTATCAAAAACGGGGTAAAGTTATCGAATAATCACTGTTTGATCGATTTTCATGACCTTGTAATGCGTTGTCAAGATCACCACCCTAAACAACTTTCTCTCTATACATACAGGACGTTTCACAGCACGACCCACTTTAGGAATGAACAGGGGGCGCAAGAACAATGAAAAAAGTTGATATAAACACGCGTCCTATTTGACCTTGTTTCAAAGTTACGGATACTTTTGCGTTTCGATAACCTGCAACTGCTTACCTTTGTAGGAGCTGCTCCAAATGATCACCCTCGGTCTGTATTATTCGACATAGACCTGGAATTTTTGAAAGATCGCAAAATTCTTTGACATGACGACCGCGAGCTTACGAACAAACCGAGGGCGGTCATTTCGAGCATCCTCTATGAAGATAAGTTGTCGTGGATTATTGCGACGCGAGAGTGGCTCTAACTTTGAAACGAGGTTAAACAGGATACGCGTTTTTATGAACTTTGTCGTTTTTCTATCCCTTATCCATTCCTGAAATGGGTTCCACGCATTACGAAACACCCTATACACAAGATGGTCGGTTTCAGATATCATCTCTATACCAGTATATTAATAAATCTTATATTACTTTTTATTTATGCATAATTTACTTTTATTTTATTTATTTATATATCATCTTATTATATTATCGTATTTTATAGAAAATTGTAGAGGTTAGATATGATAATCATAATGCCTAATGGTTATATGTATGTATTCCTTTATCCCATCAGTATTATATTCATATTTATCTATTTATATTTATACTTATGTTGGTGTAGCTTTAGTTCTAGCTTTTTCAGCTGTAGTTCTGGTTTAGTTCTAATTAACAGTATTTATTGGTATATGTATTCCGAACTCTGATATGTGTAGAAGAAATGCAGCATATTTGAAATACTGTTAGTAGTTTGGAGTACCGAAGTATCTAAAAAAAAATTATTAACGTCGTCTGATTCATGACACCGTGAATAATAGAGACGAATGATCTGTTAACCAGTGACATTTGTTCAGGAATCGTAATTTTTACATTACCGCCTTGATCCACGGTAAAGTCTGTAAAAGGACGTCAATTTTCAAAAGTATTTCATTGTTACAACCATGACAAAACATTAGAGAAAATTGCTTAATTTACTCGTTCCTATCTTAATTCTATGTTTTCGTGTCAATTTTGCGAACATTTTGTAAATACATAACGTGACACTGTATTTTAGGTTACAATGTCACGTTGCTAATTCGGCATACCGAGGAAAAACCTATCGAAATGGATGCTGTGCACCTTTTCTCTGCAACGTGAGCTACAGCGAAGGCGAAAGAGCGGAAGAGTGGGTGCAGCGTTTCACGTGTGAAATGTGGCTACATTTTGAATGCGTTGGTTATGACCGTGCAAGTTATACACGTGACTACTGCAAGTAAATTTTAACACAGAGTCGACGTTCATCAAACGCGATCGTTCCCTATGCTGTAATTTTTGTACGCGATTGGACCTGAGAAAAGAGAAAATACTTTTATTAGCTAACCGTTCTTTAGTTCTATATGGCGAAGCTAAATTGGAGCAGCGATATTTCAAATTACCCACACCGTAACAAAATCGTTTACTTTTATGTCAGGTTTCAATTAGACCAACGTTTCAGATACTCTTTGTTTTTCGCTATTACCGAGCGTTTGAAATTATAAAAGTACATTAGCTTTCCTATGATGTTATACAGTTTTATTCGTTCCCATCCTCTGCTGTAATTTTTCATTCATCTTAAACAAACTGGTATTCCAAATATGCCGCATTATCTCTGTATGGATGCGTGTGGCTACTTTACGTTTCCTGGCTGGTCTGTTTGCGTTCTTTCATTTCCAGTTATATACTTTGTAACTTTATGTGGATGTTAATACCAGGAGAGGGAGAATGGAAGGCAAGTGGAAGGTAATAGGACCAAAGAGAGTACTGTGTGCAATATAGATCAGAGGGCGATAGGGGTATGGTATGGAGGAACGAGTGTCTATAAGGAATATTGTAAACCGTGTTCATTCTATGACCCTCTGGGGACTGATATTACAATAAATATCTATCTTTCTATCTGTTATAATTATTGCCGGTGTATCCGTGTGTGTCCAAAATATTTAAATTGCCTAACCCTTAGTAATCCTTTGGGTTTGGAAGTGGCTGGAATTTTTTTTTCTTTTTCATTGTTTATACGTCGCTATGAAGATATTAAAAAAAATCCCATTAAAATTCACGAGGAGATAGCACGTCGATAGCTTGACACGGACATATGTATATGATACCAAACATACCTTTGTGTATAACTTGAAAATTGAAACCGACCACTCTGTATATGTATAGGAAAAAGGTTGTCCAGAACGACGACCTTGACATATTTCAAGAACATCGAAATCGACGAGGAGGCAAATATTCGGAAATTTGATCGAAAACGGCAACCTAGGGAACTAGGTCAAATTAGCAGTTCGAGTTACTTGTTCGTTACAAGTGTTCTTTTTGTTCAAAAATGTTGCATTTGTGAGTTCTGTGCAAGATAAAGCCAGCAGACGCATAGTTTCTCGTTCGAAGGCAATTTTCCAGATAGATGGAGAGAAATCCGTGGAAAGAGTTTTAACGATGAGGGTGAAACCGAAAGATCTGTAATGAGAATTCTCTGGACAGTAGCATTCTCGAAAGTAGCATTCGAATTATATGAAATAAATACAGAAGATAGGAAGAGAGCCAATAGCAACAGCTGCAGAAAGGGTAAATGCGGTAACGTATGTCTATGTATGTATATTGTAAAAGTTCCCTGATACATTAGCCGCAGTCCAAGACTCTATAAAATTCGAGATGAATTATATGGATATATATACTCAGTTAATAATATTAATAATAACAAAAACAACATTTGTTGATTTATATCTATATATCGTATACATAAATAACCACGTATAATGTAATGTAAAAATATATTAAAATTCATACATATATACATATATAACTATAATTTATATACTTAACAAATTTTGTAAACGAAACCTTATTTCTACTTTTACCCTATGCTAATTTCACCGATAATTAAATTCAATAATTTCCAAATTTTATTATACTCAGGTTTGTATGAAATACTTTATCAAATTGTTATTTATTTACTGTATTTATTATAATTGTACTTTATCAAATTTCTATACGATATAAAAAGTTTCTTCCCTGTACGCGCGTCGCGTCCAAAATAATATTAATATTATTTGATCTTTTCAAGAAGAACCGCAGACGTCGTGATGTCGCGATATCAAGGATCGATGGACGGCATCTGCACGAGTCTCGATTTGCGGGTTGTAAATTGCGTGGAACTGCGAAACGGCTAAGATTAACTCCGGCTCGCGGTTACGAAACCGGAAAACGGCCATTAAGATCGGCGAACGATCCACAGAAACGACCACCGTCGCTGAAAACAGTTAATCGGACGTGATTTATCGTCGCCCGAGCCGAAAAACCATTACACTCGCACAGCTTTCGAGGATTATCGATTGTTGTCTCTTCCAGGCCGAAACGTGACCGACATCATCGCGCCTTCATTTTACGATCTCTCTAGCGAAAATCAACGATCGTTTTCCCCGTCGATAAACACGTCGGAAAAGCGTGGTTTGAACGGGCGTATTACCAGCAAGCGTGAATCATTCGTAAGTAAATTTTTGGCGACTGTTTTCGTTGTTGAACGAGTGTTGACGAAGCGTTTAATAAAATGATGGAACGAGTGCCAGAGCAGTTTATGTATTTTGATCCTTTGAATTATTCCTACGCGTTGGACGAATACGTTATATCGTAGAATACGAGTGACAATTGTTCCGGAAAATATCTTAGTTTTGCTTCAACTTGTGAACTGATATTAAATTATACAAATCATGAATATGGAGTGTTTGTATAGTTCGATGAACGTATCGACTTTACTAATTTTTAACACGAGAGTATATGGGAAAAAGTAACGAGCAACGACGACGTACTAAAAGGAGAATTATTCTAGCGTGTGATTAAAAAGTTGATATAAAAAAGTGAAAGAACAGTGAACATTAAAAGCGGAATAGTAACGACAGAGATAATATAAGTTTGTAAACGAGTTTCCATTTCACCGAGCTAATAACTAAAATATAGGAACCATTCACACGGAAGAGAATTATGCAAACATTATATTCTCCATTCGCTTTCTATTTGTACATTAAAAGATAAAATATCCAAGTAAAAATGTTCTTTTTTCACGAGTGACCACGGAACAACTTAATCGTATAATATTAATCAATATATGAAAAAATCTTGAAATAAATTCGAAAGACTTGCTTTTATCATTAAGAATTTAGTTCAACGTTTGTCTTTTCTGATAACGCATACGTATAATCTTGCTACAGTTTACAGACTAATAACAAACGAATATCGAGAATTACACGGCACTCGTTAACACATTGGTAACACTCTTTTTAATTAACTGCATTAGTGTATCCTTGCGATTCCAAGCTGCATCTTCTATCCTGCTGCGATGATGCCCTACGTGAGGAAATTATGCCATCCCATAAATTAGACTTAAGCCAGGTTTGAGTTAGTGACAAAGACGACAATGATTGGATAAATTTCTATTAAATAAACTTACAGAAGCGAGCTTGCACGGGATCGCAGCGTTCTACCGCGTTTATACGCGAACAACGTTTAACTCATCCGTCATTGCTTTGCAGAGGCATATCGCCGCAGTGCCGATCTCTTGTAACATTATGATTTTTCATCGATTTTATTATAACGAATATCGTCAAATAAATCTAACATTGAACGCTTGATGTTCGCATCCATATAACAATTATGACTATTATAATCTCGTGTACAAAGACACGCGTGATGGCATAGAATTTAAATTAAAAAGGTATGTTCGAAACAAAATTCTATAAAATCGAATTACGTTATATATATATATTAATGAACTATCAGGAGAATCAATAGCCGTCGAGACGCTAGGTGACACATCAAGTAACTTTGATGCATTTTCTTGAAAAACGAAGACGCCTCTAATTGCTTTTGCCACGCGCGATTTAAGATAAAAATTCTTAGCCGAAAGTTTCTTAGAGACGAAAATTCGTAATCTGAAAACTATATCCGTATACGCGAACAAACGATCGCCACCAAACAACCCTAATCGAAGCTTGCGTCTCGCTTCCCTGCGCTCAAAATGCAGCCAGACAAGGAAACTCGATTTTAACAGCGTATTTCACGCGGAGGGTTGAAGAACCCACCTCGCCGGGCCGAGTTTACTTTAAGACGGCTTCTCTTAGTCACCGGTCTCGTTTACAAGTAACCTTATTTCGGTGTCGTGTCACGACAGTCACTGCTGCTTAACGCAATTGCCGCGAATCTTTTGAAATTCTCCCTTCAACCTCTCCTTTGCCGCATACACACATACACCTATACGCACACATTTCTTCTGTCTACCTTGCTCACTTCTTCGTCCAACCCCCTTTATCTGCCCCCTCCCTTTGCAGTTAGCCTCGTAATTTTCTCTTTCTTCGGCTAACTTCGTCCACTGCACTCCTTTGCGGCCCTGAATACTTCAGGACACGGAGGAGGGCGAGGGAAATACAGTCCCGTGACGTCATCGAGCCTGGGGTCACGCGTTGAAATTCAGGTCGACTCACCCCTTTATCAACCACCCACCACCACGCTCTGTCCTTCTCTCCCTTCCTCCCCTCTCTCAGTTTCTCTCTTTCTGTTCCTTGTATTCGCTCTGTCCATCCCTGCTGCTTTACTCCATCTTTTTCCGTATCTCTCACCCCCACTTTACATGTATACTGGAACATTTCTCGTAAACGTCAACGAAAGAAGCAAAAAAAAAAAAAAAAAAAAAAGAAAAAAGAAAAAGAGAAAAGAAAAAGGAGGAACCTATTTGCTGCCTTTCTCGTGCTTTCTGTGGCTCGTTTATCTTGTATGATACGTTATGTAACGTCATCATCGATACGGGTAGTTTTCTTCCTCCTTTTTTCCCTCTTCATCTTTCTAATGGATTAATAATAGCGGAATTAATTAGCGAATTGCAGCGTGGGAAGGTAATAATACTTTCGAGACGGGGCTTTCTTTTTCAGAGAGTTCCTTCTTTGAACGTAGTAACCGGCAGTAGAATGGCTTCAGTTTGGTGGAAGTTTGAAGAAGAGAGACGATTAAAAACGTCGATCGAGGGATGAGATGGGTTAATGCGTAACGATAATAAAGGGGAGGTTGTCTTGAATGACGGGTTTGTCAGTTTTGAAACGTATCAAATTGTAGTGTATCTTTGGAGGCTTTTTGGTTTGATAGAAGCTCGAACGAGATAGATGGGATATAATAGAAAATGCCTATCAAGAGGCGTCGAAAAGGATAGAAGCGCTTTGTTCCCAAAGTGCTCTCTTTAATGACACTCGCTCTTTCCTTAATGTCACGTTTTTGTTTGAAATTGTACAGCGTGAAATATTACTATCGTAATTGCTAGCGGATGGGTTAGTTGTAGGGCGAAGAACATGAAATAAAATTTCAAGTGCATCTACTATATTGTTAAAATGTAGTATAAAAAAGCTTGGAAGTTTTCCATTACAATTACTAATTCAAAGTAAGAGGAAATAAATTTCAACACAGTTCGTATTCTTTTATCTACATTCAATTTTCAATTAGCTGAAAACGCAACTTATTTCCTATATCATTCGAATCGAAGAATAGTCTACAAATTTTATCGTCGATCCTTATCGTATTCAGATTCTATAATAAGAATTTTGTTTACGTTAAAATAATTCTCAAATGAAATATTTCATATTTTTATATACTATTTTTCACTTTGCAATATATATTAAACACCGGATAATAATAAAAAATTTTGAAAAATTATGCAAGTTCTCCCGTTTCGCGTTATACAAGTTTTCTTATTTACGAAAAGGAAAACATATCTAATGCATATCTACGTTTGCAAATGCTATATTATGGTACTCTTGGGTACATCTGTTTCGTCGTTCTTCCAGCCACCGTCTATTTTCAAAAACGATGCAAATTCTTTCCACCCGAAAAACACGGTTGCAACCGAAATACGTTAACATGCTTGCTGTCATATCGAGGTCGAACAAAAATAAACTGCATGACGTGAAAAGTTTACTACGTTTCGTACCTGCATTATATTCCACTCCTATCTATCTACATCTTGATTCCTGACTTATGTTGTTCCTAGACCTAGAACCTATATTGTTCAGCAGCCAAAAAACTCATTAACATGAAGAACGAAGAAATCTTGCCGACTTTTTACATTAGTAAATCACTCGACACTCCTGTCAATAATAAATCACAGTGATTACAGCGTAAATGTTTTCTTACTTGCTGCTACAATATAATTTACACATAGGCGCGACAAGTTTTTCTAAAAGAATACATTCATTAATAATAAACATCGTTAAATTCGCTGTCCACTATTCCCAATGAAGTTTTCAAATAGAAACGTTTAGAAAATATGAAATCAAAATTATTATATAGTTGATGCTTAATGCTGAACTTGGCAAACTCTGCCAGGAAAGTACGTTCATTATTTCTGATACAATCTAAGATATTAAATATCTTTGTAGTATTCAAAACGTACGAAAAAACTATAATTAAACAATTTCGGCATTCTACTAAATTATAATACGAAACAATCGGAGAAACTTCGTTATGAATGGTCCTGTTGCAGCAACCATTGAACAGACGCGAACAAGTCCTACAAACTTGACGGACTAACTTGTTACTTGCGAGAAAGATGAAATTTATGATAATCATTAAACAAAAACGTACATTCAACAGTTGTAATATCCAATTCTCTAGTTGTTTTAAACGATTTATTTTATTGCTATACGTAATAAAACGTTTCCTTTCCCAAATATTCGTATGACGACAAACTTATTTTTGAAAAATTCCTACGGAAATTTATTATCCTCATTTATCATACTTACACGGTGATCTTTACACGCTCGATGGATTGATAATCATCTAACGCTATTTCTATTATACGCAAATCTACCATCCATTCCATTTTTCGATCGTTTCGAGCAATTTATTTGAACGCGATATTTCTTTTCACCAAAAAACCCTACGACGACAAACTTATTTTCAAAAATGGAATTCTCACGGAAATCGATTACGTTACTGTACAGTGATCCTCGCATGTTTGGCACATTGATAAACAAACGTTTAACACTAATTTTATTACACGCGAGTCGTATCTCCTAATTATTTTAAACAACTTATTTTAATGCAACGCGCGATAAAACGATATCTTCACGCAATTATTCCTATCGAAGATATCAAATTTGTTTTCGAAAAAGGAATGAAAATTTACAACACAGCGATTGTCACTCGTTTAACGGTTTGACGATCACTCAACGCTATTTTTATTAGACACGAACCACTTTTACATGCATTAAATCGATCACGAACGGCAGAGAAACAGTTTCGCAATCGTTCAGATTGAGAAACTTAATTACGATGGAAATAGACGCATCGCGCGTGCATCGTGGTGTTGTTATCGAGTTACAATGAGTACACGGACGTTTCGTGTTCGTGGACGATATTTTCGTTTCAAACAGCCAGGCTGTTTTCGAAATAGCAGAACTTCGTTACTATGTCAAGACAATTAGCCTGCGCTTATTATATTGGCTACAAAACGGTTCGAAGGCGTTCTTCCTACACTCGACGCTCTTGTCATTAATCATTAAGCGTCTCGCGCTGATAAGCTTGTCGTGCCGACATTGAACGCGCGATTTCGAGCAATGACTTGTTTACAATGTTTAAAACGTTCTGCGATGACGTGGCGCGTCACGACACGGCTAGAATTTCGTGTAAGTTGCCTTAGGTCATGTCGTTGAAATTAATCTCACGACTGATGTAATTTCGCGATATTAATACACTGGGAAGATACACAGAGGCGTAGGTAAAGTCTGTGACGTGATTAGTGAGAGGCGGTAGCATCTTTATAAATCCATGTAACATTGTAGTACCATGAATAATAAATAGAGATAGAGATAGAGATAGAGATAGAGATAGAGATAGAGATAGAGATAGAGATAGATAGAGAGAGAGAGAGAGAGAGAGAGACGCGTTGAAACGCAACATCTGCGTCTTGTGGTGATTGCTAGCTTCCGAGTACACCTGTGCTTCTATGTGTGCCAGCTAAGCTGTAGGAATAAGTAGGTCTAAACGCGTCTTTTCTCACTTTCGAAGATGCGGAGATGTAGTTAAGAATAAAGTTTTATGATCAACAAGAGAGAAGTAAGTAGAAGAAATTCTAGTTTTTCGAGGCGATTTCTTTCGAAGATCCGAAATTCGTTTGCATTAACCATTTCGCTACGAAGGTCGTAGGTGGTAGTTAAATATAAAGAAGAAGCGATCTTATATATATAAGAAAAAGAAAATATAGAACAAAATTTTTTATACGCGAGTCTTTATCTCTACGTTAATAAAATTCGTCTAAAATACAGACGTCTGTCTGTCTGTCAGTTTGTTTGTTTGTTACCTTATATGTAACTCGAGAATCGTTAAATTTTATATTTTCATACGTTTTTCTTTCCCATGTAGGTACATTCCACGCTGTGGTTGGTAAAAATTGGTTTTTCCGAAGCTGAACGGTGAACACAAACGTGCTGCAAGTGTGGTGGAAAAAATTGAAAACACACAGTAAACTTAATGCGCTGCGGAAACTACAAAAGATATCGAAACTGTATGAAAGATATCTAGCTCTTTAATAATTCTATGAAAATAATCCGTAACACTATATACATATCGTCCCTAGGTAATTTACAATAACACTTTTATGATGAAAAAAATGTTGCTCTTTTATCGTCAAATTCGCCGGTGTTTGACGTGAAAACCTCTAAATCTATATGTAAATAAATTGCACACTTGGCGCGTCTATATATTTTACTTAAAAAATGCTTTTTACATTGTCTATTTACCATTCATAGTTTAGAATCAACTGAAACGCGAATTTATTTGTGCGTACGCTAATTACAGGCAATTTCTGTCGAGCGCGTACATCAATCTAGACACATTAAATGTTAAAAACAATCATTATCGACTATATGAAACGCGATCCTCAGCTACAAAAACATATAATGCAAATCGTGTTTAATGCAAATTGACGCGGGTAGAGCCGTGTACATAGTCAGTATCGTTATACACGGTATCTCATTTTAATCGATCCACGCAAACATCTTCTAAACATCTTCTATATTAATCGAAAAAGTGTTTCAAATAAAACTCACTTTGTTTCGAAGGGGGCATGCCATGATGACCAGAAATCTTATCTAGATGAACGTGGCTTTGAGATTTCAACATGGTCTTTGTTTTTTTTTCATGCAACCATAGATTCTTTATGCATCACTCGATGCATATTTTAATTCTCTATGAAAAAAGTATTAATGTAGTGGGATCAAGAAATGATTACTTTGAAAGATATTTTATCTTTAATCTTGTGCAACTTATCGTTTGAAAGATAACGTAGCGTCTTTACGTTTATGTTTCTCTTGTCTCTCATACACTCAATTTCACGAAATCAACGTTGAAATATCTTTTAAACTAAGCATTTTCAGATACAAGCATCTTATCTACTTGTTTGTAGAGAATGAAAAAGTGCATCGAATGGTGTATAAAAAATTGTATAAATCCATGTAAAAAAAATAAAGCTCGCATTGAGATCTCAAGAATTCGCCTTCACCCAAACAAACCTGGTGGTCGTCGTAAGACGTCCACCTTGAAATAGAACAAGTTTTCTATGAAACATTTTTTTGAACAACGTATAGTTTAGCAGATATTTGCGTGGGTCGATGAAAATGAGGCATCCTGTATACAGTACTCTCGAACTGATGATCCCATGGAGAGATTTATAATCGTGTTGCTAAAAATGAACAGAAATTATTAGCACGAATTTACCATTTTTCTTCTGTTCCATTTTGGTATATCATATTATATACACATGCTTAATCGAGGAATTGAAACGATAAACGATGGTAAGCGATAGAAGCGAAGATTTCCGATAGAAACAAAAAATTTATTTCTATTTGATTCATTAAGATTGGCGAAAATTATTGTTTTTATTATTTTTACTAACTAGTAATGTATTAATTATCTGCGCGTTTTTCACTTTTAAAAAATGCTCAATTTCAAAAATGTCAATTTGAAATGTCGGATACGTAGATTCGTGATCATTGCAAGGTGTCTCCGTTGAAACAACATATGTTCCGCTTCAAACACTTGTTTGGCGAAGGAACAGATTGTGAGATAATTGCGTATATGTGATATATCTGTTGTTAATGTTAAGTTCGTCAACAATATTTCCTCATTGTTCGAAGCTTAGAGACCGAGAAATTTTGCTATTGCTTTCTCGATATCTTATCCTATACGAGATACATATTCGTACGTCTGATATTACGTTAAATTCGACATAGTATAAAACATTCGTCACATTCGTCACGTTGACCTAATTTTCTGTCGTTGCGGACCCCGAATACATATGGATAATAAATGAAATTTTATTTCTGCTGCAATTTATCAATTACCCCAGGAATCGTCCATCGGTAGAGTGGTTTTTCGTCGGGCGTCCATCGGAAGCTCGGTTACCATGACTTCATTAATAATTAACGTCACATGTCCCCCAAATATCCATCTTTCCAATTAGATTATTTAAATTTTTTGTCATCGAGATAGCAATTTTCTGCCTGCATTTAGTTCGACAACGTCCTATTCAACGCTCAACGTTCTCAAAAAAGGCTCGCGCTTGGTCAGCAAAATATTTGTTCGCATTGAATATTTATAATCATATATGTATATATATATACAGAGTGTCACCAAATCGATGGTACAAGTGGAAAGGAGTGAATCTACATGAACAAGAAGTGGAAAATATAGAGCGAAGAAAACAAAAAGTGTCACCATTTTTTTGTTCGAGGTTTTGTCGTTGAGAAAATCAAGTTTGAAAATTTGTCAAATATATTCGAATTTGGCTAGTAGTTATCGACTAGGTAGGAGTAAGCAGTCAGGATGTTATCGTAAATGCGAAAATAAATGGAAAATCTGGTATAAAATAGTTTCGTTTAAGCTTTCATTTTCAAGAAAATAAGGTATGAACATGTTTGGTTAAGAATTGACCTGGTACACGTCTATGATCAAATTTTTTATTTATTTTTGTCGGTAGCGAAGCGTGCTGCGAACAAAAATTTTTACTCTTTGCCCTTTTCTTATTTACTACAATTTTATTTACTATTTTTCTACTTTTTTGTATTTTTGACTTATTTTTTCATGTAGATTGATCGATGACATCCTGTATATCTTTGTTCCTGTGATATACGGCATGTACAAAAAATCGTAGTATAACCCGAAACTGCGTAGTTTCTTGTGCAAGAATGGATTAAAAACGTAGAATGCTAACGAGGCTCGTTTTTCAGAAAAATGACCGGGAAATTCCGTTAAGAACACGCGCAGTATTACCAAACAATTGGCATTATTTCGACAAGCATTTTGCATGTTCATCGTTATCTGGCCATTATTTCGAACATTTTCCATTATCATATAAGATCCGCTTTTAAATTATTTCTTTGAAGCAATCAGACAGTCATCTTTGTTCGTCTAAGCTTTTATACATCGTTCATCCCAATGGAAACCCTGCATTTTCCTTACTTTTCTCATTCCAACCAAGTGATAAATAATTGTCGAATGGATCGTCTACATTTGAAACGTTATTTCTCCCGTTATTTTTCATTAATTATTTTCAATAACATTATAGTCACCTTTCAGCCTTTTCCTTGGTTCATTTTTTAAACGAGAAATCATCAGTCACGAATGTTACCAAATGTTGAACTGTCCAAATGCAAATCATCAACGTAGAAGAATAATTTTGGCGGACTGTTTTTGCTTCGAGTAATCTTTTTCCAAACGCGGATAATGTATGTATGTTGCTACATTGAAATGGAAACGAGCTTTCGTAACAACAATTTCCTTCTGCACGTGTGTCGTGCACCAAAGATTGATACAAAGTTATCCATATACATAAGGAAACATTCTTTATTTCTATCTCTTTTTTTTATCGCTAACATTATGGTATTACGCATGCGGATGGATGCAGCCAATGAATACCGCAATTTCCTTATTACTACGTAAACTGCGGACGATAGAGTTGCATTTATTAATATTTAACCCGACTGTTACAAATGATAAAACTATTAATTCTGTGTCGTACATACGTATGCACAATGTAAACTACAATTACCAGGGATTTTTGTTACGATTAAGCAATCCACTCGATAACTTTATGACCAACATTAATTTTTACAACGAGTTCTAACTTCCAACATACTAATAACTTGTCTGGCACATGCAGTTATAAAAATTTGAAAATGATCATAAGTCTATATCTTTAGCGTACATTTCAGGGTAAAAAGATAACAATTGCGTATGACTTTTGTCCGACAGCGTAGAAGATGGAAAGAACGATGCAATTAAATTATGTAACCGCTGCGTCCAGCAAATTGAAGTCTCGATGCAGATCTATCTAAGATACACTTTTCTAAAACTTATATATATATATAAAAAAAGAACGTCACGGCTAACTTTGAAACATAAACATTTCAACGTAAGATAATATCACAATTTCACAAAAATTATTTGTTAGTTCAAGATATATATATATATATACACAGGGTGGTTAGTAACTGGTGGTACAAGCGGAAAGGGGGTGATTCTACGCGAAGAAAGAAGCCGAAAATATAGAATAAAATTTTTTTCGTTTGAGGCTTTGTTTTCGAGAAAATCGACTTTGAATTTTATTTATGGAGCCATATTAAATCGATTGTCTATTCTGAAGAAATCATAAGTTGCGAACAATTGAAAGAAAAGATTATTGTAGCCTTTCATACTTTAAAACAATCGAATATGTTAGAAAGTGTTCATAGAAATTTAATTAGAAGAGCAGAAGTATGTGTTCGGCAGAATGGGCAAAATTTTCAGCAATTTTTGTAATAATAAACTTTATGATTACTTCATATTATTTCATTATGTATTCCTAATTTTCCGTTACAGCAAAAACAAACTTAAATTGCGATAATATCCATCGAGACAACGATCTACAGTGAGATCCGTTATAACGAGACGTGATAAAGTGCACGCGTACCGAGCGAAAATTCAAAGTCGATTTTCTCGAAAACAAAGCCTCAAACGAAAAATTTTTATTCTATACTTTCGACTTCATTTTTCGCGTAGAATCACCCCATTTCCGTTTGTACCACCAGTTACCAACCACCCTGTATATCTTTTTTTCTTCTTTTATCTGATTATCTAATTATACGATTCGTCGATAATATCTCAATTACTTGGCAATTAAGAGAATTATTCAATTATTCAAGATTCAACTTCATCCTTTCTTCACGTTGTACTATATAAGATCGTAAAGAAAATTAGCTAACGGCTGATAAAAAGCGGTACTGTCCTCGGTAAATGTTTATCGATTTTACAAAAAAAAAAACAATATTCTTCGTTTAACCAGTTGTTCGAAACGAGCCGAAACACGATCCGATACTTGCCTTGACTAAGTTCACTCGACTATTCTTTAACAATTCTATACAAAACTAAGTTCACATCGTAACTTTTCTAATAAATTACAATTTTCGTGTTCTCCGTGCTTTTTCTCGGATCGTTTTGACCCCGCACGCGTGTCTTTTGCGGCACGCGATAGAAAGTAACGCGAAACCAATTCGTACGTCTTAAAGGAGCTTAGAACAACAATGTGACCATTAATTAAGAGTTAAGACGAGTGACACGGCAGAATAACACGAATACGAGTAACGACGATCAAAACTTTCTGATTAGATATATCGTTATTAAGTAATTGATAATATAAATGGTTGGATGAAAAAGTTGCCGCAACTTTTTAATTTTGCATGCTCTACCATAAAGTCGACGCGACCCAAGCGGCGGAGTTGCATCGTGCGGCAGAGTTCAACAACGTCGTGCAATTGACAGGGATCGACATAAATTTTTAAAAACCACCACTTACGAGACGGGTGAAATGGCCAGAGTTATTTTTAATATCGACTAAATCGCCCAAAAACGATTGAAACGTTTCAGCAATCAATTTCTCACGGACGCAGCTAAAGAAATAGAATTTACAGAGATTCGCTTCCCTACGTATCCGATTGAATTTACCTTTTCGTCTCGTGTTATGGTGCGCATGTCCGTGATACACGGGATGTCCCAGCTTTTTTCGATCAAACGTTGCAAGTATACTCCATATGTCAAGATAGCAAAAGAAGCCATATACACATATGTCATTGGAATCATTGTTAAAGAGTTATTAATGAAAAAAAGAAAGAAAAAAAAGAAAAAAAGACGATACATGAAATAAGCGGCAACAAACGTGCGCTTTATTACGGCGCAAAGTATGAATAGATCAGGAGTATTTACACATAGCGATAGGTAGAAGATATTGTAATACACTTCAACGACTCCAACTTCGACGAACAGTAAACAAGAACTTCAAAGAGTAATAAATTCAATTTTTTATCGCTGGTAATCTTGTATCGACAAGAATGATGAACATTTCGAAACGGAGTTGTAGTTGAAGTCGTAGAAGTATTGCGATATCTTCTGCCTACTACTGGATGTAAACATTCCTGATCTATTCATATCGTGTACCGCGGTAACGCACGTTCCTTAATGCTCGTTTAATGAATCGTCCTTTTGTTTTTTTTTGTTATAACTTCTTAATGATGTTTCTAATGACATACATTTATATGACGTCTGTTCGTTATCTTGACACCTGTTGGACATACTGATAATGTTTGGCCGAGAGAAAGCTCGGGGATACCCCGTATGTACTGATTTTCAGCTGCCTCGCATTCGTCCTTTGCTTTTGCTACAGGCAAATAAATAAATAGACACGTTTCGATGAGTTCGCCGATCTTTTAATTCTGGAGATGACGAAACACGACTCGCGCTTTGCTACTTGTTCGTGTATTTTTGTCAGAAAACTAGACGACAGTGAGATGTCTCAGCCGCCGTATTCGTCGGACACAGTCCCCAGCGACTTCTTCCTGTTTCCAAAGATGAAGAGGTCAACGAAATGGAGGATAAGAGGCAGTTAATATCTAAGATATCCATAAATAGACCTTAAGATAAGATTGTAATATAAATAAGTCAACGTGTTAAAGCTTCATCTTGTACCGTTATGTTTGTTCGCCCCTGTAAATGAACCGTTTATTTTGAAAGTATATTTTTTGGAAAAATTAAAAAAACAAGAAACTTTTTATTTATAGACAAATCACAATTTAAATCGTAGAATATTGGTTTGTTTTAGTCGCGTCGAAATTTCGATAATAAATGGAATTGCATAATCGTTTATTTTGAAACTGGTGCGTAAGTTCATTTCCTGTAATCTGGAGCCTGTTCAAACAGTCGGGACACCAATAATCACAAACAAATAATATTGAAATTAAACAACAATATTTTGCTTTTTCTGCTTTTATTTACGAATAAAAGTGGATCAAAGCATGAAATATAGAGAAATGATCAAAATTTAATGAATCGCACGATTCGCTGATTTCCAAAGTGCTGTGTAAATCCTTCAAAAACATATTGGTCTAGTTAATTCTCAACAAAACTATTTGTATAATGAATTTACAGCTACGTAAACGCATAGAGGCGTGTACAAACGAAGTAGACCTCGTTAGGATTTTTCGATCGATGGAAATGCGATCACTTCGATGTCGCGAAACAAAGGAAAATGCGCTTACACCGCTTCCAAAATGAACGGTCCAAATATTTATATATTTTTAGGAAAGAAAAAGATGTTCAACGTAGAGATGCAAGAGCGCGAAACTAAGTAAATATTTTAATCAATTGGACAGAGATGAGAAAGGATGAGAATAGCGAAAGATATGTAAGCTAGAAATGGCATAAGCATGGGAAAGATTTCGTTGAGCAACGAAAATTCTGCCGCGTTAATTCAAACAGGATAATTGTGTCTGGCCAAAAGGTCAGAGGAAGAACGACTTTTAGATGCATTTTACGAGCAGGCATCGATTTCACGTACGTTCAAAATACGAAAGTGTTACATATAAGATAAGTGTTCTTATTTAATACGATTTGATTTAAGCAAAAGATGCGGATGTACCCTTTTCACTTAACAAGGCAGAATAAGAGTCATCAATTCTTAAAAGATGTCGAATTTAAAAATCTAAAAAATTCTTGGAGCCGAAGGAATACCGTATGGCTGGTTATTTGTATTTACATGTGAACAGTCTCCAGGGGAAAAGAATAAACTGGAAAATCGGAACGAAATACGAAAGGACAGCGCTTTGCGATGCTGCAAATAAAGACAAAATCGATGGAGGAACTGAAAGCTATTTCAAAACGTGTGTTTTAAAAATATTTTTATGATCGGGAACAACGCTGGCACAAATGTATTATATCCGATGGGGATTGCTTTGAAGTGGACAACATCAATGCGGATGAATAAATAAATATTTCTTGAAATAAATAAAAATTCTGCGAACTTTTTCATCTAACCTCGTATGTGACGTGTTCTGATATAAAGGGAGTAATATGCCAAAAAGCTGATTCCTATTATTTCACATTTTCTTCTTTTTTTTTTTATAGGGGAAAGAACATTCTTTGTAATGAGATCATCTCTAATTTCCTAGAAAAATTATTGACTTCACAGTTCACGATCGAAATTACGTATCAATAACGAAAGTAGACAATTATTTACTGCATTAATAAAAATTACAGAACGTATCATTAAGGTGTGAGAAAATCGATTATTTTTTTCACAACCTAAAACAGCTGGAAACAAAAGCTACCCCCTTTATGGAATGCGTAACATTATACGTTTATCTCGAAAAGTAATTTTCGCGCACTAACGTTGTTCCACCAAAGCGCGTCACATATTATAAAATCGTTAACAGTTAAAACGCATACTGATGACTTCTACAATAACAGCTTAGGTAATAACCGTCATATAATATAGCGTCACGATCTCCGAATTAATTTATGGCACACATCAACTAAGATATGTTTTGATCTTCATTACAAATACAGTTTGTCCGATGATCGTAAAACGAGCTGGTCTTTTTCAAACTAACTTAACTTCTTCTTACGCGACTAATTAAGAAATTATCGTGCGAGAGGACAATGACGATAAGCCGTAGCCTGACTGGTTTTCATTATAGTTATTGCGCGCAATTTCAGTCTATAGAAACGTTCCTGTGGACGCAGGTCGAACGCAGCGCATTGTTCGAACGTAATTTCAACTATTAGTGCGATGTCGTCCGAATTCAAAGACACTTCCATTAAAGGGCCATTATCCCTTTAACTTTTTGCGCTAATGCGTGATCAACATGCTAAAGGATAAACGTCGCGTCTCGCATGGCTCAAGTGGTGGCCGATGCTGATGAAAATCTTCCAAGTGGACACGAGTCGTATAAAGTGAACAAAGGCAAGCAAATGGACATGCAAAACAAGCATGTAGAATGTGTTTGGTCGTTTAAGCGAACAGAAGAGTCAACACGTAGAATGCTCTACTCCGCAGAGTTAAACGATCGAAGAACTCTCGAAGATTCGAGGACAAACTATTTTACGAATTCAACCTATTTTGCAATCTGTGCGCCATTCGACTCGATTCGATATGGATTCGATTCAATATAACAATACGAGGTGTTAAACGAAAAAATATTAAAAATTGACTGATAGAAGCGATAGAATGAAATTGAATAAAAAAAGAGTGTGTAAAACCTGTTTATAAAATGTTATTAGTTTCTTCGTGAATCTGTCAAGTGATTAAAATTATACGAATTACGATATGGAATTAACGAAAAGATTTAGTAGTTGAGAAATCCAAGGAAGGTAACGATAAATGTTTGTCGGAAGGGAACAAGAAGAAAATTAAGAGCAAAGAGAAGATTAGAAAATATGTTCTCTCTCGTAGGAAAATGATAAATCTGTATACAATAATGAAATCGGCTGAAACGAATACAAGCGATAGGCATCGAAAGTTATAAGGATCTGTAGGCCGAAATTCGGGAAACTACGATTTTTCAACTTTAACTATTTGTGCCTTACCGATAAATGTATAAAATGTGTTGCTTAAATTTTCATTACACACCCAGATTGCACTTCTTTCGAAATTCTTTTTGCACAGCATCCGGTAAAACCAATTCTTCTAGCTTCTCAAAAAATATCGAGTCGTTTGGTTCAATTTCAGAAAAAAAAAGACAAAAAATGATAATATGACAGTAGTCGCGGTAACATTTTTCTAAAAGAAGGTGTAATTTTAGATAATACACGTTTAAATACCACTGGGAATTATAGTAAATTACCGTTGTTACGACAGCGGCAATTACAGAGTCGAAATTACGATAGAATATAAAATAGGAATAAATGGAAAACAAGCACTGTAAGAGATATCCCACAAGAGATAAAATCAACATACCGTTTCGAACAAGTTCAAAGGTTCGTTAACGATATTCTAAGCGTAATCAATCAAAATTTTAGCTAGACGTTTCCAAATACCTGAAATATATCAAATATATCAAAATACAATCCGCTTCCGTCGATAATGGAACGTAATGAGAGGCGTAAAATAGCATCGACAATTTTTTGAGCATGTTATCAGATTTAACGTTGTACGCAATAGCTTTGAAATGTCGATATTATCAAATGCGGGCATCTATTTTGCGATCGTTTAAATGCGAAAAGATCAAAAGCGCTATGTGCGTCATATTGGACAGTATATTTCACCAGGACACGTTTATATCCCGTCAAATCGCATGAAAATACAATCTGTGTTTTTTTTTCCATTAAAATTAAGATCATCCCCCACATCCGTGCAATTCGTATATTGAATATGAAACGCATCGAACGTTGCGAAACAATTTTTTATACGTTGAATTCGCAAATTCTATTTTTTTTTTTTTTTTTTTTTTTTTTTTTACCATGGTTTTCCTGTCTATGGTATTCGAGTTCAATAATGTCATACAATACGTGATATAATAGCGAACGATGAATGGCTAAGTTGTTTTTAAGCGCTGTTTTAATCGCTAGTATTACATTAGCCTGTAAAATTGCTGTATGAGTTTTTATATCGGAGCTGTTAGACCTCTTCGGTAAAAAAAAAAAAAAAAAAAAGATAAAAGGGGAGAGAGAAAAAGAGGATTAATTCTGTGTATCGATAGTTTATGATATTTTTCATACGTTCATTTCTCACAATTTTCCTGCGTGAATATGTTTCATTTTTACTCTCTACGAGATTAACGCGCCGTGAAATATACACGTTATGTATAAATATAATATCTTTAATAGATGATTGATATTATTTGACTCGACTCACATGGATTGTTCTAACATATTTTTTATCTTTCTCGTGCCTTTATCTTATGTAAGATTGCTATAGATCCACGTTGAATAAAATATAATCGTATGAGAGGAAAAAGAATGAAATTAATCGTTCCATAGCGAGTATTTTCTATTAAACTTGAAGATAGAAAAATATATGTTGTATAAAATATACGATAATATAATATCGTTTCTTAAATTACGATTTGAAGAACGAAAAAGCTTTCACATGAAATTTCCTTACAGAAAATTAGCAGAAATTTGGAAACATATAAATTCAGATATCCTTGTAATTAATTCCTAATTCAGCGATGTAATCCTCGATTCATATCGTTGAATTGTACATGAAGAGTTTGGATTAAATTACTTGGTTTTGGAGCACCTCACTTTACGTGATGAATTCATTTAAAATTAATCACCATTAAGTAACCTAACTGAAATCTAATTCAAACTAACGATGCTAATTAATTCAAGGCATTCCGTTCTACAGTTATATTTCTCAAGTTTCTTATATTCCCGGGCATTTCTATTAGTCTTGCCGGTTATGTTTGCTCTTGCCGGTTATGGTTGATAATAATTCAGCTACCAGCAAAAATTACTAATTTCCAGCTGTTCAAGGTTTAGCTTCGTAGTTCTGGAAAAAGTAAAAAAAGAAAAAGGCGGTTTCGAGTTTACATTCTACAGCCCTGAACGAAACTTTACGTCTCTCTACATTCTAAAAAAAATATCAAAGATTTATTTTGAACCTCGAAACATATCAACTTTAGCTCCTAATTAATTTTGGTACTTTGTTGTATCTTCTGCGCTAATTATGAGATTGTCATATTCATCAGACTATAAAAGACCTACTAAAAATGTGTCGAAAAAAATTGCTTGAAAGAAATTGGACTCTTCTGTTTATGGCAACAACTAATCGTAACTAATACCATTCCTAAGACGAATATTCATCAGTCTGCAAAAAAACTTACTACGTGTGTTAAAGCGTTGTAATTCGTCGGAAACGAAGATATAAAGAAAACGTTAACAATTGGCATAGTCGAAGAAGAAATTACAAGACACACCGAAGCTCATCTAAATAGGACGAACAACCACACGAACATACTAAACGCTAAAAATTGCTACACAAACTTACCAAGAAGATTCACGAGAAAACAACTCTCCGGTTTACTCGTACTCGCGCACTAACACGTATTACATTACACGTACACCCATACAACAGCCATAAAACATTCCGGTGATTACCGATATAATCGCATCGGAATCCACGCAATTCTTTTTAACCCTTAGAATAAACTTGTAATTAATTGTACTTGACAATTAGGAATATTTCGCAGAGGAGATAAGAAGATAAAAAGATATGCGTGAAAGGAAATTGCTTGAAAGAAATTTAACTATTGACCTGTTCTCTTTAGCTAATCGCAGGTAATACCAATTGTAAGACGAGTATACTCGGCCAGTCTAAAAAGCACTGTTAAAAGCGTTAAAAAAGCTGCTTGAAAGAAATTGGACTCTTATCTTTATCGCGATAATTATAATACCGCATTAATTCATTGTATTACGAGAAGGAAACATTACGCTTGCGCTCGTCTTTTGAATTTGATATACCCTGTGTGTCGTGTAAACGAATCCACTATGCGCAATTATCATATCACGACCGGCATGTGCATCAAGTATACGCTGTCAAAGCGTCGCGTTTCAGATTATATTTTCACAATTGATCGCGTGTCTGTGAATTTTCTCCGCATACTTGGCGTGACAGATTTATTTATGGAACACAACGTGTGTTCAAATGCGAATTTTTAACGATGAAAACGTAAGTACGTAACATTCTCGACAACTTCCTACGAGGAATTACGTGCGTATATATTTTTCGATTATGCTTTATGGACTTTCTTCCGCACCTTTCTCAATTTCCAGACAGAGCAAGTAGCTTTTGCTTTGAGAAATAAGCTTTCATTGCAACAACGGATAGCTCTTTGACATCGTCGTTAAATCTAACGGATTTAATTTTGAAGAGATATAATAGCGAAACTGGAAAATTTAGAAAACTCGTTTCTCGATTTAATGCATGGTTCGTAACCCGTTTATTAAAAAGTGAAATTGTTAAAATAAAGCGTTTCACTATCTTTTTGTCAATGAGAGAAATCGTACAATCTTAACGAAAGATTCCTTTTACACAATAATTTCATCAGATATATTCTTTAGCTATCACGAAGCAGCACTTTGAGCATCGTATTAATCGATAAAATAAATCAAAGTGTCTTTTTAGAAATTTTAATAAAGAATTATCTGAATAAATATATTATGTATTAATACGGAATTTAATAAATTAAAATGTTTCGATTCTTTTTATGCCCATAATGTTCGACGTTCATTGAAGGTGAACTGCAACACTAAAACCCTTCTCACGCTTGTTTTCCTAATTATCCATAAACTTCCAAATATTTTTTAGAGTACTGTGAAATTCGCTACAATGTCCGCGTGATGAAGTAACCACCATATTACCAGTCAATATATTTGATACCATCGTAAAATACTCAAACTTGTCCAAACGTTCGCTAAATATATCTTCAAACTTTACTTCGCAACTTGGGAATTTTTGTCGTCTTTCGAATAGCGATTACCACTTTGTTTCGACAGAGAATTTTTGCTGAACACGAATCTATTGAGAATGTTACTCATCGTTCCTAACTATAGCGTGTTTACAAGAGAAACACGCAGGCGACACAGCGCCAGACCAGACACGTAGTCGATGGGACATAAACTTTTCAGCGGTGTATTTTCGTCAACAGGGGAATTCGCGCGCGCTGACACGTCTCGTTGAAAATTCTTTCGCCAGATAGAATACGCACGCATGCGGGACTTCGGGTGAAATATGTGAGAAACGCGACGATAAGCCGCGATTTCTCCCTACCGACGTTCTTCCGTTTACCTTCAAACAATGTGTCAAATAAGGCGTTGATTAGTGCAATAGTAATTGCAACTTCGAGGCCTGAAGAATTCGAATTTCTCGAATTCCTGATTTCGTCGATCCGCGCTGTGATAAAACGCCAGGCTATTTTAATCCATTGATAGGAAAAACACCAAAGTTTTTTCTCTTTGCCATGCTTTCTTGAGAGAACGTACGTAATTTGTCCTCGTTAAAAAGAAAAATTAGAAACTTGCTAACAGTTATGCTTGTTAATGAAGGTAACACTTGTCGATCAGTCGATGCGTTTCTAGTATCGTTGTTCTTCTTCGTAATATTACGAGGAAAGTAACCAAACATGGAAAACATGGAATAGCCAAACTAATTACCTAGTACGTAATATGGAACAGTGCTATTTTTAAAAATCTGACAAATTAATATCTCTCGAACTGTTATAATCTCACTCAGTCACTTTGGTACCGCACACATTGTGGTTCATCAGTCGAACGAACGTTAATGTCGTGGCAGGATCGTTTTACTTTACCGCTGTTCGAAAATTTTCCACGGTGTGCAAATTTGACGTGTTTTTGTTATCATTTCACCATACTTATTTGCGCTTTTCGTTGTTGCCGACATACTTACCCGTGATATTTACAAGTGTTTACGTGCTGATTATCATGTTTTTAACTTTGTAAAATTCCAAATGCGGACACCCAGTAGTGGTCCAATTATAGAATATTCCATATTTGGATTACTTTTTTTTTATAGGTTGTTTTATTTATAAGATAGCGGGATATCCTATTTCAACGTGAGGAAAGATTGACAAGAAAGAAAACCGTGGAACGAAAAGGAAATGGTACGAGAAAAGAAAAAAGGGCTACCTGAAGATAACAAATCGTTTTCAGGACCCGAGAACTACCTTATTTCGGCTTTGTGAAAAAAGAGACCTATTTTTTAACGTAGTTCTTCCGAGATGTGATTGTATTCTCAAAGAAGAATAAAATAAAAAGAATACGATTCTTTTTGCTTATTACGTATGAAAATATCTAACGTCGGTATTTCATGTTAGCTACAACTTCTGTCTTCTCAGTGTTAGTTAAATATCGAAAATTTTTTATTACGTGAGAAGCATAAAAGTGGTCTTAAACTCAGTGTAAATGTATCATTGAATATCCATAAAAGTCTTTTTTTGATGTAATCGATTTTCTAAGAATGACATTCGAACAACAAACTGGATTTCCATGTTTGGCTACTTTCCTCTATATAATTGAATTTTTATTTCATTTATTAGAAGCAATATACAAATAATGAGGTGAAAAATGCAAAAATTAACCAAACGATAAGAGAAAAGGTTAGATCGTTTATTTCTAAGAAGTTAATTTAAAAAACTAAATTATTAAAGAACGATCACGCGCCATTTTTGACAATTATCTTAAATGGTTGTTTTAAGTTTTCGGTATTGCTTCAAAGCCAACACCGTTGTTTATCAGTTGCTTCTTAGAACATCCACAGCTGAAGAAATATCTATAGCGTAAAAAAGTTTCGCGAATAAAGACGCGAAGGTGAACGAAGTAGTTATGCAAATACCTCGATGGACTATGAATATATTTGGTAACAATCGTGACGATAACCGTCGAAGTTTGAAACATGTTTTCCATTGAAAAATGATTCTAGGCCTGATAATGAAGTACGGTGTATCGTATTATACAGATACCTCTAACGTAGAATATTTCCAAAATTTAATAAATTCGAAACACTCGATATTTTACCAATTTACATATTAAGTAATTTGATATTTGTATTCTATTAATACGTAATATTAATACATAAATATTTGACGATAATTAACGTGCTATCTTCGTACAATGGGCTACCTGAATCGCTTACTAATAATATCGTATCTTTATTATTCGGAAAATATTATCTTTTTCGTAATCTATATAGATTATTATATACGTCAGATGTTCGATAGAAATAATTTTATCGAATTAAATACAAAATATTTCCAGTACCCTTGACATTTAATTTACTTTCTACAGTCCCCCTTTCGAGTCAATAGGACGGTTAGTAAGACAGATTGGAGTACTAATCAAATAAGTAATCGGTAGGAGCATCGAGGAAGTTTCGAGGTACATTTAGCGATCGATGCACGCAGATAAAATATTTTGCTTTAACAACGAACGATTTGTCGAAAGCATATTCGATATCAAACTATGTAATCCGTTTACGCGGCAAATTACGTAAATGTTGCTCATACGTTTCTCTCGGAAAACCGCGAAGAACTTTCCAACACTCGTCAAAGAAAGTCTGTATTTAGTTTGTGGAATGTCTGCTAGTTACTTAGACTCGGAGCATGCGACAAATGTTTGAAAGTGCACGAGACTTGTTTATTTTCTTGTTTTTGCCAAGCATAGTTGGTGACGGAGTTCGGGCGAGCCTCGTGAGAAACACATTCCACGAGATTGTTTTCGTCGTGCACGCGCCACGATGCATGCTCGGATGTTTTCGCCAAAAAGTTAGGAAAAAATCGATCTCAAAATTTGTTGGTGTACAATATTTTTTTAAGCTGTCGAATCTTTGCCGTCGAAGTATCTTTCGGGTTGGTTAAACATACGAGCAACAACGCAGTAATTTCTTATTTCAACTACTGTCCGGAACATCGTTCGCTTATTAACGATCTTTCCATGTTTCGAAGAAATTCTATAAATAAACTAGTTGACATTACAGTTGTGTTTGCGTAAAAAAGAAAAAAAATTGACTCTGAAATCTTCTCAGTTGAGCTTTGTAGATACCTCAGCTTGTGAAGCTCGTATCAAATTCCTACTTCTTCTTTTGATCGTTTCTCGTTAAAACTGGGAGTAAACTGATGACACAGAAACAATTATGCAGCACAATACAAGAACGTAACTGGACTAAGAGAATTATTATTATGTCAAACTTTCAAGCGCACAGTATTTTACATAAAATCATACTTGGAACAGGGATGGTTGAACTACAAAGAGAACATTTTCAAAATGAAACTTGGTTTCATAGAATGGCGAAAATGATCTTGCGATGAAAATTAATTAACAAATCGTTACTTGAGAAATTTTCTTAAAATATACAGGGTGAACCGGTAGAAACTATCACCTGAAATAACTCGTTATCAATTGACGTTATCAAACAAATGTTCCAGATGGAATTTATTGTACTTAAGCAGCCTGGTTGGATGAGTATATTTCAGTTTCATAATACCTCACATCTTTTTAGATATTAAGGTGACTTTGATTTTTTTTATAATCGCCATATGTTTTCTATAACATCAGTCAATTCAACTGGGAATTCTCTACAAACAAGTATCAACTTAGTTTAGCAGGTATTTTAACTTTAATTTGTCAAAGTAACTGAATGATAGATAAAGAAAGTACCTGTCGAAAAAATGATTTTTCAATATAAATAGCATAATATTTTCTCGCAGAGAATGTCCAAGTTGTTCGACTAATGTTATAAAAGATATACGATGACCGTTAAAGAACTTAAAGCCACTTTGTTATCTGAAAGAATATAAGCTATTTTAAGAAATCAAAACGTACTTATCCGCCCAATCACCTTAAATGCAATAAATTCAACTTCAAACATTTCCTTTCTTTATGTCGTCAATAGATAACGAATTATTTCAGCTGACTATTTTTACTGTCACATCCTGTATATTTCCCTATTAAGTACTTGCACCGTTTACTTATTCCGCATTCAAAGTAACAAACTATCTCGATTCTATGTGACGCGTATACACAAACAATATTTTTCTCGCTTTTCGGTACAGATGCCGCTTAGTTCGATTCTTCGAACGAAGAAGACAAATTTTGGCTCGATAGTAGGAACAGAGACGCGGCTCGCTACACGGGATTGGATTAAACACTCTGCAAGATATAAATATGGAAAAATAAAAGACAGCTGTGAGTAAAGCTGTGCGTTCTCGCGTCGTTACTATGGTCGGCTAGAACACAGAACGGGTCTGTCACCTCGATTTACAGTTGCACTGTGTTCTCTCGGGTGCCTTGCCAGCTGTCGTTTGTGCTGGTTTAAAACAGAGAAGTACACAGTAGTCACGGATCTCGATGCATTGGCGTCGATCCATCGAAAAATTAACACAACGTCTCGACGCGTTGACGGACAAGTGACGCGAAACGTTCATCGCGACATTTATTCGCCGTAGAAATATTCGGTGGACAGGGCTCGTAGACGCAGCTGTGCGGCTTACGACGGTGTAGACGTTTCACGGTTATTCGAACGCCTAATTGCATAACGGCCACGGCATAATGACAGGTCGACGAAACGTAAATTCCATCGCGACAGAGCTGTCATTGTCGTCATGCTGCTCGTGAGTGATTTAATTGGTCGAGCATTCCGGATGATGTTGCACGTTGACGGTCAGTTATATTACCGTCGATCATTCGGCGCTTAAACGAATTTCATGTAAATAGGGAAGCCGCAAGCCCGGTCGTGTACACCGTGAACCTAAATTAATGGGTACATCGTTAGAAGTTTCGTTTTCGAGAAAAATTGCGTTGAAAACTTGACGAGTACACGCGTATTTCAGCCAATTCTCCGTTAAATAACATTGGACTATCAGCTGGCGGTTATCGTACGCGTGAGAATAAGTCGAACGCGAGGAACACGATGTTTTCGCTTGAAGCGCCGTTTTCGGGGAAATTGAGTTGGAAAATCTGTGCAACACGTTGTATCGGGCTGGTTCCTAACTTGTCTAAACATGATTTTAAAGAAAATTTTGTTTTGTATTGCCGAAGAGCAACGTGATACAGATTGTTCGCTCTTATCTGATCGAGAATTAGTCGAGTACACGTAAACTCGAAGAGTTTTCAAACTAGATTTTCTAAAAAACGAATCCTTCAACGTGATTTTCTTACTCTACTACACTAGAAATAGTACTCTTACCACTACTGATAGAATACTTTAGCGCTAGAAATGTAGGCCCGCGGTGTATGTATATGCGCCCTTTCACCTAGCTTCCAATTGTTCGAAGCTGGCGCCCATGAATCGATTGCTAAGTAGACTGTAGCATCCAGAATGTAGATGCGATACGAACGTGAACGTAACAGGGACAGGATCACGGTGAAAGAACATTTACGATGGTGGAACGACGAGGAATGTCGGCATGGGAGAAAGGAAGGATAGATAAGGAGATTCTCTAGCGAAGAAGTCGGTTAAATGAAAACATTGACCAAGAAGGGGCGCTTCGTTGGCTCTGAGTCGTACGAGACAATAAAAGGAGAAAACGTAATAAGAAATACGGGTCAATAGGAGTAAGACCGTGACTGTTTCTTTTAAGGTTCAGTCGCCTGACGTATCGTTGTTTAGAGATGGTTAAATAATCTTCTTCTTCGAACGAATCTACAATGGTTCGCGAAAGTATTCGAACAATCTTGGAAACTTTTATCTATATATTATACGAAACATTTTGAAATGTGTGACAAAATAATGGTGTAGTAAAGTAATTTGTAATCAAAAATACGTATATGGAAGTTACAATATATTTTTTGTAAAGTATTGACTTCGCAAAAATCATCGAAGTATTTATTGTACGTCCGATTATTCGCTATAATATTAATAAGCCACAATAGGTAGTGAGACTGCGGAATTTTCATTTAGAAAATCACTGATCTAGAATCGCGAGTTTTTCCACCTAAAAGTCGGGCACCTTTAACTATTTTTTAGATTCTGACAACAACTACAGAGACTGTAATCGCAATCAAGAAATAAACAAAACAAAATATATATATATAGTTGTACAAAATAAGAAGTTTATTTACGATCTTTTATCCACCGTAAATAAAAAAATAGAATAGTAAAGTATTAACTATTCGACAAAGAAAACAATGAAACTGATCGTTTACTATGTTGTCAATCGTTAAAATGTTTCCCAAATTAAACTTTAATTTAACTTAAAATTGAAATAAACTCGATAAAGAATATTTAAATCAGTCATTTTGATTATTTTGTAAAATCAAGACGCAAGTCTCCTTACAAACGAATTTGGGGCATACAGTAACGCAACTAAAATATATAAACGTAAACATAATTGAAATCTATTTGACAACGGGATAATTTAATTAAGATGCGAATCTTTGTCAACGCGAGATCAAACTATGAATATCGTTTATGTAGTTTCAGTCTTCTTGTACTTGCTAATGGCCATTAAAACATCTTCCTTGGTAATGAGAAATTTGTGAAAGTCAGTGCAAGTACAATTTCAAAGACTTTGAAATTGTAATTTATCTTTATTAGCGATGAAATTGTACATAGTCCTAAGGAATTTCGTTCTATCGTTCATTGTCTTTTAATTAAAGAGAAGATTCTTCCGACATTGGCAGTGTGAGCAGGTATGCTGAAGAAATATTGCGTCATTTTCATTAACTCGGTGTATCAATTCGGTTTTCGGTAATTAATTAAGCACATGCATTGCAGAGTTTTAACAAATTTTACCCACGGTTTATTTGTATTTAATTGTTTATTCTCTTGCATTCAAAATTGCATTTGACAAAATGTCGCCGAAATCATCCATTCGTGGAACGATTTTATTTCATTTATCGCAATATTTTCTTCAAGCAAAGGTGAAGAATTTCAAGAATTGAAGAGTATGTTTATAGGTATAATAGTATATTTAAGACTACTATAACAACGAATCGAACGAATAATTCACGCTGTATACTAATTTCTCAGTGAGTGTACCTTAATATCAATAAATATCTCGTAACTCCTATATACATCCTTCGTTGGATTGCTTTCAAATTTAGCTATTATAATCATGCTAATAGTATCTCGTTACGGTGCTAACGAAGTTTCGCAAAGTTTAGTATCACGCACACGATAAATTTATAAAAGAAATTCCATGATAAGTGTCCGTACACATTCCTAAGTTACCGTATGCACGTCAAATTCGACATTCGACAGACGTTTAACGTCATCATAATTCCATTCACCTATGAGAGTGGAACGAACGAACGAAGGAAACGTAACAAAGTAAGGAGGAAATCTGAACGGTGACGAAACTTTTCTGCGATAAATCGAAGAATCACGGTGCGCGTCGTGCAACGACGATTGCGAAATTCGTAGCCCGGATATTTTCGTCGGTTGTTTGAATTCTGACAAAAAAGGATGACTGGAGGGGATATAGGTGTTTCCGTGAATCGGGTCAGAAACGAAGAAACTTCGAAGTGGTTTCTCCCGCGACAAATTCTGAACTTTATGGAACCGAGATTTGTTGACTCGCACTATTTAAAGAATAAGTGGAACGACGAGCGCATCGAGCCGAGTAACTCGCAGTCGCTTCTTCTGCTTTCCACCGGTTTGCCGGCATTCGCGCTCTATATAAAACCAACGACTTTTACGCGCTCTCTATGTCCTTTATACTCGCCGATTCTGTTCGTAGAGGTTTGCCCCGGAGCAGAAAGAACCGTCGGCTATTAGAATAATTTTTATCGATCGTGTGACTTCAACCTTCCGATCTATTGAACCATTTGGACGGCAAACTGAAAGTTTCTTTTCAAATTCGATAGCTGAAAAATGGCTACCTTTATTGGACTTCCGACAGTTTTATAAATGCGACTGCTGTTGGCTCTTGCGTGTGATTCGCGATTTAAAATGATTCGAAAATGAAATATGAGAATGCGCAAAGTATTTGGAATATCGAGGAAAAAAATACATGGGTAATTTAAATTTCTGTTGCGGATTTTTTAAGAAAAGGACAGTTCGCTCGTAATCGAGTTTAACGCGTGAAACGATCTAAAGCCAATCCAAGGCGGAGGTACGTACTACATTGAATGTTGCTTCGGATCGCTGACTTTCAACTGATTATATCAGATAATTACAATGTTTAGTCAACCAGAGATGGAATGTTGTTTTCAACGGGGAATCAATCTTCGGAACATTCCATCGACAGAAGAATTTATTGCATGAGACCTTGAATTTTCGATCACTTATTTGATATTCAATCGATTGATCATTGGCTAAAACGTTGATCGAATTGTTTAGATCGTTGGCCGATATTTCCTCGAAGGATATTTATTGTTAAAAATAGAAACGTATCTACTTGGTCCATTGCAATTAAAACTACAAGCCTGAACGTTCCTTAATCGATTGAAAAACATCATTTCATTACCATATCATTTCAAGTAACTTCAAATCTATTATAGAACAATCTTGATCTTCAAATAGAAAGTTACTGTTTCTTAAAAATATTTTGAAACAAATAAAAAATACAGTATACCGTACTACGATATTCCAATTTTAAACAAATAGAAACGATAAATCCTTAAATACCAGTACGTTTTTAATCTCGGAGACCTTTTGAACGATTTCATGAAAATTGAATTTTTTAATGGAATTACTGAGAACCGAGAACGAACGGAAAAATCTAGTTTTGCTTCTGGCAATGCGGCCCGTTTGAAGCGAAAATCGATTGGTGTTTTGTCAATCGCGTCGCGTCGCATCGTGTCGATTCGAATAGGACGAACGTGGGCCGATTGAAATTCCACGGCGGCGCGTTCCAAGTTTCTCGAGCATTTCGAAAGCGGACGCGCGATTAATATATACCCGTTGTCCCTGGTTGGTCGTAGCATGAATTTAACGAAGGTGCTAGCAAAACCGTATTGACAAGTGAGTCACGTTACCCCGAGATAAATATTCGAAAACTCGTTTGCTGCTACGATACGATATGATATACATGGATCAATTGATACCGTGGCGCGCCTTTGTGCCACTGCATTCAAAGCTACCTGCGTTCATCGGTCATTCCACGGTCAAACAGTCTAATT
Source organism: Bombus terrestris (assembly GCF_910591885.1). Taxonomy (NCBI): domain Eukaryota; kingdom Metazoa; phylum Arthropoda; class Insecta; order Hymenoptera; family Apidae; genus Bombus; species Bombus terrestris. The sequence goes on from NC_063274.1 coordinate 14,831,529, forward strand.
ACTCGGCCTTGTTAATTAATGTTTGACAGCCAACAATTATTGAAACGATCGGAAAATAACGTCGAATCTTTGCTTTCCAACCCACTTTAATTTCTAATCAACATATTACGCGTACGATACGAATTGCGATATTAAGTATCAAACACGAGAGTACAAAAACATATTTGACGCAAACTTAATTTATTACGAAAAGTAAAATTAATAGTTCGTAATGAAGAACAATGAATGACATCGATGAATTATTATATTTCCTGAGAGAATTATATAACGTTACAAAATTATTTGTAACGAAAGATTATAGATATTTTGTGCCGTTAACCGATGTCCAAGAATTAATTGACACTTTTAACAAGTGCGCTTTCAAATACCAACACTAGAAGTGTATAGCACTAGAAAGCACCAGAATCGTTGACCAGAGAAATTTGATGATTAATTTAGATTAATCTTTATTTACGGCGTTGCTTTACAACTACGATTACATCGCCGATGATTGATCATGAAATCAATCGTAGTAAATTGTTTCCCGCTGATAATCGATTTCTGGTAATTCATGAATGGTTATCATTTTATGACTGAGAGATTTATAGCCTTTGTGTATGGCTTTATGAGCTGCGAAAACAGGAACATCTGTTTCTTGTGTCAATATCCTCATTAACCTCGTGCTTCTATGTATCGCGACAGGGATTTCTGGCAATCTGTCTTCTATTAAAATTACGTCTATCGATTTTCCAAACTGTCAATAACATTGACTAATATTCCACATGTGTAACCGAGAATCTTATATTTCTGAATATTTATTTGGCAGAAATAATGATTAATGGATAATTTATTAACACATTTGCCACCGTGACGTGATTGTAATAATTTTATCCCGAAATCTTAATCCATCAAATGTTTCAACCTTTCACATTCCGTTCGTAAATACATTAATAATAATTGTATCGATGCGTAAGCAATAGCTATAGTATATATGAATATAAATAATTTTGTGACAAAGTGCGTTTTTAATTTCTTTGTTAAATCGTACACACGAAATTCAGCAAGTGCTATATAGATTTTCATAACCGGCTGTAAATATCATACCACGTGTTCTCCTTGTGACTTCGATCCTCTGCATAGAACATCAGGAAAATATTTAATTATGCAATGAATATCTGGTTACAAGTCCGTGTAGAGACACGATGATTAGGCGTGTGCGATATAGAAGAAATATTAAGCGAAAGCTTTGCTTAACACTCTGACTGACTGCCACGTTGGTCATATATGATCGGTCACGGTTTCTCCTATGACGCCACGGTGGTCATTGCTGACCGGAGCACTTGAACTTTTTACAATTGTAAAAATTGTATGAAAACTGACAGTTAGAGCATTTTGAATATAACCGATAAATAGAAGATACTTTGAAACAAAAAATCCCCTATTGAACAATTAAACATTTTTATTAGAACATAAAAAAAATAGAACAAAAAAATAAAAGAGAAAAAATCTTGCATCTAACGATGCACTGTGTTTACATCCATATCTTTGAGGGGTAATCTACGAATATTATTATAAATATAGCTTAGAAAATAATCGTAAATGCTGCTTTATAATCATATATATAATTGAAATTAGAAGTGTGCGCATACCTTTCTATTATATATAGAATGAGCAAATACTGTTTACTAATATCTCCTACACGTGTCAACAATATATTCTGCACGTTTTGCTTACGACGAAATAACGAAGCCTTGTTATAATATGTCGCTATGAAATGTTACCAAGGCGCCACGGTGGTCATCCGTGACCACCAATAAGATACACAGTCCATTGGGGAAGAATATTGTCTTACATCATCAATTTATTATTACTTGGCCATTATATGCTTTGAATAATAAAAATACTCCCGTGGCATCCTGAGCGAAACATGTGATTTCGGCGTGGCGGTCAAAGTGTTAAGTTGTGAACTGGTCGAGCAAAGTGGATAGAACGATAAAGAGCAAGAATAGGACAAGAAAAGTATCCAATGTGCAGTTTATAGATAGCAGCTTAGACTATCGGGATGTAAGAAGTAGGTTTGGACTGATAAGTCTACAAATAAGCATAAAAGAATGTTGGCAATAAAAGTACCAAGCAACATCGAGTGATATCAAAGTAACGTCGAAGTAGGAGTGTAAGATCAAGAAGGTACAATATGGAATGGAAGGTTGTGCGATTTAGTATATTCCGTAAACCAAGCTCTATTCTGCGACCCCTAAGGATTATTAGAAGGTTATTAGAAGATATTAATAAATAAGAATATAGATACTGATATTATCGAACATTCTAAAAAAACTTTGTTATCGGTAGAATAAGGCAGCATCCAATAAACAGGTGCATAAAATATTTAATGAAACCTTCTAGCGGTTTCCATTAGAGCAAAAAGCCACCAACAGCTAAATCATATCGCGTAAGAGTTGAGAAATACCTAAATAAAAGCAACACTACGCTCCAACAGCCAACTACTAATAAAGACTTGAAAGATAAACGCCTCGTAAGAACAATGATAAGAAAAGAATGGTATAACTTCTGACAGAAGCGCAACATCTTCGTACATAAATCCAGTAGAAACGTACACGAAGTAAGCCCGGCTATGACTTTCACGAGAAAAGAACAGACACAAATAACTAGACTGGGGATAAGGTCAGTCTTAACATTACACCTTCGCACTTTATCGAAGAACAGAATCCTAAAGCCTGTAAGTATTGCAACGTCAACAACACCATGGAATATTTACTTTGCTACAGAATCAAATTCGGCGAAACAAGACGCGACACAAAGATACGATATACAGATGGCTGATTTTCATTGTCAATAACTTTTAGATAAGATAGAACACAACAGCCGGCAATCATCAGTTTTCGATACAAGAGATTCATTAATACTGAAACATTATGTATGAAATATAATATCAGAATGACATTGGCAAAAAGCTTAGAAAGTCGAGCCCTTAATCGAAGAATGCTCTTCGTTACATTCTCGCACGTCTCGCAAGTTATGTTCGTTATCGATTCCCCGATAGCATCCTTTAGTTGCTCGATTACGTTTGGTTTATTGACATACACTTTACTTTTAAGAAAACCCCATAAGAGGAAGAAGTGTAGTGCAGTTAAATCAATTAGATTAGATGATAGGACGATACCAGATGATAAGAAAGCGAATGTAACTTGCGCGACATCACCGTCATCGAAATTATTTTGATAAGAATACTCGAATTACTTTGACAAAATGTTTCGATAATTTTTTTTTTTCTTAAACTGCGCAAAGCTTCATGATTATTTTGCCACGTAATCATAAAACAATTGCTAAAGTGGAAAAGTGATACATCGTGTCAGAATGGCAATTTTGAAATTAGTCATTCAGCCTGCATGATCGCTTCTAATTAATAGAACACAGTGTAAAAAATTGCAAGTTTGCTAGAAGAAATAGATCTTTCACGACGTCTATAAAAGTATACAAAACTGTACTAATTCGCTAACTAATAACTAACTAATTATTTACTGTACTGACTAATCATTAATAGCATTAACTATTAAGCATGGAAATAGTATTTAGATACCTGTATATAGTATTTATATACCTGTATAGTGCTGTGAATAATTATAGACTCAAATACAATTTCTGCATTATATCTTTAATATTTCCAAGAAACCACTGATCGTGGCTTGATATGTTAAGCGAAATTATTTTTGCAAAGGGTAAACTGATAGGATATCAGGATATCATGATATTACATGACGAACTATTGCCTTTCATGGTCAGAATAGAAGATAGAAAATTATTCAACTATTCATACAGTCCGCTACGAAAAGGTTGTTTCATGATTTTGGAATAGAACTGTTGCCATGGTCAGCATCGAGTCCTGATCTGAACCCGATCAAGAATCTGTGGGGAATTTTGGCAAGAAAAGTTTGCGACCAACAGAAGTCATCTATAGAAAATATCGTTGAATTTAAAAAAGGGAACGAAACTTTAAATAAGTTAGTGGATAGCGTATCTAACAGATTAACAGGAATAGCCATAAATAAAGGGAAATCCACTAAATATTGAGCGAAAAGGTAACAAAGTTAACATCGAGTTTATATTCCTCCACAGTCAAAAACATAATTTTAAAAAGAAATTTTCATTTCTTCCAAGCTTCGAGAGAAGAAAATTATCTTCAGTGTTCTTTTATATTATAATATGAAATTACATAAACGATTTTGTTAATTTTTGTTTTGACATCATGAAAGATCTAACAATAAGGTTGTATTTATAGAATACATGTAGTTGTGGCCACTAGTATCTTACCAGCTTAAGTAACGAGAAACGATAAATAAGAGAAAAAAGAAGAAAGGAAGAAATGATCGAAATCACAATGAACAAGGAGCGTGGCTAATTCGATGCAAATTGATGGCGTTGCTTAACAACGACTGATGCGCGAATTGAGTTTCGTTATTTTGACCTCGATCGGAGAGGAACGTATTTGCCTACGCGACGCCGTTGATTGAGATGGAATTCGAGTACGGTACACGCACAACGCTCGTTTATTTTATAGTCAAGGCACGTTTCATAGATCCAATAAGAGATTGACCCGATTTTTACTGTTCGGTCACAGTCGCTTTCGAACCGTGGTAGCGCGCAACTTTCCGCCGCCAATGGTAAATCATCTCGATTCGCCAGACAAAAGATTTAACCTGTTTCTTAGAGATATAAATGCACCGCACTCCCATCGACAGACTTTGATGCTGGAATGGGTAACAGCTTTATCGAAAAGTCTTCTCGTTTTCTCTTCCTCTTTTTTCTTTTCAGAAGAAAGAAATTAAATGAAGCGGGACAATTGAGAATACGGATGTTTCTTGAAACATGTGCCATGTTTATTTTCCAGTTTCCAGATTTTCAGAGTTTGCACATTTAATTATATTTGTTTAGAAGATATTTCGGGCCGCCAAAGCCGAAAATAAGGATCATTTTTCATGGAAATGAACGGTTTTAACAATTCGTCCTTGCGAACATTTGGCCGACATAAGTTTTAACTTTAGAAATCCGCGTAAGATCGTGATCGTCAGGCTGCGGATTTTTATGCAAATTCATATTTTTCAGAATATATTCGAGAATGTAGAACTTTGGTAGAAAATTGTTTTACCTATCGAGTATCATAGAAAGGATTATAGTTTAGATGCTTTAGATGCGTCTTCTCATATTGTGTGCATTCTGTGCATTCTGTACAATGTTACATTTTCAAAATTAGTAAGCGGTAAGCTAATTTTGCCGCTTATAGCTTGGCGCTCATTGTATGAACGCTAAGTAACTAAAAAATAACTCAAACTTAGTGCAATGCTCACGATTCAAATGCATACAGAGCGTGCCACGCAATAGGTTAAGAGCACCAAGTTTTAGAAAAGGTCTCGTTAAAATTCACGAGGACGTCACACATCAACAGGTTGATCGAAATTTTTGACGTCTTATTTTCGTGAAAAACGACCCTCATTTTCGGCTCCAGTGACCTCAAAAACTCCTAAAAAATGTCGTTCTAACCGAATATTTTACAATCAGCATAGGTACTATACTAGAGGACCCAATAATGTTATGATAATTTGTCAATATGTCGTACTTATAATCTGTTAAAAAAATGTTAGAAAAGAAATGGGAATTTTTCGAGAAACATCTCTCTCCGTGGTTTAATTGTATTATTAAAATTATACTATATTGATATGTCAATACATAAGAAATGCATTATTTAGCAGAATTCATGCTGCTGTTATATCAAAAAATACCAAGATCGAGAATATTGATAGTAAGAAAATTAGCATCTAAAAATATTATTCTATCCTCTAATTGAGTTTCAAGGTTCTTGTATAATTCCAAATGATTACAAAAGTGATTTATAAAACACCAAAAACTTCGAAAAATTATATTAGTATAATTTTTATTGAAAAGTTTCTTCCATTTATTATTTTCTCATTTTACTTCATAAACGGTAAATGCAATATAATTATATGTGCACATATTTGATGCAATTTCGGTTTTGAAAAGAAATACAGAAGCATGAAATATACAAAATAAACTGAAATTCACGGTAGAAGTAAGAGCATAAATCCGGAATAAAATTCTAACGACTCTCATCGTCGAAAAAACATTCCTAAGTATATACTTATGTACACTTATGTATATTTTATTTATTCTTTACCAACAACGATAAATCTCCGTTTGTCCAATCACAGAGGCAAAAAGCTTTTTATCGGTATGCTTCGAGTTTCATGCTCCTCAAAGGTTTCGACAAGTTTGCTTCAATCGAAAAACATTTCCAGTATTTGCCGTTACACTTGACCACAGGATTTTTGCGCTGCAGTTTTGCTAGCAAAAAAGAAGCGAAAGATATTGCCAAATGAAAACCTCCAGTATACCAAATTGAAACTCAAAACTACATAAAAGGAAGAAAGAAACTACATAGATGGAAAAAATTTTATCGCTCAATAACGATACAGATCTTACGATGAAAAAGCTTCGCGTTTCGTTATCTCGATTTGCGTTAATAAACAAGATCCTCGACGTTCGTTTCACTTTTTCTGCAATTTATTTTAAACTCGACTCTACGTGGAATGATGAGAGACTTTGATCTATGTAAAGTAGAAAACGCATTCTCGTTTAAAAAAAAACAATGGAATTAGCGAACTTTAATAAATCGAATACGCAAAATGAAACGAATGCATATCTACGTTCGCTGCAATTTACAATTTATAATATCATTGCGATGCATAATTTGGCTGTTCCATAATTTACGATACGCGAATATACTCGCAATTTTATACATGTCGCGCAAACCAGTATTCTTTTTAACATTGCATCTACCTTCATGTGAACTTATTCGTTGCAATTACCGAGTACATATATCAAATGTGTAATACAATCTATGAATATTTGCGTCGTACATATTCCGACTTGTAATTATATACATAGCCAACCATGATCGGAATTAAATACAACCACGAGATAGACGTGGAAGAAATATTTAACATATGTACGCATATTCTCTTTAATTAGGACAATATGCGAAGCATATGCAATATGGAAAATAGTAGTTACATATGAAACTATGCTTTTGCGTAAGCATCCGAAGTCTAATTATTAGATCTCTTACAAAGATGAAAATATAGTACTACAAATATAGTACTATTTGTACCGTTCACTTTCTCCGTTCGACATTTTTTTTAATTGCACTGAGAAAAGATTTGAAATTGCATGGTCCTCGCATGGATCTGCAAATTCAATGAACGTATCTCACACAGGAAAGGATTATAACAAATTTTATAAAAAGGGTGGACAATTCTTATACTCAATACGGTAAACAAATATACAGAACACTTAATACTATAAACGTAGAAATAAAAATACAGACCGAAGATATACACGAAAAACTATAATTGTTATTTCATGCTGCGGATGAAATATTTCATGAAATCTATCAAATATAATATAAATAAAATCCATAAAATTTAATGAAATTCATCGAACTGTTCGTTTTAACTTTGCTACTTTAAACCTTAGCCTTATAAAAAGTAACCTGTGACGGTCACGTAATTTATATACAATATTCATAGCATGTTAACGTATCTACACTGATCGTGAGCTGCTAAAATAACTGGAGATACCTTTGAGCAGCAGCACCTGTACATGTACGTAGTTCCGTGAATGCTCGTTAAAGTTCCTCTTTTTCGTCATGTCCGTCTATCTCTGTTCTACTGTTAATTCTTGTCCGATTGTTGAAAGTTCGAGGTGGAGGGAAGATTACATTATTTTCGAGGGTAGGTCAGGCACAGCGGTTGCGATAACCGTATTATCGTCCCGTCTCATAAACTTGTTTCGCGTAGTTTACGAGCACGCGAGTCTTAACTGCCGTGTACCAAGTGCTCCGCGAAATAATGATCAGACTATTTCGCCGAACTACTATATCGCTAATTATTGTGATTTACGAGAGAAATCACATTGTCGGCGCATGATACTCGTCAATATGGGTCGGGTATATCATCCGTTTCGGAATCGAATCGAATTTTTCTCGTGAAAACTGTCTAACTCTTTCGACCGAGCATCGAACGTATCTTTGATACACACGTGCATACACAATCGCTGTATATACAAATTACCTAATATAGATATGTTGCTCAATAACGTACGTGTATTTGTTAAAATTTTTTTTTAAACATATATGTACATGGATTTTTGAATTGAAAATGTTTTGGCCCAGTCGCGCAATTGCTTATTTCGAATCGATCTATTCGATTAGCTTTATTTCCTGTTGCTACAAACGTACAGATATAATGTACTAACGTAAAATGCTCAACCATGACTAACAGATACAATAGAGATGATAAATATCGATAAGTACCGGAGAGATTTATGCAAAATTATATAAAATATATCTATGAACATAAACTAATTATACGTAACTATAAAAGTAAGATCTGATTAGACATTTATTACACTTTTTAAATGTTATAAGATACTTCAAATATTGCAAAAATTCCGCGCGCTTAGGTTCTCCGTCAATCTATAAATATCCATTAATTTAGTCATAAATTACTGTTTTCATAGTAGCGGTGTCATTAAACGACAAAAAAATTGCCGAGCAAAAACTTGCAACTCACTTCGGTTACAAGCTCTTGGAACGAAACAACAAAAAAGCACGACTACAGAAACGAAGGATCTCGATCTACTTGCTATACATTGTACGCATCTATTTTAACATTTAAATTGAGATTGATGGCCCCGATAATCATTACGACGACGAATAAAAGTTGGAAAACGAAAAACCTTTGAATGTTGTATACATCTTTCGCGAGTTTTGTACTTTGGTTTTTATTTCGAAGCGGGACAGGCGTTTGACGTGTCGACATCCTCGCAGTGTTGATCGTTACGTTAGCAAAATCACTCAGATTTTAGCAAAACTTGTTTCTCGTATCGCTCCTTTGTTCCATGTAACTTTGTTGCGTTTCATTCGAGTTTAAAAACGTGAAAAGAATGATTGATATTCGGAATACGGCCAAGAATTTTGATCAAGCAACTCTGCACAGCCACGTGGAAGAAAGAAACAATAACGATCCACTCTAAGATTACTTTTGAAGCGAGAAAACGAATCGCCGTTGTAATTTCTGTTACGATCCTGTAACAATCCATTATCTGTATTCAAACGCAAAACGCTCGACTCGTAAATGCGGAAGCATCTATTCAAATACCGCTCTTGCTCTACAAGACCCTTACAAGAATACCATTAAGCTCGTAATCGATGCAAATGTTTGTCATAAAATTTAATTCGATTACATGTATATCGTGCTGCATATAGATTTTTTTAGAATTGATTCAAAAGTCGATAGTTACCGATATTCGAAGAGAAAAATGAGCCAGATATTATCAAATACAAATACGATCGATCCTCGAGCAACGCAAGAGTTAACGACGACACATTGTGTATAGTAAAAAATCGGTGTGTAATTTTGGATCCCTAAAAAACTGATCTACAATAATCGACTGTTGCGTGAAAGCCCCATTTTACGTGTATCATGAATGCAATCGTTCTTACGATAAAAAAGATCAACAGAAAGAAAAGTTCGTAAAATTTCTGTCAATTCGTTTGTACATAGAAGAAACGTTCTGGTAGTCAAACTTCGACACTTTAATCAATTTGATTTGCTTGTTACATGTGCAGGTTATTACATGTGCGCTTCATGCAACGTTCACTGAACTTTCGGGACCTTATCTTCTCGCACTTCTGACAATTTCATACGTCTACTAGATATAGTTAAAGTTTGACGCCTGACCGATTTTAAGAGCTTGCTGTATCGTAGAGACTGCTACGATTCAGTTCTTTCGAAAAAAAAGTAGAATGCTTCATGAAACCATGGATATCGTGATGATAAAACTGCGCGTTTTCATGCGAATTCATATTCTTGAGAATATAATTAAAAAAGTAAAACGTCGGTAGAGAAGTGTTTGGCCTACAAAGTATTACAGAAAGCGCTATACCTTGAATATACTATATTCAAGCTATATTATATATATATAAGCGCCATATCTTTGATATACTTTTTCGTATTATACGCATTTCGTTCGATTTTTGCACTTACAAATTTCTTATAAATGCATAAAAATCCACGGTCTAGTAATAACAAAGCCACGATAAAATAACGTTTAAGATTCAGAGCATTCACGTATGATTTCACGAGAATGTATTTCTAATAGTTCCTCGATTGCAAACATGATTTCGCGTGGATCACAAATATCAACGTTTACTGTTTCATGAATAAAATCCCATACGCAATCTCCAAATTTATCTCCATTCATTTTCTATTCATTGCTTCATTGAATACTTTCAATTCTACTACTTTGAATTTGTTTTTCATGTGGCGTAGGAATGGCGCAGCTCCGATATTTAAATCATATTTATCGAAAACAGAAGAGTGATATAAATTGTCAGTAATACAGTGAAAAAATACACTGCCACCATCAGCTGTCGTAGTTGGAATTGAAGGACTTCTATCTAAATAACAACACTTCCGAATGAAACTACTAAGTAAGTTCTTTTTCGACTCGTCCAAATCGCCGAAAAGTTAGCTGCTCCGAGCAGACTCCTTATAGTTGCAAAATCCCTTCGATTGTGATAATGCGCTAACAGGCTAGTCGAGTGGTTAGGGGGTTGATTTACCATGTGACACGCGCGTTACTTTGACGAGGCAGCGGATAGCGAGGTTGTGGTTGCTACGGGCTATTTCGCTATATCGTGCACACAGCGTCGATATTAATTCGGTTCCAAGCGTGGAACTTCGCGAATATTTTTCGCTCAATATTATGCGACGGGCTCTGATAAAAAAAGACCAACGTGCGAAAACGACTTTTTGAGATAAATGCGTTTAAAGATAGATTGTTTACTTTCGCTATTAATACACGATTCCAATGGTGAATTGCCAAGTCAATAATTTTATTCGAGGAAAATGGATTCGGCTCCATTTGCAAAGAAAATGCTTTTACCGATAAAAGGAAACACGAAAAAAACAAAATCAACTTTTTCGCTCCTTAATGCTTTTTTGGAGCTCTTGTTAATCCCTTTGGTCAAATATAATGACTCAAAAAAGTATTCCAACACAGATGGAAAATTTTTTGTACATACACGTACATATTATATGGAGAACACTTAGGAATTTCCTTAACATTGTAACTATCGTTGTTACATTGGTAAGATTTGGAAGCAACTTGGAAATGTATATAAAAGTTACAAGATACTTATTGGAAATATACTCTTCGCAAAAATCACCAAGGTATTTGAACAGTCAATTATTCGCTATATTAGTAAGTGACGATAGATTTCTTTTTATTTATACAAACAGGTACGATTATGGAACAAAAATATGTACCATATTTAGCATTAATTGTACATTTAAGATTACTATTCGCGTTATATATTAACTTTTTATCAAGTTTGGAAAAAAGATCTTGTAATTTTTATATATCTTCAAATTCGTTCCAAATTTTATTAGCGTAGTATAATCACCATAGTTGTTCTTTACTGCAGTGCTGACGAAATTCCACAAAATTTCGTATAATACACACACGATATATTCGTAGAACGATTCTATGGTAAGCGTTAGAATGCTTATTTACGCTGGCTATTGTACGAATACGAATTGTTGTCAGCCTCGACTGTGTTAAGAACGAAATTTTTTCAGGGATCCGCGAAAACAGGTCGGTGGATACGCTCCACCGCCTCGATTCTCTTTATCGAGTGAAAAAATCTTGGTTGCCGAACAACGCCGGCTACTGATATCGGTCGCGTTGATAAATGTGATAATGCTTGTTGTTTCATCGAGTGGAGATCGTATATATCTCGTTCGTTGCATCTCTCGTGTACTTCTCTCTATTCCTTCCTCGCTCTCTCCTGCTGGTGGGAATTTTTAAAATTAGACTTTAAGGTCAAACGTTGGTGCTGTCGTCATCGTCCTGACCTAGACTCGCTGGGGTGTAAACTTCGCCACGCAGAGGTACGGATAAGGTGCGAATGGGAAAAGAAAGGAAAGGCTCGATTTACACGCTCGACGTAAACTCGTCCGTGTTAGAGAGGCGTACTCGACCGGTCATGACGTAAGAGAGGCAGAACCACCGTGGCACGTGAACGGTTATATTAAAAGTCGATTATCGTGATTTCGAACGCGGACACGATAGATATGTAGTCGTTATGTATTTACTACATAGCGCGGGGAAGAAATATCAACGAGATCGTAGAATTGGTCGGATCGACGTCATCCAGGGTTCACGTGCTCGTAGTTTCACGTGTTGGAACGTTTCGATGAGCGAGTTGACAGAAACGTTGGATGATAAAGGCTCGAAAACTCGGCTACGGTTAGGTTCGCGTTGTATAAAGTGCAGTAGCCTTCGTAATATGGGGAGATCTTAAATTAATCCCCGATACGGGCAGCTCGTGACTCTCATGAGTTGACATGACGCACGCACATTGACCAGCCTGTGACAATTGCTTACGTGGGAGAGCGAGATCCAATCGCGGCGAAATTGCGATGGTGGATTATATGTTCTTTAATTATGAATACGTGTGTATCGTAGATAATTCAATTTTTAAACATGTTGCGATCGAATGTTGTTAAGATAATTCATAAGCTTGTTTTCTTTTCATTTTTTCTATTACAGTAAAAAGTTGTTCCTTGTCTAGCATTATATCATTTCATTTTCTTCAGGATGAAATATATGAGCAAGAAGAAAAGTAATTTTCCGGATAATCTGACCATGCAAAGAAGTGAAATATCGGATAGAAACCACCATTGATGCATCAATACTAATACTAATACTAATAATAATAATAATAATAATACTAATACTAATAATAATAATAATAATAATAATAATAATAATAATAATAATAATAATAATAATAATAATAATAATAATAATAATAATAATAATAATAATAATAATAATAATAATAATAATAATAATAATAATAATAATAATAATAATAATAATAATAATAATAATAATAATAATAATAATAATAATAATAATAATAATAATAATAATAATAATAATAATAATAATAATAATAATAATAATAATAATAATAATAATAATAATAATAATAATAATAATAATAATAATAATAATAATAATAATAATAATAATAATAATAATAATAATAATAATAATAATAATAATAATAATAATAATAATAATAATAATAATAATAATAATAATAATAATAATAATAATAATAATAATAATAATAATAATAATAATAATAATAATAATAATAATAATAATAATAATAATAATAATAATAATAATAATAATAATAATAATAATAATAATAATAATAATAATAATAATAATAATAATAATAATAATAATAATAATAATAATAATAATAATAATAATAATAATAATAATAATAATAATAATAATAATAATAATAATAATAATAATAATAATAATAATAATAATAATAATAATAATAATAATAATAATAATAATAATAATAATAATAATAATAATAATAATAATAATAATAATAATAATAATAATAATAATAATAATAATAATAATAATAATAATAATAATAATAATAATAATAATAATAATAATAATAATAATAATAATAATAATAATAATAATAATAATAATAATAATAATAATAATAATAATAATAATAATAATAATAATAATAATAATAATAATAATAATAATAATAATAATAATAATAATAATAATAATAATAATAATAATAATAATAATAATAATAATAATAATAATAATAATAATAATAATAATAATAATAATAATAATAATAATAATAATAATAATAATAATAATAATAATAATAATAATAATAATAATAATAATAATAATAATAATAATAATAATAATAATAATAATAATAATAATAATAATAATAATAATAATAATAATAATAATAATAATAATAATAATAATAATAATAATAATAATAATAATAATAATAATAATAATAATAATAATAATAATAATAATAATAATAATAATAATAATAATAATAATAATAATAATAATAATAATAATAATAATAATAATAATAATAATAATAATAATAATAATAATAATAATAATAATAATAATAATAATAATAATAATAATAATAATAATAATAATAATAATAATAATAATAATAATAATAATAATAATAATAATAATAATAATAATAATAATAATAATAATAATAATAATAATAATAATAATAATAATAATAATAATAATAATAATAATAATAATAATAATAATAATAATAATAATAATAATAATAATAATAATAATAATAATAATAATAATAATAATAATAATAATAATAATAATAATAATAATAATAATAATAATAATAATAATAATAATAATAATAATAATAATAATAATAATAATAATAATAATAATAATAATAATAATAATAATAATAATAATAATAATAATAATAATAATAATAATAATAATAATAATAATAATAATAATAATAATAATAATAATAATAATAATAATAATAATAATAATAATAATGTTGCGTATGCTTCTCTATACTTTACGATAGGGACTGAATCAAAGTTAGAATATACTTGGACGGAAAGGAGCCTAAAGTACGTTTTTACGTACGAATCAAAGAACAAGTCAAGAAATGTACAATTGTATCAAGATGTAACGAATGAGCTGCAGTTGCATTTTTATTCGAAATTAATTCATCGCGATTGCTTTCTAAGAACAAGGTGCTGAGATTTTTCTCCCCTCTAACTATACTGGACATAAAATTGTAGCCACGAAAATTGCACCCCTTTGTTCCAACCAGTACACTTTGCTCTCTATGTTTACTTCGTTGTATCGGTCTGGCGAGTATTTTTACGAACACTGGCTCCCTTCCATCGAACGTTTCGTAATTGGAATTCGACTAGGTGATCAACTCGAATAATATTATTCGTTCTCGGCTACTTCACTTTGAAAACACGCTTGCGAGTTTGATTTAACCTGCAATCCCTTTACGCGATTTAAACGCGGGAACAGTGCGAAATTTGGAGATAGACTGGTAATTTCATGTGACGATCGTAAAATCGAGGATATCAAAATAATGAACGATAAAAATAGGGAGGAGACTAGATTAATCATGGCAATGGTTGCATCTAGGGCATTTCCTAAACGAAACACGAAGTCCTGACATCGAAACGCGAGCCAGGATCGAATTGGCAAGGGGCTGCATTTACAAAATAAAGTGGCTGTTATGTCGTCGCAATTTGGATTTAGAGGCGCGTTCAGTATGGTATGGGGAAGGGATGTTCGAGATTCGAAATAGCGAACGGACTCGAAACATTATTCGGCACATTGAATATTGATGATTTTGAAGTATTTCCAGATCCTTGACATTTTCTCAGTCATCGGCGTTTATTCAAGTGGTTATCGTTAAAATTGTACGCGACAGTATAAATACTCGTCGGTTCTTAGATATTTAGATCGTTTTTCAGAAGAGCCGCAAGTCCTGACGAATCTATGCTAGATTTAACCGAATATGAATTCTCGTTACAGTAAGCTTTCTCTTATATCTGCTTTAACCTTTTCAAAACTGACGAGACGATAGGGCAACTATACTCAATATGGAACAGCGCAATATCTTGGCGAGTAACTAACAAAATCAATCGACAACAGTGTAAAATATTTCGTTAAAAGCAAGAGGCAAACATATTGGCATCTCAGCTTCCTTTGGAAATCTGTCGTTGAATGCAGTTGGTCGTTGTGTTTGAAAGCGTAACAAAATTCTTGAGAAGCAAGTTAAACAGCAAAATTTCTTAATGGAGACAATTTAGAAAATATTATTTTTGCATGATTTATCATGAAACACGTTTGTTTTTGAGTATCCAAAAGAAATTTACCGTGAAATTAATTTTCTTCTTAGTATGTATTGGCATATATTTAGTATTCACGTAATACGGAACATGTGAATGATATTGTTACCGATGACTATGATACAGAATTGTATCTGTCTTGTGTTGGCAACTACAAAAGAGACAATAATAGTGAAAAATGTGTCCAATGTATTCGCTGTTTTCACTGGGATCACGATTAATGTGTTTCAGGTGCGTCATTCGCGTGTTCAACGTGTAGAAGATAAAGAACGTTAATATATAATAATATAATATAATATAATATAATATAATATAATATAATATAATATAATAATATAATATAATATAATATAATAATATAATATAATATAATATAATATAATATAATATAATATAATATAATATAATATAATATAATATAATATAATATAATATAATATAATATAATATAATATAATATAATATGATATAATATAATATAATGTAATATAATATAAGTTGAAATAAACGGAAAATATTTCTTTATTTGTCTTTTTTACTTAAATAGATATTCAGTTTTCATGGTAAAAATAAAGTTTTTTGAGATTTCTTTACAAATTTCTTAAGTATTATTTTCTTAACTCGCCGGATTTGACTTTTTTAATACCTTTCATCATGACTTTACGCCACTTAAACTTTTACATAATTAACTATTAGCACGCGAACATTTATCAATATTGTCGCGTTTTAACGTTAGTTTCATTGAAAATAAAGCCTCTTTATTCCTCTTTTTGTTTATTTCGTCTTTAAAATCAGCTGTCCCACGTTAGCTGTACAGTTATCCGATACGGTAACTTTTATAAAAATTGCTAAATTGTTATACCGTTATGTCACGTTATTTTGAAAATTACGTTTAATTGCATACATATATATTGTATTTGGAATAATTAATCAATCTTTTCTTCAATCAATATTTAGATTCACAAGAATAAATGGTAAGAAAACTTTACGAGATACAAGTCTGATTCAACCAATCATTGAATCAACATTTAAATTTAGAGACAGTTGCAAACAAAAAAAAGATAGAGCTAGCAATTAATTATTTATGTTTAAAACAACCGTAACGTACAAAATTGCCCTATAATATCAAGACTTCTGCTTGATACACTTTTAATTATCTTCCATGAGAAAAAGCGACAAAGTAACTGTTTAGCAAGAAGTATCGTACGTGCCACACACGCTATTCGTTCAATTCATTTCAACAATCCAATAACACCGCAACTACCGAGCCTGTCAAAATGACTGCTATCAGTTTTTTATTTTTACAATTACTAAAAACACGTATAACTATCTTCGATATTTAAAATGTTTGCTTTTATCGTATCAAAAATTTAGCTACATATAGCTATTTATTATTACCACATTACCGTAATCCCAATTAACTGCGTACGATATGTTTAGGTACGTATTAAGGAATGGTAGTCGCAGCGTTAATATCGATTACTTCTAATTCAGTATCCTATTTTTCCGAATCCGTTGGAAAAATAAGAAACACTTACATCCTGAAAACTAAAAAGTAAAAATTATCCAATACTATTCAATATCCCTTCCCTGTACTAAATCAATAAAACTCTAATCTTTTTTTAAAACACGTACTTCACTGGTACACTAGGACTATCAAAAACAAATGTTTGCTCTTTCAGAGTCCGGATAACGCTTTAGATGTGTATCCACATTCGTTCGGTCGAAACATTACATAAGAATCACGAAACGACCGGCAAAAGGAAAAACAATGGGAAGTGAGAAGTAAGAGTAGTTAGATATGTGGGTGGTAAAGGTAGTCTCACCTCCTCTACAGCCTCAACGGCCTCTATAACGTGTTCCGCGATCTCCGCCGCAGTCAGACCGGTCTCGATGGGTGCGATCTGCGAATGTCGTCGCCCTTCGGCATCGGTAAGCTCCTGATAGCAGGATTCGCCGGAACCTCGTCTGCTGCCGGCGATACACATGGCTCGGCGGAAAAGTCCCGCAACGACAGCGCACAGGCCACACTGCATGCCCGTCGCGCTTCCTCGGCTGGACAACGAGCCGCCATTTGTTCGTCGACGGGTCCGAGTCCCGCGAGAGCCACCCTCACGTGCTTTGGACGCCAGCTTTTCTGCCTTTTTCGTTTTCCGCCCCTTTTTATCTTTTTCACGCTGTAATCTTATTATCCCTTCAAACGTTTCGTTCAATCTTGTTTCTCTATTTCTTTTCTCTACTATACAATTCCACTACACTCTTCCAATTTTATCTCGGATTTTTATCCTCGATGGATCGTCGATAATTTATTCGCCTCTTCGAAATGTAATTAATTTCTTTCGTTCTTTTTTTTTTTCTTTCAATTGCTGAACATTCTCCTAGCGAGCGTTTTCAAAGCTTGCGCTTTTAATCTCTCGCGTAATTTCTCGTGTTTGATTTTATCGCGCCTTCTTTTTTTAATTATTCGAGCACTTTCATCACTTGTGCTAAAATTTCTCTGATTATTCTTCCTCTAAATTTCACGTATCTGTCGCACTTCAGCTCCTCACTACTGTTTCACACTATTTCCTCCGATCTC
Source organism: Bombus terrestris (assembly GCF_910591885.1). Taxonomy (NCBI): domain Eukaryota; kingdom Metazoa; phylum Arthropoda; class Insecta; order Hymenoptera; family Apidae; genus Bombus; species Bombus terrestris. The sequence continues at coordinate 14,850,009 of NC_063274.1, forward strand.
CCAGATCGTTGTCTTCGCATGCAGGTATCTCCTATCGTTACCCAACCGCGACTTCGAACTTCACCGTTTTAACTACTCGATCGTACTACTATACATTCGCGTTACTACGATGTACATCTAGCTAGCTGGTTCAGGTATATCTCTCGACACGATTGACCGATTATCTTTCACGTTCGAACGCCTCATCCCGGACACGGTTCAGCTTTGTCCAGATCCGGAGATCGGCTAGTGGTCGCGTGGTCGCGTACATTCGATCGATCCCGTGTCGCACGCCGTTCAGACGACCGTCCCTTCCAACGACGATCCACCGGTACCGCATATCACCTGCACCACCAGGAAAGTACGTCGGAAACGAGTCTCCACGGAACTCGAGAAGGTCGAGAGGGAGGAGCTGCAGCTCTCTCCTTCCTTTCCTCGGAGGAAACTATCGATTGCCGTCAAGTTACGAGCACGATAGCATCTAACGACACATAGTGGTCCTACAATGGAGCACCATGACTAGGATAACGAGAGAGAAAGAATAGGAAAACGTTGGGCGTATCACACACAGAAGCTGCATTTGAAATCGATTATTTGGGTATACACATGGTCCGTACGATGTAAAATTGTCGATCGAACGATTTTCCTCGTGGACAGACGTTAATCTCGATTCTGAACGGATGTCTCGTGGCGCCGTTGTGTCCGGGTCACGTGGGAACGTAGCTTTTGGAATTTTAACGCGCCCCGTGCCCCTCGGGTTCCCCGTGGTCCAAGATCGTATACACACGAAAGCAAACACTTCGTCGGCTGAAGAGAAGGACTCGTAGTATGGGGAAGGTTAAAAAGTTGGCTCTAGCAAGATCGAAGCGTCACTCTTGAAACAAATGTTCCGATATGCGCTTCCTGTTTGAATTTTGGACCGAAAGTAGGTATATTCGAGAGTTTCCCTTTGATTTTGTTTATTTTTGTTGCAATATTTTGTGTAACGATTTCGACCTTGTTTTAACCAACAGACATCTGTTTATTTATGATTAGAGATTACGCAATTTGTATATCTATGTAGGTATATCCTTCTACTCGTGTTTTATTAATTACTACAATATTATATTTAATTACTATATCATTCTACTGATATACCAAGAAATATACCTGCAGTCTATTCGTTACTGGTCCTTAGTTTTTAGATCGAACTAAAAACTGTGCCTGATTGCAGTTTCTCTTCTCTACGAGTAAACGACATTTCTGTTATAATTTTTGAACGATAAAGAAACATCATTCGCGTTCTTTCAAAGTCGAGGAACTTGTGAAGACTTTTGTTCACGATTATGTGAAGCTAGCAAAATCTTACTTAAAATGTTAATATATTGAACATTACGTAATTCTGATATAGCAGAACTTTTGCTTTTTAGTGGGCACGGAACGTGCTAACGACGCTGCTCCCTAAATACATCTGCCAGCTTTCCACCCTTTGCAAAATCTTTCAATATGATCAGTTAACGATCCCAGTACTTTTCTACGGTGGAGTATTTTAAAGCCAAACCTCATATATTTGGAAGAAAGAAAGTACCTAATAAGTATCTATGATACGAATTTACCTGTGCATTGTGAACTTCTTTTCTTTTCCATCGCATTATCGATGAAAGCAAAATAACAATTGTCACATTGTCAATCGATTCATGCGGAGTACGAAAAGTTAATATACCGGAAAAATGACATACGTCGTGTAAGAAGAACACGGACAAGTACAGAGAAACGTGTAAATCGTCGTTTCCTTCGTATTTCCTTCGATCGGACGTCGACGAATTTCGAAAAAAGCATCGAGACGATGATGAGCACGTGGTTCACTCGCTGAACCTGGAAATCTCGATGATCGCGACTCCCTATCCGTGAACCACATTGTCGATTTCCATCGCGTCACGTCGTCGTCGTCATCGTCGTCGTCGTCGCCGTTGTTGTTAATGGCACGTCTAATACATCAGGTAAACAACGAGATCCTCCCGCTACCCTCTTTCTCGATAAGATACCAGGAATCTGTAGTAAGAATCTGTCTCTTCGCTGTGTGCAGGCCAGGGAAGAGAAAAGAAATAAAAATGGGCAAGAACAAAGGTCCTCCTCTTTGTTCCCTTCGACCTCGATTTTTCCGCGAGACTTTTTTTCAGCTTACGGAGCAGCAATTATAACCGTGTGGAGAGAGTGCGCTCTCAAAGAGTGTACGGCCACGAGAAAAAAAAAAAAAAAAAAAAAATGGTGAAAAACGAGAGGAAAAGAGGTTTGGGAAAAGGTGGGAACAACGGTTGCGTGTACTCGTATCCGCGCTTCCTATCGCTCCAATGTCTTTTACTCGTACGATTAATTCTTGCCATTTAAAGAGAGACGGAAAGAAAGAAGATTCGTTGAGAAGCTTCTGGGACACCATTCACCAATTCATTTTCATCGACGTGAGAAATTAAGCGATTTAGCTTTATTTACATCTCAGTCGATTAGATTCATACATCTCGATCAACATCGACATGTACGGAAATTCAACAAGCACTATCGTTTCCTCGTCGTACGGACGCACCGCGTAAACATACGCTCGTATCACTTAAAAGCCGTATCACCCGACAGCGAAGGGACAATCGAACTATGGTCAATAGACGATGATATCCTCTTTCAACAACTGCAACTCGACTTCTGTATACAGCCTCGGAATATCCTTATCATATAGAGACACGAGAGAAGCGTCCATCGAGATCGCAGTAGAATCGAATAGAATATCCGAGAGTAAGAACGATACCCTGGATGCGATACCTTTAGCGGAGCATACGGGGCTTGACTGTCGTTGTGCCGTCCTAACTAGTACGCGAGAGAAGAACGACGGGGTAACGCCCGCGCACAGATATCGTAGCTGCTTCCGCACCGGGACGAGCCTAGGAGCTCCATAACCGCGTGTTACGGGTTGGCCCCCGGGCCCCGAGGCCCGGTGCCGACGTCGGCTCGAGCACGAGGGCGCTTCCCTTGATGGTTCCTCCGTCGTACACGTTTCCGTACGAGGCAACTGTGGCAATAAATAAAAAGAGTGAGAGAAAGAGGAATATCCCCCCCGAGGATAGAAGAATTCGAGGCCGGGAGCGTACTGCTGCTATCACCGACTATGCACGCCGGCCGGCCGCTGTGCATGCACTGAGCCACTGGCTTCGAGCGACGAACGCTCGGACGATGTACGAGCTCGGCGGCGCTCGTTCGTCTTCGCCGCCACTCGGCCGCTTCCGTTGCCTGGCCACGCTTCCCGGTCAGGCTGCCCGAACCGCGCAACGCTTGCTCCGAACAGGCGACGCGAGAGTGCCTTTCTCATTATGCGTCGAGCTCTCGTCGCGAGTGACTCGTTCTAGGTAGGCCATCGCGACCGTTCGGTCGGCGCTTGCTTCGATGCGTTTCTCTCTCTGGGAAATAGAAAGAGAGAGAGAGAGAGAAAGAGAGGAATCGCTTGTACGCGACGAGAGAAGATCAATAACGGATCCCTCCCTCTTTCCGTCTCGTGTACGCGCCAGCCGCGGCGACGTAGCCGCCACGTATTTACACACGCACGTCATGCCAGTCTTATACCACCCCCCGCGGAACATCGCGAACGTCCGCGGTCAAGAATTTCGCGGTCGCAAGACGCGTGCAAAGGATATACCCCGTTTTATCGATCCCCTACAGATTTCGCTACGAGTATTGCATGCAACGTGGAGGTGTGCTCTGCTGATTCGTCGTTGCTGAACAACGCTAACAACGGAAGCTGATCGTGTTTACCGTTCGGAAGTATGGATCGGAAGCTGCGGGCACAAATTGAACGGTTGATTCATAGAGATATAGACAGGGCGTTTTCGAGTCGTATATTCGCAGATTCGTGAAAGTTCGATCGAGTAAATGTTCGTTTATGTCGAATGTTGGAACGATTTTTTCGATTCACGAGTTTGCAATAGCCAATGTCCGGTGCCTTGAAACTTTATAGCTTAGAGTGCCGATAAGCAAAGCCCGATGTCGATTTGCGTTGTTGGTCGTAAGAGAAAAATTGTGGGATAGCGTATCTAGGGTTCACCAAGCTACTTTCACAAACTGCCAGAAATTTCACCAATTGTACAATTTGCAAAATTTTTTACTTGCTTTCGCAAGTTTTGCCGTACAACGAATTGGGTTTATAGTTAATTACGAATGCATAGAGTGTTTAAAAGTAAAGTCAAGCTTTAAACTGCAGTCAAGGGTTAATGAATATTACATGTAGTTAAAGTCTAGCGCAATCTCTCTTTACAGGGTACGACGACCTTCATCGTTTTTCGAATTAATCGCTAATTTCTTAAAACAAATTTCTTAACTCATTGACGCTCGCTGTATTCAAAGAAGTACACCTGATATGTACCGTCACAATAATTTCAAATTTCAAACAGGCTTCGATGGATTAATGAAAATTTCAAATAAAATTTCCTAAATACTTTCCACTTTTTGAAATTTTCGAAAACAGAATTTGAAGATGAAATACGGTATAAAGGCCGTTGCGGAGTAAATTGAAAGATATATAGCAGATACATTTATACAAGTACCATTTACATGTAATAAATTTTTGACTCTTTAACACTGCAGTATATTGCGATATTCTTTCATTACTCGCTCACCGTGACTTCTAGGAGAATTAATATCTAAATGGAATTGTATATTACGTTGTTTCTGCGTCATTGCGACAAGCATTAAGCAAATTATATCGCGTTAGAGCGTAAAACGAGCGAAAACCTGAGGGAACGCGTTAGAAATTCCTTTCGACGATTTGTTTCCCTCTTGAAACATGAAAATGATGGAAACGCGATGTTTAATGCCTTAAATACCATGAGCAACGTGATAAAATTTTTGCTCGAGGAACGAATACGCGGAAAAGATTATTTTTATTTGTCGCGTGAATAAATTCGATTTTTCTCGAAATGAAACGAAAAAAACAGGAAATATTACAAAGTATCGTGACAACTATGTCCGATGAATTTAGAGCGATGTGCCGGCCTATCTCTGCATTTTACACCGATATCAGAAATGGCTAGATGAAAAATCGATAAACGTTTCCGGTTCTACATATGCGATTCGTCAGATAACGTATTCACACTATCGAAAACGCGAATGCACTCGTCTCTGTTCGACGAAACAGCACGGCCGAGTGCTTTATTCGAGGAAATAGCGGTGAAAACACGTTAACCTCTCTATAACCAGAATTTCGTTTGCTTATGAAGAAAAAATAAACATAGTTGATTATAATTAGACGGCGGATGTTTAGACACTTATGAGGAATCGAAGGATATAAAAATATATAGAACGGTAATATGCAAAAATACATAAAATAGCCAAAGAAAATTATTCGTTATAATATTTAGCAAGCGACATGGGATCTCTATTTAGATTTCATTATTTTAGTTATGATCATAGAAATTATATACTTGCATAAATATTTGCAATTTAATTATAGACTGAAAAATAATTTCTTTGTCAATAATCAATTATTTACTAATTTCTCATATTTCTATATTATTACGAATTTTTAATAAAAGCAACGATACATCCTGTATACAAGTTAAAGTTAAAAATCATTGACAATTTCTGGATAAGCTGCAAAAATGAGAGATAAAATGTTGGAATATCGTAAAACGAAAGGACGAAAAATACGATCAAATAAACGTTGCCATTCTTGAAATACTAAATTTTCTAAAGCTCGTGCCTCTACAATAACATGACTATCATTCATGACTTTAAATTTTTCATATTTCCGCATCCCCATATTCCCATCCAACTCCAACAAAGAGATCTTTGTTTCGACGCATGAGAAATCAAAATGATCACCATATCTTACAAAGATCAGAAGAAAGAAAATAATACAATTCTAAGCGTCGAGAAGCTTTTATTTTATCAAGACGAAGAGGTTTTGTAAACTGAGAGAACATCGAGAGATACAATCCATTTTACTTTATGAAATTTTTGCACTTTCTATTACACTTTTCAAAAAAGACAAAAGTGTTCCACCAAATACGATCGTTTATAGCAATTCATCAGTTCTTACGAGCGTAACAATAAAAAACATACGTAGAAGAAGAATTTTATTCTATAATAACATCAACATTCGCGAATGTTTCTATTGTAACTACTTCTATGTTCTGATCATCATAATTATAACTTGTATTATTCGACCAATAATAACTACACGTATACCAATCTTCCAACAAGCGCCTTAAATACATTTTAATTTATTATTTTAGTTTATACGTTACATGTTAAAATATTTGAAAGATCTACCTAAATTCCGGTTTACAATAACTCGTAAGAACGTGATCATGGAAACACACGTAGAAGAAGAAGAATTCTAGTTATTATATTTTCTTTTATAATAACGTTAACTTCCTCGGATGTTTTTATCGTAATTACTTTTATCTTCTGATTACTGTAACTATAACTCGTATTATACGACCAATAATAACTGGCACACTACACCTACACCGTTCCTTCAATGAGCGCTTTAAATACATTTTAATTTATTATTTTAATTTATATGTTACACGTCAAAATATTTGAAAAATCTACCTAAGTTCCTGTTTACAGCAATTCACGATTTCGTAAAAGCGTGATCATGGAAACACACGTAGAAAAAGAAGGATTCTAGCTATCATATTTTCTTTTATACTACTCTTATTTCCTAGTTACTATAAGTTATAATTAGCAATTATGCACCAATAACAACTGGTACTTTGCATTTACACCACTCTTCCAATGACCGCCTCAAATGCATTTCGATATATTATTTTAATTTATATATTACACAATATTGCAATATTAGAAAAATCTATCCGTGTTCCCCCAGTTTATAGCAACTCGTGATTTTCTACGAGAGCGTGACCCTGAAAACGCACGCAGAGGAGAGCGTGCCCGAACCAAGGTGAGATCCCCGCTGGGGCAATTGCGGATAGAGAAAATAACGATGTGTTTTCAGTGAATCCTCTCTTCTCTTGTGCACGACGACAATCCCGAAGAGAGGGAGAATCGGGCTGCATTATCGCCGGATTGCCATTGCCGCTATAAAAAAAAAGCTTGACCCGTATTCTCTTTTACGTCCAACTTGGCCACCGCCATAGAAACCTCATTTTTCTTCTCTTTTCTTTTCTTCTTTTCTTTTATTCCCCCCCTCCCTTCAGACTTTTCTTTCGCGGCTCGTTTCGCGGAAAGGACACTCTAACTCGCGACGGGGGTTCGTCGTCGACGATCCCTTGAATACGTTTGTTAACGAACGCCAGAAAGTACCGGTCGATCGACCCACGGACCGAATTTAGGTAATAACCAGAGTTCTCGTCGTGGGACATCTGCGTTTAAACGAGATCCTAGCGTCTAATGGTTGCCACAATGGATTTTAACGGCGAATCGATGGTGTCTCAACACGGAGACTCTGCCAAGAGACCAAGAGAATATTTCAGAATATTCGCGTACACTGTTTTATACTTTCACGACGATTGGATGACGTATTCGTGACTCTTTTTTAAAGTTTCAATCGTGTTATTAGTGCTTGCTAGTTAGAAACTACAGTTATAGACGCTTGATCGATTTGTCGTTACGTAAATCTTACTAAGACAAATAAGTTTATATCAATTGAAATTTACAATTGAGAATTAAAAGTCATATTTATTCTCTTTTTATGAAATCGATAGATTATAAATTTGAAGGATTAAGTATAGAAGTTATGGTATGGACTGTAAAATTTTTAATCTAAATGTGTCTTTCCGAGGGTGCTTTGGGCCGGCAAAGCCGAAATCGGACATCATATTTCACGGAAACGAACGCCTTTAAAGATTCGTCTTTGTGAACATTTAGCCGACAAAGGTTCTAACTGTAGAAATCCGCTTAAGACCATACAGAGCGGCAAGGGATAACTTACCGAGTAAAGTGATGGCACAGCTAATGCCAATGCTCCAAATGCCAATTTTCCTCTTTACAGCTTACCGCTTTCTGTAAAAATAAAAAATAACCCAAACAAACCTAGTTCAATACTCACGATTCAAATGCACACAGAGTAAGCCATACAGTAGATTAAGAGCATCAAATTTTAGAAAAGGTCCCGTTAAAATTCACGAGGATGTCATACATCAACAAGTTGATCGAAATTTTTGACGTCTTATTTCCGTGAAAAGCGACCAATATTTTTGGCTTCGGCGACCTCAAAAACTCCTAAAAAATGTCATTTTAACCGAGTATTTCATGGGCTAGATACTAGAGCCAACTTAAATTACTTTTTAAAAAAGCTTGTCAATATCGCGTTAAAGATGTAAAAGGGATCAGCGAACATTAATTATTCCAAAATTACTATAGTTTTATCCAGTACTGTATTACATTAATCTACGACTATATACGACTTACTAAAAATTCAATTACTTCGGTTCAAAAGCGGTAAAGAATTTCACCTGTAACAGAAGAAAATTTAAAATACGTTTTTGTTTAGAAAAATTATGCTGTTGTCTTGTTATGTAGTTTGAACAACGTAATCTAACCGAAGTTAAGCGCAATAAAAATGTTGCTTGGTACAAATCGCGATCAATTTACTTAGTTCGACTTTTAAAGCAACAACGTAATATCATAGACGTGTGCGACGGTTTCACGCAACGACTTCACGAAACTTTCAAACGGAATGTTCGCGTATTTAGGAATTCATCTAAGCGATTCCAAATATAGAATCAGCGTAAACGGGCACAAGTACGTATCTATTACCGCGATAGAAATACACGTACTATTTTCCCTTGCCTCTGTCAAGGTGCTCGCGATATATGTACATACTGCATGCATATAGCTCGCAATGCAAGTAGTATAGGTAATCGAGTTACATACTTCTTCAACTTCTTTCAAACTGAAACTCACGGCTGTCAGTGAAACTGGCGAAAAGCTTTCAAAGTTTCGTTTTCCTTAAAAATTTTAATTCTGATAATACTTCGATCGAATAGATTGATGGACAAGTGACTTCGATAATAATTTCCAGTATCTGCTATCACAGCTTTGGCAGAATTTCTTTTTTATGAAACGAAAGTTTTCATGAAATTCGAACTGCTTCGATTGATAAGATTATAAATAGTAATGAATCTTCGAGCTTGTAATACATACTCACTTTTAAAGGAATACGATATGCTTAATCAAATTCGTTCCAGTTATTTGATATTCAATTTATCTTTTATACTCTATATCGGATGTATTCTACGTATATCGATATCTAATCCTATTTCGTGTTCTATATCGAAGTTTAAGTATGCTTACAACGTATGCAGCATATTACTACGCGAAGAAGTGGCAACTCTCTTAATTTTTGATGCATAAAAGTACAAACGTTCTTTTGGATACTGACGTCCACTGTTTGACCGCGATTATGCTACGGTTTACTACTTGTTCTTGCATTCTAATAAGATTGCTTGCGATATCGAGTTGTTTATCACTAAATTATCGAAATAAAACGTAACGATATTCGATTTTTATACCGAGTGTTTATACGATTTAATTTTATCTATACTTTTACTGACAAACATGTACATCACAGTAAATCTACACCAGGTTCGTTAAATACAGGCTTATTGTGAGAGCTTAAAGACGTGGATTTTGACTCAAAATTTTAGGTTTTAGGCTAACATGTTATAAACTTATCTATACATCTAGTAAAGCTTGTACACCTTTCTCCACAATTACTTTTTTTAAATATCCAATTTTTCTTTGAATATTTTCTTTCTTTAGAGACTTAAATTCCAATGTTTGTTTGTCTGTGCCGCTAAATAATTTAGCAACCAACTTTCTAAAAATAAATAGTCACTCTTCCAGCTTGCTACAACATAAATTTGTTAACGATTAATAAAACAAACAGTAAGTTCACTGTCTCCAGTCAATCCTCCAGACTTACAATTAGCCTGTTTTTATATTCATTTTGTATGTCACTTTTGTTCGATAGGTACTTGGAGAAAGAAAGGAGCAAAACCAAACGAGATGAAAAGAGACGAGAAAAACAGATAACTGAGAACCTCTGTTCGTTTGGTAGGATGGCTGGAACGGGGGGCGACTGCTTGTCGGCCATTGACCTCGCAACTGCAACCACCACCCCATCTCAGTCTCTCTCTTCTAGGTGCCATGAAACTATTCTATCTGCCTCTCCTCCGTATCTATCGCTCTTCCTGTCTGGTTACTCATTACGACTCTTTCCGCTTCTTCGAGCTTTTGCGCGTCTTTTTTCTCCCGCTACCCATCGGATTAATTTCTTTTCCACGCGAAAAGAATGCAAGACGGAGTGGTTGTCACAGGAAACGAGAGATAGTATCGGTAATTTTCTTTATCGATATAGATGGTACTCTCTTAGATCACTGCGTTTCAAACCATAACATGCAAATTGTCCCCGTATCTGCAATCATAGCTTTTCATTTCCAAATTTATCATTAAATACAACTATTTATGTTGAATATGAATATAATTTTTTGAAATAAGATACGATAGAATAAATTCGCAAATAATTTTCTAATTCGTGAATTTTTTCTAAACGTATATCAATGATACCTTGTATCATATAGCTTTATTTCACATTCAATGCCAAAAATGTTTCTCAGTTTTACCTTGTAGTTAATAATACGAATAAAATTGTATATTACTTGGTGATTAAATTAATTCTTCCCGCGTGGTTCCAATCCATTAATCATTCTTCTTTTATCAGTTATCCTGAACTATGGTGAAGTAAAAATAATTCCACCTCGGAGGTATTTATAATTCCAATACACGCTTTTTATTTCATAACAATTAAATATGATTATATATATATATGATATTTTTTATTACATGTACTATATACATATAATATTTTTGTACATTAAATGTGCGTGTACAGTTAAATTTCCATGAATACACAAACATCCATGGTATAATTATGACCATAATACCAGGGAAGTCTCGGGACATGCATTATTATCGAACAGATCATCTTATCCAACTCCCGTTTTCCCTTTTCCTTATGTCTGTAACCATAATTCAGATAGGATGACGTGCAATTTGTTTCGAGAAGGATTGTGTGACAGTCGAATTCAACGTGGCGGAACCACCCGCGATTATTCCTCCCAGAGGAACCATCGCGCAAATAGCAAAATGGACAACCGATCTGTGTAATTTGGAGCATTGAGTACGTCGTTTCCAACTCCGTTGCCAAGCAATCTCCAAGCGCGAAATTAAAACAAAAAATAACCTGACCGAAAAATGTTCAACTTGCCTGAAAATTGTCGTTCGAAAGAGAAGATATATAACCATCGTCATTTATCGACGTTTGTTTCAAATCAAGGAAATGAAATTATCGAAGATATACTGACGACCATATTTCACGTGTATTTGTATAAACAGACAAATATAAGGTTGTCAAACAACGTGATATGCATATTTCACATTGAAGAAATATCTTCATTAGCTATTTCGATTTATAGATTCAAAAAACTACATTTTTCAAATTTCATAGCGTTCCCTCCAATAACAGCTATCGGACGAATATCAGAGGCTGATGATTGCAACGATTAATCAATAATAATCAATAATCAATAATCCACTCTAAACGAGTGATGGCAGTATTTTAAATTTCACCAATAAAATATGGAATATTTATACCAAAAGTAAAATAATCACAGTACGTAAATATAATAAAAATTCAATTGGTTTTAGAATACATTTTCATATATGAATATTTTAACATTTACCTGTGTCAAGAGGAAAGAAAATATTTATACGTATGTACAAATACGTATACGATATTAATGTCAATCAATTGATATTGGAATTTTAATAGAGTAAATTTTCTTAATTTTTTATTATATTAAAACAATAAACAAAATCTTATATTCTCATGTCAAACATTTATATCGTTTATCCATGTATTTTTCGTTATAATTTCACGCGCCATTTAGATAAAAATATAAATATCTTTCGTTAAGAGTCGACATATCGTTCACACGTTTATAACATCGCAAACAATTTATAGTAATTTGTAAATGGTTAAAAATCTTACTCGAATTGTCAAATAATTTAACTGGTTTGCAGTTTCTCTTTGCGTAGACAGATATTTTAGTTTCCTTTTATTTATTTGGCCGAATAAATATTTTGGTCTCTTCAAGTTATAATTATCTTCGCGAAACCTCCCTGGAGCAGAGGGTAGTTGTAATATTTTCTCTTATTATTATTTTTGATTGGCAATTTTGATATTACTTATCACAAAGTCCAACTGTTATACTTTCAGTAATATTAGATGGGTACATATACTTCGGGTATAAAGGAACTTTTTGTAGCTCTATCTTTTCGAGATAATATTCGAAAGCGAAATTGTTATTTTCGACCAGGTCTACCCTACGCGATATAACCTACTATCTTATCGTTCTAGCAAGCGTTGATTCAGATGTGGTAAGATCGACAATTGCGAATATTTTACAAATTTTTGTTACCACAATTTTGTTTGTAATTTACAATTATTTATGCTATCTCCTTGTGATGAATCTTATTTTCATAAATTTAAGATTTCTTCTTTGAGATGTTGAATACTGATTATGTACTTTCTTGAATATTAATAATGTGAAATTGGTAATAAGAAATGAAGTTGATCGATCTGGTTTCCATATTCTATGATTATATCGTTCAATAAAATACTCCACGAGTTGAATATACCACGGAATGCGATTTCTCCAAACTTTAAACCGTGTTTCTCTCATACGGCCAGTTACATTAATATTGGCACACTATTTAAAACAGAATAACTCTTTTCAAACTGGATCAAACGACTTGAGTTTCCCTGAAAAGTTAAAAAGATTCGTTTACTAGACGACATATAAGAGAAAATTCTGGAAAAAACTGCGATTGGTCTTTTAATGAAAATTTAAACGATACGTTTCCGTAGATTTATGTCGGTTCTATACGTGCCGAAACTACAATTACTATGTATCTAGTTACTACTCTGTCAACTTTCATCGAAATCAGTGAGAACCGGGTGTAACGAAGCAACATAAACCCAAATCTTTGAACCTCGCCAAATCTTCCTGTAACAAGAGAGAAGTCAAAGTGTCCCTTTGATCAAGATTGAAATCACTCGACATTTTCCAAAAATAACAAAGGCTACAACCTGTTACAACGAATCTGTATAACGGTTAATTAAGCTGTCCTTTGGTGGCAAATACCAGACACTGTTTACGCTATTAACAGTTTCCGTTGGGATGGAACTTCGCCTCGGGGGTCGAAAAAGTATTATAGACTCTGGAAGCGTGGGCTATCCAGGCTGACTTTGGTAACGATAGAACTGGTCACGCTACGGGGGTGGTTAGTCATGGCTGGGCCACGCGGATGGACGCGCAAAAGGTGTTCCTGGGTGAGAATGCGTGCGCACCCTCTCTGCTAGCCAGCTCCAGCTCCATCCGCCCGGATCCATCGAGCCTTACGAGCCCATTATACGCCCTCATATACTCGACACGCGTACACCTGACTGATTTTCTACGTACTCTCTTCTTCTGTGATACACGTCTGCTCTAGCGATAGAGTACAGGATTTTCCAATTTCTAGAGTGCTTCTACACGCGTACAGCATTTGCGGCAACACATTGTACACTGATCTAATAGTATAGTCTTATGGCTATAATGTGAAATGTGAAATGCCATTAAGAATTTTTACGAAAACAATTACTGTACGCTACAGGTCACGTTTCCTAACACGCTCGCTGCTGGACGCCACACGTGCGTGACGCACTAAGAGCTGTACAGGGAATTGCGTTCCAATTTTCGACAAGAAAAATAGATGAAGCCTCGTTTATTTTCATCGGAGATGCTTCTGTACAGTATCCACAATGACTACGCTTGATCTGGTGATACAATACGTTTATCTTTTATTATTTTAACTACACAATATTTCATGGATACGCGACTTGCCCTCCGCTCGAACAGTGCATCTCTATTGTTGGAAGTGTTTGATAATTATATATTGAAAGAGCACAACTCAGCGACTTCAACGTCCCTCAAATGCGCTGCCAGTGTCAGCATTCTGAATAATTTCATTTGTGCATATCGCCGCTCAACTTTAGCTTCTCGGGTATTCGTAGAAATATTTTCAATACCTTTTAGTTTATGATGATGATAATGAACCACTAGGTTTATTAAAGTCATATGTGGATCTTTCAAAAAGTATCACGTTAATAAATAAAAATAATCTAGCTTCAAATATGTCTTTTTCTTCATCATTATTCCAACGCGTCACATATATGTACATAGTAAGATACGATTTATTTACAGCCCAGCGTTGCACATGTTTGACGTACTATGAAAACCGCTCCAATCGTTGATTTAGTACGTTTCTATAGTATATATGTAAAAACATAAGTAACACTACGTAATAACATGAAAATTCGTTACTTGGACAGTGGGAAGTCTCTTTGTTTTTAAACGGAGGTAGCAAACTTGTTAATATGCACCCTTACAAATGTTAGTACTACGACATGTGTCTAAGAAGTAATGAAATTGATTCTGTAAAAACGTTTATGTGTCATTTAATGAAAAATCTATATTGTCCATTTCAGAATGATTCCTTTGAGAAGTTATACACCGTTTCCATTCCCGGAAACAGTGCTGAAATTCTTCTACCGAAACTACTTTCTATTGATCGGTTACAACCTGTTGGATGCTGTTCACAATTCCAAAATGATATCCCTTAATATGACTTTTGAATTTTGAGAAAATGAGAGAGTCACGTGAATTCATATCTGGGTAGTGCGGAGGCTGTGGAAGCACATTAATACGTTTGTTGGACACAAAACTCATTTACGAACTCGTTCAAAATTGATCGAAACTCGTTCTTGATGCAGTATAAGACGCTACTCGATACGTTGCTGTTCCATTTCCGTAACGCGTCGCTAAAACATGCTTTTATAAAACTCGCTGCGAAATTGATCGTGTTAGCTGAATCGAGTTGAAATTAATACGGAAGGTAGTGCAGAGATATACGTCTCAAATAACGCCGCAGCATCGTGATACAATGTCGCAGACTCCCAAGAACCGAAATCTATCTTGTTACCTTTTAGCACACCTCGTATATGAAATGATAAAATTCGTTGTATAGCTGTAGAAAGAATCGCCGCCAACCTTTATAGCCTTTCATAAACTTTTATATTATCAACCTTATAACCGTTTGTTTAAGTTCCAAGAAAATGAACGAAGTTGAAAATAACGGAACCTTGTGAAACGCTTTTAAAACAAGAGAACTACGACGAGTTTAGAACAACCTATCGAACAGGACGATTCTTTTGACTATATCTATGAATAAAAAATTCATTAAAAACATTTACGCGACATTTAAATTTATAAATGGTTCTCTGTAACTAAAATAATCCAAGAATTAGTTGGTATTCAATGACGTTTCGCATCTACAAAATTAGCCGCATTAAAAGTATTGCTAACACGTTGAAGCAACGGTACACCTATTCTAAATTCTGGTATCCGTGATCGCGCTATAATTACGTTACCTATTCAAAGAGCAAACCTTAGCCTCTCTTTGACACAGTAATTGAACACTGTCAAGTTCCCTAAATCTCTTTATCGTTGAATCGTTCTGTGCCTTTATCCCCGATGCTAAATCAGAGCTGCTGGTTACAATGAAATTCCATTTTCCCAGTAGATACAGTGCGCTCGTGGCGAATATTTTTCGTTGGAACCTCCAATAGCAATGTCTGTCACCTTTAACTCCGTCCACCTTTTTCTCTGGTAATATCTTGCCGATTTTACAAGGGCTTACTCGAATACCCGGAAGAGGGTGAGAGGAAAAGAAGATAGAAATGGTAGACGATATATTAGATGGAAATCGATTATACAGTTTAAAGATGTCTACGATTTCCGTGGAATATCAGCGAACCGTGCTAACAGGCACGATATTAAATTGGGACTTGATTTATAGCCAATCAGGAAAACAATAGCGCTTTGTAAAGTATAAATTGCCTTTTTTCCATTTCAATGCTGTATTGCGCATAAACGTAAAACTCCGAATTTATGTCAAATTTATACCATTTATGTTTGTAAATTTATATCGCATAGTTATGAAAATTCATATTATTTATTTTCATATATTTAAACCATATATGTATTCTTTCGAATTTCAAAAATCATAAAAAATGTACATTCGTAGGATATATTTATTTTCATAATAGGTTAATTGGCAATTACTATCCGCCGTATTGAAGTGTCTGCAAATAGAGACTTCCTACGAAACAAGTTTTACCCCAATAAATAATTCAACGTACCTACCTTATTAAAAAATTGTTTTATTGTATTGTATTTAGCGTCCAATTTACATTTCTCTTCACTAAAAGAAAAAAAAAAGAAAATTTTTACGTTCGTACTACTTGCGTTTTTTATTATTTAAACTTTGCAATTATTAAGTAAAAAGTTCTTATAATAAGTTGCGCAACTTGCACTTCCTTCCACGATTTCATCGATTCAACTGCTTCGTCTCTCGAGACTGTGATCTTTTCTCCCCCGTCTATCAACAAAATATTATTCTTCGAGCAATGATATAACGTTCATATTCACGCGTCAAAGGCCTGAATTAAGAAAGAAATGACAGAAATCTGTCATAATGTATCAAACAGAACGATAATCCAATAATATAGGTTTCACGTTGGAATAAGTTGTTCGTCAACAGGGTCGAAATCGCGAAAGAATTGTACAAGGCGTCCAGAAAATCAGAACAATACCTGGAGAAATGGAAAGGGTAGAACAATTATTGGCTAATGGTAGTAAACGTCTCCAGGCTCGTATTCGGATACAAAGAGAGTCATTTTGAGTATCTCCTGTATAGATATGCAAATACGGCTTATTGGAGAAGAAACTCGCTATAATTCGAAAGAAAGGTCATAGACAGAATCTACCGCCGAAGCGGTTCCCGGCTGCTACGCGACACCCTGTATATTACTGTTTCATTTCATCCTAACAGTGTCTTTAGCCTTTCAGTTCGTTTCTATCGACGAGACACCTTTTTTCACGGAATAGCATGACACTGATACACGCAACTGTGAAATTCGTCTGTCGAAACGCTGAGTCGAGAAAGTGGAACAAACCAACGAGGGTATGAGGTGAGGAAGCCAAGACGAAAAGAAGGATCAAGAGCGTGGTGTCTCTACCCTTCCTCGCTGTCTTTATTGATGTTTATCTTTTCTTTTTGTGCAAAATGTGTCCCGTGTGCAGCTTCTCTCTCCCCCTATGGCGAGCGAGGCAATCTCCTTGTTGGCTTTAGCATTTCCTTTCAGCGACGATACGTCGCTTTGAGGAAGCAGTTTCCACGGTCCTCTTAATTTGTGCGCGTTATCTTTAGAAAGTAGAAATTCGATCCCAGACTCTGTTTCGTCTCTAGATCAGCATTCTCGACATACCATCGACCAAGAGTAAACGTTCGCTGTCCTCGAAAGGACTCGTAAGGTGACAATATAATTGTACGGAAACCTCGAATAAGGATCTATAGCGTATTTTGGTCAGTGTTCAATTAGCAGTAAAATGTGTCTCTACACGTTGCTATCGATCGTTTTACTACCCACAAATTGCAGATATTTTGTAGGGAAGCGATGTATTCGCAAAAATGGATACTTTTACGCAATGTTGTAGATAGGGGTATATTCAATACCGTTTGAGGCTTTCGGATGTGAGTCGTAATAAACGATAAGAGGAAAAGATTGCCAAACTGTCGTTAACGTTGCAATCAGTGATCTGAGGATTTTTATGCATTTATAAGAAATTTGAAAGTGAAAAAATGCAGGGGATATTCCCAAAAATATGAATTTGCATAAAAATTCGCGGTCTGGTAATTATCTTCGTTAGGGGTCGAAAATTGCACTGATAACACGCAGTTCTTGGAAACCTGATGAAACTGGTTGTACTGATATTAACGAAATGTTGGGATCTTTTCTTTTTAAACGCGGTTTATATTGTATCTAGAAGCGTCAGGCATAAACGAACAGCATATTAGCAATGTTATCCATAATAAATTAATCCTGCTGTTGTTCCCACTTCCTCTTCGGATTTGTATCTCTTTAGATATCTCTTTCTCTTTGAATATTTTATCCATAAAATGCGTAGAACACGCGAAAAGTAATATATTTATTATATCAAATATTAAAATCAAATACAGGGTAGGTATAGGGGACGGTCAAAAGCTAATAGAAAAGATCAGGAGCGGAAACCTTGAGTAATGGGATAAATATTGGATAGATGAGGAAAGTAGCATATGTGTGCTGTAGCATTGTATGTTACACGAGGAAGGTTGAGAAACGCTGAAGCACCTAATTGAGACACGTAGGGAACTGAAAAGGTGCGAATGCAGGTTAGAAGATATAGTGGAAAAGTTTCTCAATGTGGAAGTAGTAAGATGGCTGGCGTATGCGGAAAAGAAAAAGAAGCGGGAAAAGATACTGGAAAAAAAAGATGGTACAGAATGATATAGGTGGTTTGTCCGGATGAATGTCCAGATTAAGATTTTATGTAAAATAAGTCCATCTTATGGCCGAGGAGACTGAAATTAAATTATTATTATTATTATTATTATTATATACTAAAATCAACATTCAAAAATTAAAAATCTACTATATTTTAATAATATTTACTGCAATATAATATCCACATTATATAAACTCAAGACGAAGCAGCAGGGTTGATTGCGATTAGAACTCGACCCATGAAAACCTCAAGATTCTCAGTATAATGTTGAACACAGCAAGCGCGTTAGATTGAATCTTACGGAACAGTGTAAGTTAAAAACCGCATTTTTCAATAAATATGCTAAATGTTTGTGAAATTGTTATTCTAGGTTTTGATTCAATTAGCGAGAAAAGCAGTGAATACGAGGGTGACTTTGCATCGTCTTCGTTGCATCGTGATACCGGTGTTCAATTTATTTCTTGACCGAGTCGCACGAGTTTTTGATGTCGATCCAAATAGACGGCTATCTATGTCAGAAGACAGCGTGTTGTTATTATATAATAAATTAAAAATGGTACAATCTAGACGAATGACTGCTAGTAAAATAGATATAAGCGACGTGCTTCGCGAACAAAACAAAATATCATATTATTGTAATGGTTGCTGTGTAGCATATTTTAGTTTAGACGAACGTCGAGTTGTGACATTTTGTTTGGGATAATTGGACGTTCTTCAACTCGAGCTAGAAACTTGCACGGAGGATAAATTAATTCCACGTAGATTATTTTGGCATGCAAGTAGACAAAGTATCGGATTTAGGATATTGTAAGTGTCGAGTTGTGTCGTTATTTTGAAAACTTTGACTGTGTATTATGTAAAACATCGAATAAAAGTCTCGAATGTTCTATTCCTTTTTCATTTCAATTTAGTAAAATATTGTATTGATTCTACATTGTTAAATATTACATTAATATTACATATATCGCTATAGAAAAACTTAATTTTCAACTTCTTAAACTTAATTAATAATTAAAATAAATTGTTTCCACGAAACGATATTTGTTTTATCTAAATACCGAAAACAAAAAAAAAAGAACAAAAAATAAATTAGGATCAGAATTTCTACAAAATAATACCTGTATTAATAAATAATAAATAAGTAGAATAAAGAATTATACCAATATACAAGTAAGTATAATAGCAATACTACAATACATACATCAATTAGATACTTCGATTCACCTTAAAAATAAATTTGTTAACCGATTATAACTTAGAATACAGATTATTTTTCACAATACCAATCGCGACGTGGTGTGATTCGTTAGTGTTAGATTTCATGAAGGAATGACTAGTAGAATTTCTGGTTAGTAGAATGTATTATGCATCATGTTCTCTAATTTTGTGTTACAATCAAACATTGCAAAATATATTAGAACAAAATAGAAACTGTGCTCTGCTATTATTATCAAAACAAGAAATATCCTCATACTGTATTACAGTTCAGATACCTTGCTCCTTTGCTCGTTTGTTATGCATGAGATTGTATTACTCCTAATGTAATACAAACATATACTAATCAAAAGTAGTGGAAGTAGAAAGAGTAGATCTTTTCCCTTTGTCTCTCACATTTAACAATCTGGAATAAAATATCTTTGGAAAGTGAAATGATAAACGTTTTATTATGCGTAATACGCAGAAAATGTGCAATTCTATTTATCATGCGTTTATTCACGGAGAATTAATCAGTAGTTTCAGTCAATGAGGAATCTGAGGAATTCTGTATCTTGGCGAACAGAGTTTAATCTGTCAACGATTTACAAAACCGCATTTGTAAAAGTATAAGCGAAGCGACATTCATTATGCAACAGTTTGACAATTTATTAAAAAGTTAAATCGAAACTTAAATTGCTCTGGTGACATTCGTAAATGCGCTCTTATAATTTGGCGAAACCAACATGTACACAAAAGAAAAATTTATGTCAAAAGAAAAAAGGGACTAGTTAAACCGCTACCGGCGACAAAAATAACGCATTTCAATTAGAAGCGTTAAATTCCATTTCGAAGAGCGAGCCAAAGTTATTTATCAGTGCGAGCGTATGGCGCCACTATTAATAAAAATAATATCACTAGCCATGATCGAAGAGTAAACGTCAAAACAGTAGTATTACCGCGGTGTAGGTGAGACATACAAGTCGAAAATAGTTGTTCGCGATCCGCCACCGCGGACGCATTTAGACGGTCGCGCTAAACTTAGATTGTTTTCTGAACAAACGAGTTAAGAGGGTCCGCGTGAGCACGAGTGTGCGTGACGCGCCAGAAAAAAGCCTCGAAAAATCAGATTTACGGGGTTTTGCTTAACCAGGTTTACGAATCCGATTAACCGGTCAATTAAAAACCAATGTTTACACTGATTAACCAGATTTCTTCGCCCTTTCGAATCCGGATTTTTACGAATATGTAGCTTTGCTGAAACATAGTTACATATTTTAAGTATGGAATTTTTATCTCATCGTAAATTAATGCTAGGTTACCTACCTAGCATTAAAGCATTAAACCTACCACGATATGTTAAAAAGTAAAATTTTTTTCAACTAAGGTATTTCTAAGAATAAGAGATAGCGTTAGGGTTAGATAGTTAAGAGGTACTTATATAATCATAATTATAATATCTTTTTTATAATACGTTGATAATGAATTAGCTAATAGCAAACAACCAGTAGAATATTTATAAATGCATGCAGGTATTTTTTTTCCTTATTTTTTAAGCATAGAACGTAATAAAATATTAATTAGCGCAACATAAAAGATTAATCAAAGCAATGTAAAGGATTATCAAATAATGTAAATAAATAGAAACAGCTTACGGATATTTATATAGACGCAAATATAGGATAAAACTGTTTTTTTTATCTCGTGAAGAGCCTTTTGTATAATAGGTATAACGTTAAAGACAACGTATAATCACTGTGATTTTTAGATTAAATGTTTCGAATCTCGATTCAACATTGCAATTTGTTTTTAATAATTAATTCAATCGACTTACAGAAGCAAGATGTTGTAAAACGATTTGATAACAACTATTATCAGAATTACTGATAACATGCAAGAGGAAAAGAGAAGTTCAAGTATTTGACTTTCCATAAAATGTAGCAACCCATTTTCATAATCCAAAGATCTCCTATGTCAATCTACTTTTAAATGACATGGTTTTGATAAATTTCTTATGGATTGACAATCTTTGTTTATATGATTACCTTTGCAATGCGGACAGTCGAGTAATTCAGTAAAAAGACAAATCTCATACATAGTATCCTCATAATTAATGCGTATACTGTGTGGAATCTTACGTAAATCCTTGGAATCGACGGACACCTGCCTTCTAAAACTAGTTACATGATCAGATCACAACTAGATACTCATCAGAAGTCAGAATGTGCTTCTCACCAAGGTTTCTATCGGAGATGTTTTCACTTTTGGTACTCACGTAATACATACCGAAAAATCAATTACTGTTCGCTTGAAAATGATCTTGCTTTATCCCTTTATTCCAAATTAACATTCCAGAGATGAATACACACAAAGGACACGGACAAGATTAACAGATTAACGATTGATGAGTTAGCTGCGACGATGTTTCTCTTGAACTGAAAGACTCGGGAGGAGGAATTCGTATGGTTATTCAGAAAAAATTAGCTGTATTTTCGCGTATTGTGATACACGTATCGTCGTGCGAAGAAATTTTAAGTTCAGTAGCAATACGTTACAAGAACTATATGGCGATATCACATCAATGATGTCAGTAAGTGATGAGTAAGCACTAATGTAACAGTCATTCTAACTCCTTATTTGTCAATTAAGTTCTTAATTTCATTTAATAAATTTTTCCGTACCATCATCGAGTTTTTCACCCTTAATCTGCCGATGTCCCCACCACGTCATATGTTCCTATCTTGTTTTATCTCGTGCGACTGCGAGTATATGTATGTATATATACAATGATTATGATTATGGGCCTATTACAGTTTAATTAACGCTCCGCTTATTTGTGTTCATAAAATATTCTTTATTTGCATTGAAAGAATAAAACTTTCTGAATTAAGATACTTAAGGTACGTACGTAGAAGTCAAATGCATATGATAAGGATCGCTGAAGAGGAATACAAGCAGAAAAGAAGTCACATGCGGCTCGCGAGCTGCTAGTTGCCCAGCCCTGCTGCGGAATAATCTGACGCAAGCTTCTGCTTGGCATTCCAAAAAACCAAATTCCATAGAGAAAAACTGCGACACGCAATGAAGTGAACGCGAGTGTCCTCGTTCGTTAGTCCACGTCCACAATGACATCAGCCTGACAGGC
The DNA here is from genome assembly GCF_910591885.1 of Bombus terrestris. Taxonomy (NCBI): domain Eukaryota; kingdom Metazoa; phylum Arthropoda; class Insecta; order Hymenoptera; family Apidae; genus Bombus; species Bombus terrestris. Next base: position 14,872,803 of record NC_063274.1, read on the forward strand.
AATAATGTTAAGTAATATTTACTAACAGGCAGGACCGACCTCGGGGTCTCTGAAGAGGCCACGAATCGTTCCTAAGGGTGCTCTCGCCCATTCTCTCTCGCTCACTCACTCTCGTCGAGGGCGCAGCCACCATCAACTAAATTACTCGCGAGAACACGACCTCACTTTCTTTCTTTCTCTCTCGTTTCCCACGCAGAACACTGCCGGTTGAGAATTTTGGCATCCGCACAATAGCGTTCCTGAACCGTCCCTTCAACTGCCGCATTCCAGCGAATTTATATCGATCTGCTGCTCGATTTTGTGTTCAGCTTGTCCTGCAATGTGTCGTATTCGTGAGAATCTGTGCTTCTCAAGCTGGCACTTTCTTTCGTGTATACGTGAATACGTGTTTATTAATTCGTGTTCTCGTCAGAGTCTCAGTCGAGAAGCATCTTCCTCATGGCGTTCTCGTGATGTTTTTGTGAAACTGTATTCCAAAATCCGGATTATCACTGTGGTTTCTGATTCATATCTTAGTCTTCTTCAATTTTTAAAAAGTCCAAAGTAAACCGTTGAACAGAAGCGCGAGTAATCCTCATTAGAAAATATGTATCGTAAAATGAATTGTAATCGGTGACTTGTTGAATATGCTCAAATGTCGACAGTAAAGCGCTGTTTTGTTTATATATATGCCTCATTACGGAAAGTGTACCGTATATATACATACGTGATAACCGATGTAGTATCTTGATGACTGAATTTATTATTGAATAGAAGAAGATAAGTTTGAACAAATCGGTTAGTTTCGTGCGACAGTTCAAGATCTAAGTGTCATAAGTTAACATATCCGATATACAGATTGATATGCACAACAATTTTCATAATTTGATTATATCCGTCATTTCCATTGTGAATTTATTTTCGTCTTGATGTACATTATACGACACAATTGCTTGAGAGATTAAAGTATATTTCTTAGATGTAAAGTGCAAAGATTACAAGCAGTCTACAAAAATTTTCGTAAATATCTACAAACACCGATGACTCACGTTGTCATCCTTAACCTACGTTAATACCACTTCCTATTGCAACGTGTTTCTAAAAAAAAAAAAAAATAATAATCTAATCTAATCTGAAAATATTTATATGGTTCGAAAAATCTGAAATGATTAGACAACTAAGCAAAACGGTGCTGTGAAGATTTCATTTTGTTGATAGCGAACGAATGTTGAACGAATATTGCTCGTATAATGCAACGTTAGATATGGATTCGCGTAGATCTCATCGAAAATGAGATTCTATTGCATCGTCGACTACCTTGTCAGGACATCGTAATTCCTCTCTTTTCCGTATTAAATCGCGTTACGCATCGATTTCACGAGAGCATATCGACGTATGAAGTAGAAGGTCGACCATAAAGTTTATGGTGCGAAGGAACGACGTATATTTATCTGTGCTCTATTCTTTTCTACGGATCTCGTTACGCTTCGTCTAGTTCGAGGAACGGATATTCCGTTGCCCGTGAAGCTTCCAGCGATATGTTTCTATTAGCCGTTTTATAATTGAAAAGATGAAACATATATGCCATAAAATAATAGCAAATACGTTGGACTATAGATTTAAAGGTAAATACAATATATGTAAAAAATTGAACTTTAATAAAAAAAAATGCTAACGTTTTAACGCTTACAATTAATTTTTAATTTACACGATATACGCGTAAGAGATTTCACAACAAATTACGTGCCATCAAGATGTATTCTCATTTTTGGATCTCGTTGTATACGCTTGAAGCGGAACCAATGTAGGCATTTGATATAGTAACATGACGGCGATGTCGATCGACGACATAAGTGGCACCCTCATGATTCTCACCCATCACTCCGCTCCACCCTATGGACTATGCCATTGATTATCTCCCTCGCTCCTATTGTCTTCTCTTTGTCCGCATTTTCAACCTTGTCCGGTCCGTAACTGTATGAATTCCGATATCCTCGTTGTACGGCATCCCTGCAGCTTCCTTACAGGGTAACGTACCACAAAGCCTAAACATGCATTAGCAGCAAATGGTATCGTCACGTAAACTCGTTTCGGAACACCTACGGTCTACGCTGAATACGAACAAACTTGCGTTCACAATACGTTCGTAAGTGGCTTCAGCCAGTGAAAACGTTCTGTCAATTTCTTGAAGCCTTTAAGAAGACACGAATGCAGCTAATCAATCGTTTTAATACATTTTTTGTATTAATGAATATATAATATACTAATATATATATATATATATATATATATATAATTTACATACATTTCCATAGTTATAAAAACACTTGCTTTGTTTTATTTCCTATCTTGTATTTTGCATCTTCAGTATTAAAGACGTAAGATATAGAAATAGAATTAATAGCCAAGAAACAACTTTTCTAAACAAAAATTGTACATTTTTGAAAGTTGTTTTTTTTACACATTATACATAATGACAAGATACTTCCAATGTTATATTAACACCTAGACGATATGCACAGTGAAAGTAACGTAAGTATAGCACAAGTAGGTTACGACGAATTAAACAAAAAAAAAACTAAGTTTAATAGAAACGATCTTTTTTTTTTCTTGAAGTGTCAAACTTTATTTTAATTCATAAATCATCTCAAGTGAGTTTCTCCGATTCCGGGATTACTTTATTCCTAACTTTCCAATTTCCTACTAGATTCAGTTTAGATTGTTAAATATTCAATATGTATCGTTGAAAAAAATATTTCTTTTTTTATATCAGTATCACATCTAGCTTTGTCACCGTTCTAAGGACCCACTGATGGTAATTTGCGCCTTACGCTTGCCACCTATTTAAGGTAGATACTCGTGCTCATATCATGGGTCATTTGGCACGGTTGATCAGCTGGTCAATTAAAAACCTGTGGTGGACGTCAGTGATCCGTGATATGAGCAGGTAAGTATACCTTAAATAGGTGATAACCGTGAGGCGTACATGGGTATCTGATAAAATTCTGCAACTCTAGACACCGAGAATACATTGCGACACCGAACCTAAATCCATATAAAACTCACGAGCATATTTATTTTGTTATAGTTTAAATCAGAAGCTTTTTAAGCTATGGATCGCGTACAAAAATTACAAGATCTGGACAATTTTTGCGACTACCATACACCAGTGAAATGAAAAATGTCGCTCATCTGTCATCAAAGGATCATGAAAAATTCACTGAGCCATTAATCGACATAGATATAAAACACCTGCTTTTTAAAAAATCATGTAAATGGGTTTTTACTTTACTGGAATTAGGACAGAATTTCCAGCAATTTCTACAATAGCCTTATAACCTTTTATACTACGTATCTATAGCAAAACGAGGTTTTCGTCATTGACGATTGTAAAATCAAAATATCCATCAATTTCGAAAAACGTTGAAGATACTCTGTCATATCAAATATTCAGCCAATATTTAATTCTTTATGAAAAAATAAATTAGCTCGTTTGTCTCGCCGATATCCTTTGCTTTTACCTTAATAAATAGTAATAAGTAATAAAATTATAAATATAGCGAAGAATTGTTAAGAACTAAACTTCTTTGATTTATTATCGATTAACGTTTTGTTTGTATATTTATTTTATGTACCTTCTCATGTATATAATTGTGTACAATTTTCCCAAACAAAATGCGATCGCGAATAGAAAAAGTTCAAAAAGCGCTGGTTTAGATTAAATTTAACATTTTTTGTACGTCCCGAATTCTTAATTATTTATTAATTCGTAAAAGTCTAAAATACGTTGTGTGGTTGTCGTATTTGTTTCAATCGCATAATTTTACCACGCAGATATTATTTCCAACGAACCAATAGTTTTCCGTATTATTTCAAAACAAACCAATAAATCCGCAATAGTAAAACTAGTCGTTGAAAAAGTACGTTACATCATTTCGCGAATTATTATGATTAAATGTACAATGTTCCGACAAATAAAAATACACGCGGTTAAAGCTTCATAGGAGAAGCTAGCGGAGACGGAAGAATTTGACAAGGGTCGTTTCTTGTTATAAGACCCTTGTATTATTACTCGCACATAAAGATTCCGTAACAGTAACGAGTATAACGAGGACCATTAGCAAGAAATCCGTGATAAACAACTCCGACGAGAAACCAATAAATGATAGATTTCTTCGATCGTGGTACGTTTTAACGAAAACGACGGGAGACCAGTTGTCAAAGAGGAGAAAGAGAAGAAGACAAGAGAGGAAAGTGGTAGTCATGCTGGAAGTCTCGTTAAAACGTCTTCGAGACGATTCAGGATGGAAGGATGCTACTTTCCCATTTCCTCCTCGTCTCATGATTTGCTATCAAAGACGCCATCTTGAAAGCGCTTTAAATCAATTTATTAGCTTCGTTTTTAATCACCCGACCGGAGCGTTCGGACAGTCCAGGACAGAGAAGGAACGACATCGCGAAGAGAGGGACCGAAAGAAATTGCAAGACAAGCCCTTCGATCGTGAAAATATTTCTCCTTCAAAGATGGTGTCCTTCGCCTCTTTTCTCTTGCATCTTGATTAAACAATCCTACGGCATACCGAGGGGCTTGTCGTTTCGAAATTACCCACCAAGATTATATTCCAACTATTTCCGTTATTCCTATAGCACGCACGGTGTCCTGTGTTTCTTCGGCAATGAACGAATTTTTAAGCGAAGGAAAACATTGATCCGTGTTCTGGATCGTTATCAGAATAGTGCGAATTTTTATGCAGACCCATATTTTCCAGAATATAATTAAGAAAGTAGAATCTCGGTAGGAAATTGTTTTATCTGCCAAATACTGTAGACACCACTGTATTTTGGATATTTCCTGCACTTTTTCATACTATATGCAATCTTGGCGATGTTGTGCTTTCAGATTTCCTATGGGTACATGAAAAACCGTGTCTAGTCATTATGAAGATTCCTTCATTAGTTCTTTATATATATATACTTTGTATTATTTACTTTAGTTATACTTTGATGTATTACGTATTACACAACAAAATTATTATTAATTTTTCTACTATATTCATTCGAATGAAATGAATTCGTAGTTAAATATTTCATCCACGTGTTTAAAATAAATGTTTGCTGCTCAGGTATGAAAGTTGATTAAAACGTTAACTTGGCAGGGAGAAAAAATCATTTCTTATATTTCACGATCTCATTTACAATGGATCAATATGAAATTATAAGGGTGTTTAAATAGTAGAATTTAATAATATGATGTTCGAGAAGAATTCAAATAATAGAGATACTTTTGAAAGCAATAGTTGAGAATAGTCTCAAGAATCCAGGTCTCTGAAGTAGATGAAGATCTTCATTATGCGATCGTTTCAATATCTTAAAAGTTTTTGTTTTCGCACGTGGTTCTAACATTGAATAACAATGACTTCTTATTATTATGAACGACTTTTTTTTATAAAACAGTTCGCTTCAAAGAGGTAGTATACTGCCATATAATGGGAAACTTTCTTCTTGAATCATCTGTTTAGAGATGTACGGAAACCATCATTAACTTGCACGATATTTCGATATAGAGGGAAATTCAAACATCTTTTAAATCACACAATTTTCTTTAAAAATGTTCTACTTCCGATAAATGTACAGAAATCCTATAACGGTATAGTACAACAAAGCAATGGGTTATAAAACGCGATTATCGAAAGCTATGTTCGCTTGAAAAATTTCGACGAAGTATTAGTCAACGACGAGATAATCTTTTTTCTCCAATGCAAAGATCCTCTCGTATGAAATTACAATTTTATTAAAACCGCACGAGGAATTTGAAATTTCAAATTCCCTGTGAAACAAAAGTGATTATAGGAGTTATTGAAACGCATTTTCTTTCGCGATATATAGAGTAATCAAGTTATCTACACGCTCGATTCAATCTCTCTCTCTCTCTCTCGCTCTCCATCTCTCGGGAAGAGGTCTATATGAGGTTGTTTCGTGACAAGGTAAGCTAAAGCAATTGCGTTTCACCAATAAGTTTAGTCAACGATCACAGAAACGCACTGAATCCCTTTGATCTTGGCATTGATAAACGAACTTGCCTTGCCAACAAACATTCCCCAGATTTCATCGTGCGAGCATCGAGCACCATGAACAATAAACGAGCTATAATTCAGCTATACCAAGCTCAGAGATAACTAGTTAAGTCTGGAAAATTAATTTAGTGCAAACGGGACACGACTGTGGTCAATCGGCTTGTCTTTCCGTTCCTAAAGAAATTTTTTCTACCTGATTGTCAAATAATTTCATTTACGATTTTCATTTGTCATTGTTGTATATCAAAATAGAAATCGAAGTGAAAATTAGTTTCTTAATTAATATTTCCTCGCCACTGAGATACGTCAAATCAATTACGTATTATTAATTACTTAATTATGTCTGTTCACATGTTCATTATTATTCGGTCGTTCATCTTTTTTTCTTTTTTTAACATGAACATGTACATATTAAATTGGCCAATACGTATAAGTAATGTCGAATTCTTTCCGAAACATTCGTTTCTGCCGTTCTACTTGCGAAATCAACAGTCTATCGATAAGCTATATAATGTTCGTACGATCTATAAGCTGACATCTCGAATCTTATGCAATTTAAAAAATAATTCATTACATTTGTTTACATTTTTTTAATGTTTACTTTGACTCGAAGATGAACAGCAAGAAGACGTGTTTTCGTATTTCGCAATTATGACTTATAATTTCATAGGTCACATAATTTCAAAGGTAAAAATACTGTATAAACAGCACAAAAGATGTACGTGGTGTAGGAATGAAAAAATGCTGCAAAGATAGTTCACAAAGTTTCCTAATGGAGATTTTGATCTTGTCGATGATAAACGACTGTCGAGATCGATAACTATCAAATTTACAGTCTAATAGTAGTAGGAAATAATCAACATTAACGCACAAGAGTTGGCTGAAATATTAGGAATATAGAAATTCAACGTTGAAGATCATTTGCATTAACTCTTGGTATAGTTTCATACCAAAAAGTCTGACATTACCCTCTAGTCAATCCAATATGTGTATGTGTGTATATATATATACACATATATGTATATATCTCTTTAAAGGAAAAAGATTTGTTGGAAACGGCGAATCGGTGAATTGTCAAACGGTGAAACGAAAAGGTAGCAAAAGCAATTCGAGAGTTACATTTACAACAGGATGAAACTATTTTCCTGCGTACTGATACCTTTCTCAGTCTCAATTTCAGAAATGAACTTTACTCATTACCCCATCCGTGATGAGACTGCGTTAGTCCTTCCTCGACACCGGCTAACTAATGCAATTTTTATCTTTCACGATGGTGACAGTTCTGGCGAAAGATTTAAGATTATAAAAGAAGAAAGAAGCCTGCAATGAAATGATACACACAAGAGTTGTTAAAAAGCGTTAATTACTACTGCTTGTTACTGTAAAAAATGTTACTGTAAAAAAATCTCATCAAGTTATAAAGCTTGAGGAAGTTCTTGAAACTTACAGTTTGGATAAATTTTTATTGAAATTTTAACAAAAAAATGAAAAAAGAGCAGAATACAAATTTAACTCTGTTTATGTACAGAGGATCTTGCTACTAATTATTTTTGCGATTGAAAAATATTGAATACGAAATATATTTTCTACGAGACATAGGCAAATTGTAATTGAGATGAAAATAAATATAAATAAATATAAATAAAATGAAAAATAAATAAATAAGTCATTTCGGCCAATTTGCTATTTTTGTTTTGAAAGCAACCCAATTTTATGTTAAGGTCAAATAAATTATTTTGCAATAATTTTTCGTTGTAGTTAACGATTTTTATCGAAATAACAAATAATCTATAGCGTTAAACACTGTGTTTCAGTTATGAACAATAGATCCAGATTCTACAACGTAATAGCATACGCTTTCAAAATTCTCCTCGTTTCAGACAACTTCTACTTCTGGCACAATTAAACAAAATAGGATCAGATATTATTCTCCCGGTTTATTAGTTTATATAAAAGCAAGACATATTAGTATTATCATTAATTACATATTTGAAAAATTGTAGAAGAAGAAGCATTTAGTACCGATTTGAAAGTTTCAATCAACCTCGGCCAGATTTCCTTTAGGCAGTACAAAGGGATGCAATTTCAAGTTAAAAATAAAAAGGCAATCAATAAGAAAAGGAGATTGGCTATGAAAATTCGCTATGTAATGCACGTGCTCGTTAGAGAATCATATTCTTCGGTAGCATCGCGCTTTATTGAGACATGTACCGAAAATTCTATTTAGATAAAGCCAACGACAAGTACCGCGAGGCTTTATTCGCTCACCCTTTCGGATGGAACTTCCTGTGAGCTGCAAATCGATAAAAAGGGGAATAGAACAACGCGACACTGTTTCGTCGGGCACGGACATAGGCACAGGATTTTTAAATCCACGACAAGGAAAATGGAACAGCTCCGGAATAGAGATTTCTTTAACAACGCAGCTAGAATAGAGCGAAACAAAAGCAGCGTTGTAGCAACATTGAAACAGGTGTTACAGATCTTTCGATTTCGTTTCTGCTTCTTATCCGGGGGGTAACTTTCCAAGATTGAATCTTAAACTTTGTTCAAATAAAACTTGAATTCAAGCAATTTAGCTGGAAATTTATCTAATCTGATTTCAAGTAATGGATACTTAATACGTTCAATGACGATATCGATAAAATCTATAACATCGTTTTAGTTTTAATATTTTTCAACAATCTAACGTCGCGCGTCCGAGTTACACTTCTAACTAAAACCAAGTAAACGACAATTTTCTTTGATTCTTTTCGTCACAGAAGATAGAACAGGAATCGTTAGAAATCCTGTCGCATTGAATGTGTTGAAGAAATGTCACAAAATGCTGATTGTTAGTATATATAATTTCTTTTGAGAGAAATTGCAAACTAATTGTTACAAATTCTAAAGAAACGTTATTAGAAAGAATAAAAATAGTCAATTTGAGTAAGGAAGTCCGATCAGAAGGAGAAATCCTTTGGAACTCGTTAAATTAACAGCGAAAGTTTCTGTACTAAGTAATATATAAGTGAAATAAAAGAACATAAAAATCCATTTGTATATTTCCATGTGAATTATAGTAATACAGTAACTTTATTCTAGTAACTAGTAATAGTTACAATAAAAAAGAAGATGCATTTTAGGTATTTCAATAAAATTTAAAATAAAAGAAATCTGACTAATCAGAAAACTCGATTAAGTTGTAAGTACCTAAAATTGTTGCTTTTTCTTTTTCCTTTAAATGTTACAATTGTGCACATTTTTATACATAACTGTGAAATAGCATGTATTAGTGTCCCAGATAGTGTAAAGGGAACAAGGTTACAAAATATTTTCGAGCATATTTTAATTTACGATCAGGTGGCAGATAACGAATCTACGAAAACAAACTGCTTACAAAATTAGATGAGAAACGGATCGTTTTTTGTAGAAATTATATTCGTGCGTCACGTTGATACAAATGAAAAGGAAGAGATGTTCCGTGATTTCAGGATTTTCAGGTCAATTCGCTGAATCATTGTCTGGCAAAACAACCCAGTAAATTTATGTTAATTTAGTTTATTCGTGAATTTACTTCGTGTTCTAAATACCTATGTTTCCAACGTGTTTCAGGAAAGTTTTAAATACTACATTTAACGTAATCGTTTAATAATCATGATTTTATTTTACAATTTAGTATGTAATTTTTCTTGAGTTTAATTTTCATTACGACAAAGATAATAAAACTTATTATTTAGACATTGAAAATGGATATTAAAAGTTAATTAAAAAATTTGAATTTGAATTAAAAAATAAAGTTTTCAAAAGTCTATTAAAAATATCAATAGATTAACAAAAGCGAATAAAAGATTGTCAGAAGATTAACAAAGAAATTGCCTATACGAGAAATATGCACATCGTATCGAACAGAATGATTTTTCACGTAGGATGATTCTTTTCTCACAAAAGCTATACGAGAATAAGCCAGTGTTTGCTGATTTTTAATCGGATAATAAACTGTTAAATGCTTGCAAGTTAGTTTTTCTATCGTAAAATATCGAAACAGTTTTATCTTCGTTTTAACCGAGGCCATGAAGTTTTTGTGGAATAGATGTAATAAAGTCTGAAATCAATTTTTATTGACATTTAAAAAATACTTTGAAAATGCGTGAAAAATAGATAATCTATCTCTAATTTGTAACAATATTGAATATTATTGCAAAATCTTTCTATTATTTAATAGTACGTATACCTCCAACGATAAGTATACTCGTATCAATAATATTTGATTGATCCTTTCTCTTATTCTTTTTGGGGCTATGAAGAGAGAAAATGAAGTTTTATTAAAAAAGAAAAAAGAAGATAATTTGAACAAACTGTTACATAATTAGATTCTTCTGACAAACGTTCCGTTAATGGGACAACGTGCATAGGTTATTATATAAATAGAAAGATACAAGGAAGTATTTATTGATCGATATAATGAAAAATAAAGGGGGCAGAAGAATGTGTGTGAACGAACCATAAAGGCGCCCTTATTATGTAGTTTAGTTTATTTAAACAAAGGATCTTCCAGCTTACCTGATTTTAATTTAAAAGATTAATGTAAAAGAACAAAAAGTCCCATTTTTTCGATTTATTTCCATTGAGACAAAATTAATTAAAAATTTAGCTTTTGAAATTAAATTAAGAGTTACAATAGAGGTGGTTTCCTATTTTATTCCATTAAAACGAACAAAAGCGTACACAAAGTAATTTCCATATTAAGGAATATATTAAACTCGTAAATTCGTGATACAAGTTTAATTATTAACTACGATGTAATTATTCCTCTTGAAAAACTGATTTAATCCGCAGAATACGAAGAATCCAAGTATGTATATAATTTAATGAAAGTTCAATCGACTATAGTAATAGCGCAACAAAATGTCAACCGTGAACAACAATCACCTTAAAATAATTCGTTTATAGCAACCCTTCGAGCTATCTGACCGAGTGTTCAAAGGACGGACACGTATTCTGCTCAACAGTGCGTAATCAACTTTTTTGCAAACTCCTAAAAACGCATTTACGCTTACGATGCATTTTGCATGCACTTCTGTGCATAAATTGTTGCTCGTTCCAAATTATTTTTCGGCTCTTACGACAAAACGACAGTAGTTTTCATTTTTACAAAGAGATTCAAATCTTCTTTCATTATAAACTAACTCGAAGTATACTCGCTATTCGTACTACGATATTTCAACATAAAACGGCTATATCGTATTGTATATTTATTTGTATTGTATATTGAATACGAACTATTGAGTGACGTAATGTTTTAGTTTAAAATAGAATTAATACATCATTCTTTGACTTGTCAGTTTTGCAATGTTATACGTACAAAAAAATGGTAACACTGTAACTAACGAACTGAATAATCTAACTATGAATATAAGTAAGTATAGGATTTACATGATTGAAAAACAATGTTATTAATATAATATTATATTTATAATATTAATATAATACTTCAAATGAATTCGGGCATGCTACTGAATAATCTTCGTTCTTCCGCATTGGAAAATTATCAAGGAAAAATTAATAACAAAGAGTTATCAACTGTTAGATGAAGTTAAAATAGAGGGGAACAGGTGGGGAATGTGATATCCAGTATAGAATTCCAAGGTTAAAAGAATTGTTACCATTGATAGAAAAATGGAAGGGAAGTAGAAACTTCTGGCTAATTTTATACTTCTCATTATTTTGTAGAAATAAATAGTATATTACGCGTTAAAGTAAACTAAATTGTAAAACAAAATTCTAGTGTTTTTATTAATTATAAATGAAAGAAATCACAGAATAGAGTAAATTTTTAATTAATAATAATTATAGCACGTTCAAGTATTGAACTCAGGGAAATACGATAAATTTAAAATGCTGAAATAAAAATTGGATATTTTCGTTGTAACTACCTTGCTCATTGACGAGTTGTAATTTAATTGCCTCGAACGATCTTGTCATTTTAATAATTGAAAATTGAAATGCTCGGAACGTCTAAATACGATATTGATGAAAACGAGAGAAGCTATAAGAGAGATGCGGCTCATCTGCAAGTGGCATCGATTTCATTTTATAATAACGTGCAATGACCATGCTCATTTCATTGTTATATTCACGGCTGAAGTTATCTGATTACCGTGTCATTTGATGAAACTTCCGACCCTCTCTATTTCTATCATCCGTCCATTGTCATGGTTTCGTCCAGTTGAACCGATAAGAGAAGACAAATCATACTTTAAATTACAAGCATAATGATACCATCCAATAAAATGTATACACTTTATCTTCAATTCATAAAAAAATTGTAAAGAGATCTTTTAATATTTGTTCAACAAATCCTTGGTATATATTGGTACAAAATATTTGTAGAATTTTTCAACAACTAACAAATTCTCCTTTATTAACGTTATTTAGAAGATTAGGTACACTAATGGTAATAAAAGTTACTTCTTTAAAATATTATTCCTCGTTTAACGTAATTATAATTAAAAAATAAGTAATGATAAATTGTTCTTTAAATATATGTAACTTTAAATTAACGTTAAATACACGTGTACTGGTAAACAATGTAACACATTATACCTTGTATAATTAAGATTAGAAGGCAAATAATATGTTAATTCACTTTACCATTTGAACGAAGTGACTTTCTTATATTCCTTATTTATTGATAATTATTTTCCTATTGCTTCAATTCAAAAATCTGATTTCTAAGGAACAGATGAATAATCATACGCATATTCCGATAAACCACCTATACCTCGCCTATAACTTGTAACAAAAAACAAAATCATGTTTAATATTAAGCGAGTTAAGAACATTATAAGAAACATAAAACACGCGATCGGTACAGATTATGAAGTAATTCTTCGTATGCTTTGCTCATAGATTGTCTATCGTGAACTGTACGTCGAGCGTAAAAACATAATTCTATAATACATAATACATAATACGTAATACGCACAAACTGAATCGATATTCCGCATATGTCGTAAAATACAACAAATCCAGTAGTCAACGCGTAAAAAAATTAACGAACGTCAAACATTCGAATACTATCTATCAACCTTTTAACTCTGTCATAGATGAAGTGAATTATTTTCCACATCAATTGAAGTCATGGGTATAGAGAATATAAAAATATGTTTCCATTTCTGCAGAGTTATATATATGTACTGCTATATACATATGTGCATAAACAACCTTAGAAAACCAACAATTCCATTCCATTCAATGTCAATTTAATAAAATATATTGAATATATTCGACGATAAGAACCATAACATTAACCCCTTTAAAGAGGTAAACGGTTGTACACAAAAAAAGTAAACTAATTTTAATAAAATAAGCATATGTGCATCTATTAAGCACTTGCTTTGTCTCAAGCTTTCTGATTTTTAATTTCCGCTCACGAAAAAGTTATAACTTTCCAAAAAACATATATATAGATATGTATATCGCACGACGATGTATCGCGAACGAATCGAATGTCAACAAATATGGCAGACGATGAGAGAGAGAAGTCGCTCGGATCTATCCCGCAAATGCAGTCTATACACAATGAAGCTAGGCAATCGAGGCAATCGAAGACGTTCATCGAACCCGGAGGCATTGTCGCGCACGCGAATCGAACCAGTATTATGTATATAGACGGTAACTAAGGTGTATACGTGTGCACAAGTATGTGTACGTGTATATAGTACTGATACTACATGTTATGTGAGTATGCATCAACACGATGTGCTGAAACACAACTTGCCTCTGCTTTGTCTGTAATCACACTAGCTAGAGGATAGAGAAAAGGAGATTTGGAGTGGCGGTGGTCGCGCGTCTTTTCGGTTGAGGAACGTGATACGTCGTGCGTGCTCGTGCGTATTCGTACTGCGACTCACCGGGTAGGGAGAGAACTCGTCGTGTAGGACCACCCAGCGACGAGCGTCGTGTCGGCCCCCAAAAGACAAGCACGTGGAGTACGGTATCATGGTGACGGCGGCGACAAGAAGGGGGCGTACGATCCGCTCGAAGCTTGTCACCGAGGACGTCGCTACTAATTGTCGTCCGCGTCGTGACCGCCGTTGTCGACACGTTGTATTTTTTTTTTTTTTTTATTATCACGTCTTTTCGGCCGAGCACGTTTGACGTTTAGCGGCGTTGGTAGAACGCGCCTCGCGCCGCACCACCGAACAACCGAACGGGTTAGAGAAGCCCACGATGGAAAACAAGAGGCGACCGGCTAGCCCGAAGGACCACGAGACTCGAGCGTAGCTAGGGAATCACGACAGCTGATTGGTCGACGGGAGTACCACCGCCGTCTGCCGACCATTGCGCGCAACCGCATCCGAGAGATCAATGAGACTCGAGCCGAAGAAGACACTCACCTAGAAGTACCCGAACACTCACGAGCGCGTGCGAGGTTCACCGAAGACAGGGCTGCCTAAGAATCGGGTCGCGGTGCCGCATATAGTCGATACGGAGCGACGTTTTACGTTTGACAATTGACAATTTTCTTCCTCGATAGCTTCTCTTCGAGAGATAAATCGCCTGACATTTTCTACTCTCTAACGCACACCGTATATATAATATAATGGGCATATGTGCTGCACATATTTTTCAGTGTTCATTGCTACTAATGGTGCTGAGATTGGTATGACTGTGATTACTCGTCGATTATGTCATTTTCTGTTTAACGATTGTAACATTTAATTCGGTGGTCGATGAACGTTCAACCCTGCTACGCTCATTCAGTTATTTTCAACCAAATTATATTTTTCTAATGTTAAAATATTTCTTCACAGTTTGGAAGAAATATGAAAAACGTCTTATTGATTTTTCGTTTTCATTGTATGTTAAACATCTTCTTAAAACATTGTAAATTCTTTTTGTCTTCTAAAATGAGTGCTAGATTAAAGTATAAAAATTCGAGGATTATGATAGGATTAATCAACCGATGTTTAGCGAGCAAAAATCCATTTTTATAGTTGCAAAAGTAGTCGCAATTCGATGGAAGGAATAATAATAGATATAGTCCTTATTCCGGGAAGTAAACAACAATAAAATACGTTTATGTTTGTGCCTATACACTTTAGGATACGTTATATATCGTTACATCCTTCGTAGAACTGAATTGCGTTTTCCGTAATGATTGCATTTATGAAGTTGACTTTAGCGTACGTCACGCAGAAATGTACGTGCAGGTGGCAAGAAGCTGCCTGGTTTAAATTTAGCAATATCGCGTGCAACTGATGCATTTTCGCAGGGTTAATTGATTTGACCTGAAGGAATCGTCAGTGTTGTCAGTAAAATATCAAACGCACGCGCGTTTATGAATATTACACATAATGTTTTGTACTATGAATATTATAATACTTCTGAAAAAGTTAAATTCCATTTTTTAATCTATTTAGTAGATTAATTATTTTTATTCTTATCTACTAAATGTAACTGATTCCTTTCATATATTTCCATTTTGTTTAAATACTCAAAAAAGTCAGTCACTACCAAAGATTTGTCATTTAATTGAATAGCTATGCGTTATTTTTAACTAAAATCTATACGATAAAAGCTGATTATGTATGAACAAGCGAGGTTAAGGGATGCGTGCACCACTTGTAAACGTAATTCCCTGGCTGTTTGCATTACAGATCACCTCAAGGACGATGACGCACACTACTTCCTGAATAATACGGTCCGTGTTACGTCATTGATAAGACGTCACGTGTGCTTCGTGACACAGATGACGAAACACTGTAAAAGGGAGTAATTCAAATGATGGCGAGAAGGAAAGCTAGATGACGTAAAACTCAAAGAAGGAGGATGAAAAAAATGTCTTTCCGATAAAAAAAAGCAAAGAGGAAATAAATAAGATCTATATAATACACAAAATAAATAAAAATCTAATAAATATATAAAATATAATAAACAGAAAAATTTAGAAAGACAAAAAACAATGGAAAATAAAAGAATAGACGGGATAGCGGTGGAGGATATGACGAAAAAAATATGAAACGTTAAAAAAATGAATGCGAAAGAGATCAACGAAGGTAGAAACTAAAATAAAAGAAGCATAAAAGCAATGACAAAATGAAAGATAAAGATAATGGAAAAATCAGTAAACAGCAAGTATATGAAGTGAGACAATAGAGTGAAAGGAAGAAGAAAGAAACGTAGGGATGCTGAAAGACCAAAGTGAACGGAAATAAAGGAGATGGCAAAGCGAAAGAGAAACAAAGCCATAAATATAGTGTGTGAAAAGAGATGGTAAGTAAAAAGAATAGCAGACAGGAGTGAATGGGGGAAATAAATATAAAGAGAACAAGAGAGAAAAACAAGAAAAAGATGAGGGTTAATGAGACGAAAAATAAAATGAGTGAATAGGAAGGAATCGGGGGGGGGGGGAGGAATGAATTTCATCATTTAATTTTAGCACGATCGCGTGCAGCCGATGGCTGCCGCAGGGGCATGTCATGGCCCAGGGAGTCGCTTGCAATATCGATCCTAACTTCACGCACCTGAAGCGCACCTCCTCTCCCATATGAAAGGAAGCTTGTTGCCGTTCCCGTTATTACAGCTTATCCCTTCGATCATTCTGATCATCACATTCTTTTTTTTATCCTTTAACACCTTTTATCCTAATAAATATCGTACGTTGTCTACATCTTATGCAACAGACATTTGACAATAAATAGTAAACAAGCGATTATTGTATGAAATTATTCTCAGATTTGAACATCTGGTATTCTATATATATTAGACTGCATCGTCTCAAGTATCGTTGGTTTTAGTTTCTCCCATTTGCTAAGTACTCTTCCAATAAATTTAAGAGGCATTCTGAATTTAAGTTCGCGGCATTCTTATTGAAAAATTTCGCACGCCAGAAATAATGTCCCAGAAGATTACATGGCGTTCTCGCAATAGTTCTTATGAATTTTTCGGAGTTTGGGTTCGAAATATTCATCGGGCATAGAGAATAAATTTGGAAGAAAAAAGCACTTTTAATTTTACTAGATTCAATCAGCATTAAGTCTATTTGTGTTGAACCGCGGTTGATTTTAATATTAGTAATAATATTATAATATATTATAAAATATAACATTAATAATATTAGATAATATTAGTAGTAATATTATTATTACTTGGGAATCGAAATAATCGGAATCTTACTATCTGCAAGAATATGGAGAATATTAATGACAGAATTGCCGAGAATTTAATTTACAAAATTCGAAGGAAATAATATTCATTTAATGCCCGTTATATTATATATTACATCAAAATCTTTTCAACGATTATGATTCTAAGATCGCGTTTATAATATTGACCTAATATTCAGCGTAATATTTAAATAAATCTCTGTTTTGTAATGTTTGAACAAATTCTGTAGTCTTCTAATTACATGGTCATAAAAATATGAATTTGCATTAAATATCTGCGATCCAATTATTATAAGAGGAAAAAGGAAACTTGAAATTAGATTTAATTTCTGTCTTCATATTTAACGAAAGATATAACTTTTAAATCTTGAGATTGTTTTAAATTGTTGTTGCTATTCTAGTTATCCATCGACAAATGAGCCGAGTTAATTTTAACACGAGGATTACCTAATGTTTATGCACATGATAGATCGTATACGTTCAATAGAAACGTTCCTTTGGAGCCAGACATATCGCGAACATTATTCAGTGTGCATAATACAAAGACTATGAAACGAGACTTCTTTTATCATAAATTATATTTGACATTACATTCTATATAAACATTTAGTTGCATACGAACTTTATGAATCGATCACATAAGAAACCTTACGTGTTCTTACCATGTATTTTGTCTTTTATAGTACCGACAATTTTATTCATTATCTTTACGTACTTTAATTTTTACATCTTTTAATAAAGCTATCATATCAGTGGAATTTCGCTACGAAATCAAACAACGTGTTGAAATTAATTTTTGGAACATAAATTCTATAATTAATAGTAGTATTTGTCATATTTCGTTTTCTATAATAAAGATTTATAATATAATATAATTTATATTTACATCATAAAATGTAAATATAAACCTACTCATGATTTTATCTCAATAAATCACTGATTTGAAAGTAGATTTTTGTACGTCTGGTGGTACGTCTAACAGTTATGTTATGAATGACATGTTTATTCTTCCATTAAAGATATAAAAACAGGATAAAAAGTCGGAAAAAAAATTGACTTACACGAAGGAACGTCACGATATCTTCTGAAATAGTAACTCCGCCACGACGTGCGAGAACTTTCGGAGGAACTGCAATGTCCAAAGCAAGTTTCGATAATTCCACCATAATGGTAGATGCTTCACTGATTCTCACCCGTTTTCTTTAAATTAAAAATATATGTATCATACGATTGAATAAAAAAAGACATATGCAATATCGATTCCACTAAATATTTAAATATTTTTTCAGACAAATTTATTCATTTAGTCAAACATGCAATTTACACGTCCGTCGAACTGTATGATGTTCTCGATCATGGTAAATAAACACGTTCGATAAGATCATAACCTCACTTTCACTTTTAGTTTTAGTTTTAACCATAGAAATCCCATAATTATGAACCATAGATAGTTAAATATGTACATTGTATGTAGCAATTATGAGTGATATCCGATAATATTCTTTTTAAATAAGAATATATTGATTTATTAAATAAAATTCCATTGTAATAACTTAGAAAGTGGTTAAAAACATATTTGTAATATACAAGACATTTGAGATTATCATTATGAATGATAATTAATATTCAAAATATTTCGTGATATATATTTTAAATATCTTTTATATGACAAACATATGGAAAGTATAAAATCGAACAATTGTTTTGTATATTTAACGCGATACATACCAACGATTTTTTAAATTCAAATGTCGATTGTATTTGACGAAAGTGAGTTCGTGTAACTACAATGAACATGTTCGTCACCACACTTTTGCCGCCGAAATTTTTCAAACTAATTTGCTAATACTAACTTCAAACAAAAACTATGAAATAACATGTCCAAATGAAACATTCCAGCTTATTTCGATATTATCCTTTTCACACGTGGGCGTGTTATGTACTTACTGATCTTATGTCGATATTTTGTTTGTCAAGACTTGATCACCTTGGCCTCGATACACATTGTAAATTGTGCTTTACGACGATTAGATCAAAAGCGAACTTGATTTATTGTTTCGCTTTAACGAATACAAGTAATAAATTTTATATTAGCTTGCACATTAAGTTTGATGTATTAGCATAATTAGCATTGATAACGAATATGCACACGGTGAAAGATACTAACCTAGTATAATCTGACCTTGACCCAACAAATTTTCATACAAATAGATACTATAACCATAGACGAAACATAGAATAGATCCGAGATGTGATGCTTTTCCTTACTCGACTTGGTTTTTTTGTTTTGAATTTCTTATCATTTTCATACCACATGCGATATTACCGGCTAGGTATAAAGTAAGATTACTACATGATCTAACTTTGGTAATTAAATGGTTACCATTTGATTTAGTACTTGGCGCGTACACGCTTCTTATGCTAGAGTGGAACCGCAGATGAGGTATTTCGTCGATAGTGGAACCAGAGTAAATCCCTTTCTTTTGTAGCATTTGGTCGCCTGATGTAGCACTTATAAAGATCTGGGGGATAACTCTCGATCCGGGCGTGAGCATGAGCGCCTCTAATTTCGTCTCTGCTGTTTAAACAAAGTCAATTATCTTAATAATTATGTATCGTAATAGTTAAATTATTATTATATACTATGATTTCACAATAAAAATTCTTTGACATGAATGTTTACAGAAAGAAACAGTTTTAAATAGCTACAACCTATACCTATGAGTTACTATTTCATTGTATAGTATAATCTTCTAGTATAATCTGGTATAATATTTACATTTTAAATCAATTTTGTTTCTTCTAATATATCTAATATTAAAGAGTAGTATTGTTTGAAACTAGTGGTTTGGAGTTAACAATATTTATGTTGTTTTTATACGATTAATAAAATTTGAATCTCAAAAAGAGAAATTAGATATACTGATAAATATATCATATCCAAAATTGAAATGTCAAATGTAATAAATGCACGTTGAATATTATCTTCGACTTTTTATATTGCGCATGTGCATTTTGAATTTCTGAATTCAATGCGGGTATAGTAATACGTGCGTTAGAAACCTTTATGATTTTGTTTCAGTTGGCACTATTTGTTCTTAATACATACGTATCTAATAGTATCCATTTATTATTTACATGCTTATTAAATATAATATTTTCTTAATCCACATATATATGTGTATATATATATAAGATTTGAATAATATATTTAAGATTTGAAAATTCATAAATATATATGAAAATGGACCCGTACTTTCTGTATTTTGTGTAGATTCAATTACCAATCCTGTGAAGTATAGTCAATGTTCGTCTCGAACCAATATTAAATATTCCTTTCAACGAACCATCTTATTACAGACTACTTCACGGATAAAATGTGCGTCCAAGGCTGTATCATTATATGTTAGTAGTGATGTGGAACTGCAGTAGTACAAATATGACGGAAAGGAATTTGTTTATTAACGTATTATTTTTAGTTATTGCAATAATATTTAGTGCAATACCACAGTGTTCCTCAGTTTTATCAGACAAACGACTGTGTTATGATCCCGACTGTTCCGGTAATTGAAGCCATACTTTATCCTCAATACGTGTCTAATTTAAATTCTTTTTTTTTTATTTCGTGTAAATTATTTAATAATGTATTTTCTATAGAGCCTGTTTCATTAGCTAGAACGACTATCAGATATACCCCAAATGAGGCGGGATTATTGTCGTGTAACATTAATGAAAAAGTCACAGTTTATAGTAAAGAAGCAGGGAAAAGAAATGACTTGTGGGGTGTAGAGGTAAATTTTATTAATTTCTATTTTTCCATCTAATTTTAGGTTTTCCGGTTTTCATTGTTCGTACTTGTATGTAAAATTATCTGGTATAAAAACAAATGTTGGAATTAAAAAAATTAAAATAGTATAATCTGAAATCTGGCCAAATTAAATACTAAGAACAATATAAAAATCTAAAGATTATATTATGCTTTTTCTGATTGTATAATCTTTTATTTTACTTTTCCTGTAGTAATTATTATATTTATACAAATAATTTGAAAAATTTTATTAATTTTAGATAAATGGTAGACATGGATATATACCAAAAACATTTTTAAAGGAATATAAAATTCTACATAAAAATTTAGAACATGAAGTATCGATTGATCCATTATTTAGTAATGTTTCATCCGATGAGAAACTTCAATCAAAAAAAAATAAAAATAAATCAATGTTTGACAAGAAGGATATTAAAACTTCAAATGAACAAATTGATAATTTGGATTTAAAATCCTTGGAAGAACTGCCACAGAGTGCAAATGGTATAAATCCATCTTATGAGATTATAGATGGAACTACAGTTCACTTAGATATCAATAAGCCTTCTGAACCAACTTTTATAAAAGAAGTTATTCAAACAACAGTAGTGCCAAATGAACAAGATACAGTTGATGAAATCCTAAATAGTAATCTAGAGAGCAAGGAGCACACTATTTCTGCCGAAGTTGATTTTAAAGATTTTGTGGCAAGTTCAGAAAAAATATTAGATTTACCAGAAATATCTGGTGTACAGAGTTCACCATTGAATATAAGTATAACCTCTGATAAAGTAGAATATACAATAGAGAATGTAGGAAATGAGTCAGTCACGAATGTGGAGGATGATCAATTTTTAGATAAAGTTATTGATATCAATAGTCCACAAACATCTACATCTGATGATCTTAAAGAGATATTAAATATTGAAGGAGAAGAAGCAGTTGAATTAAATAAAGAAGGTAATGTCAGTCCCAGTGAAGCAGATGTAAATAATAACACTACACCAGATGTACAAAATGTAAGAACTATTGATCAAATTGAAAAAGTAGATATTCAACCTTTACAAAATGTTATGATAGATACAACCAATAAAACTCAATTACATATACAAAATGCAGAAAGTGTTGATCAAATACAAACAAAAGATATTCAATCTTCACAGAATATTACAATAGTTACAACTAGTGACGTTAGATCAGATGCACAAAATGCAGAAAATTTTGATAAAGTTGAAACAGAAAATATCCACACTTCAAGTGTTGAGATGATTGTAGTTAATGAGACTGAAACGGGTATACAAGATACAGAAAATTCTGGTAAAGTTGAAAAAGAAGATGTCAACTCCTCAGCAAACATTGAATTATTTTCACTTATTAACATTAAATCAGATATACAAAATGCAGAAAATTCTGATCAAATTGAAACTAAAGATATCCAGGCTTCACAAAATGTTACAATAGTTACAACTGGTGACGCTAAATCAGATGTACAAAATGCAGAAAATTCTGATCAAATTGAAGCTAAAGATACCCAGCCTTCACAAAATGTTACAATAGTTACAACTAGTGACGTTAGATCAGATGCACAAAATGCAGAAAATTCTGATAAAGTTGATATAAAAAGTACTCCTTTATTAGAAAACATCATACCTCGTATAAAAGATACCCAATATTTAGGAAGTGTTATGCAAATACAAACAGAGCCAGATGATGCAAAAAAAGAAGAAAGCAAAAGTATTGAAGATTTAAATGAACATGATACTAGTGAATATAAACCATTTTCATTTATTGAATCAAATGTAAACAATGAAGTACTAGTAACGTTACCTACTCATAATATTGAAACTAAAGATATTCAGTTTGATTTAGATGTTGAAACAGAGGAAGGAGCTACATTAGATACTAAATCTAATTCAAATATTGAAGATACTGTTTTTGTAAAAGAAATAACAGATATCCAATATAATACAGTTAATGAGGATGCTTTGCCTATAATAGAAGAAACATCTGAGAATATTTTCCATGAAGTACAAGGTACAGTATAAAAATTATTTTATTCTTGTGTATATTATTATGTAATATTATTAGCATTCATATATAATTCTAATTAATGTGTTAATACTGTTTAGCTTCAGTTCCAGATGTTTGTACAGCCGATAATATTGGATGTCCTTTAACAGACAATCAAAAAAATTTTCCACATCACGTAAGTTATAATTATCTTAGAAATATTACAATTATAAATTGTAAGTCTTCTGTGTGTTATTTATTATTTAGTTAATTGTTATAGGAACAACCTTCTCAGGGCAGTGAAAATGCTCTAATGAGTGGGATACAAATCGAAAGCAATTATTGGTTGGCATTAATGTATCTAAGTGTCACTGCCGCTGCAACGCTTATATTTTCTTTAGGGTACTACTGCATTGAGGTATTAAGTAAATACTTTTGAAGCATATGCTATATGTAGAAATATTTCACTATCCTAGTATTAATATTAAAAAATTATTTAAAATTGTATGAGCAAAAATGTATATGAATAAGAGAAACATGCATATGTAATTTTAATAATTTTATGTTTATAGAATATGAGGAGTGATAGACAACTGATAGTTAGAATCAACAAACTTGAAAAAGATTTACTTATTTCAGAAGCAGAATGTACAATGGCAAACGAAAATTTAAAAGCAACGAAGGAAAAGGTACCACAATTGTATATTCATATTCTTTTTTTAGTGAATTTATACTATCAAAATATATTGCAGCTGAGTCGCATGGAAGATGAATCATTCGGTTCTGACGAAATGGTGCTTTCTTTAAGGGCTGATTTAGAAGTCTCACAGGTAATATTTTGTAATATTTGCATTTAAATACGATATAGATATAATGATAATAATAATGTAATATTTCTAATAGAATGCGAAAACAGAGCTAGAAGATCAAGTAGCCATGTTGGAAAAAGACCTAGAAAGTGCTACTGAAGCAGGGTTAGAATTAGAAAAAATGTTGCGAGAAGTTCTCTCGGCAAATAATGAAGTTAATCCGTTAGCGCAGTCAGTAGAGGATCTGCAAACTAGGTTGAATGCTCAACAAGCCGCAAACGAATCTTTAACAAATGCTGTGAATCTTAAAACTCAAGAGGTGTGTATATTTAAATTAGGTGATAGATATTTTTATAAACAGAAGTATGTATTTAATTGCATGTTCTACATATCTATTGCAGTTTGAATTTCATAAACTTGAGGTTCGTAATCATAGGCATTCCGTAATGTTCGTATATTATCAAGGATACCATTATAATTTATTGGAATATATACCTCGTATAATATATTTTATTCTATGCATATATGTAATCTTCAATACTAAATATTTTACAGAACGAATCTATATTAGCAGAACTTGTATTTGTTAAGAAGAAATATGAAGAGCTTGAGGTTGAACTAGCCAGGCTTACGGAAAATTTAAAACAAGAAATAAACAGCAAGAATAATATCGAACAAACATTGAGTGATAAGGTGCAACAATTAGAAATGGAAATCAAGGAAGTAAGTGTTAAACAAATATGAGATCAAAGGTACATATAAGGTGTTTTATGTATATTTATTTTTGTAGATTTCTACTGAAAAGGCAACCTTACAGAAGGAGTTGAAAGCTAAAGAAGTAGAAGCAAACGACCTTGTAGATGTTATTAATCGATTAAGTTCTAACAACTTGGATTTGGACAAGTTGTATGATGTATCTCATATTAAAGTTGAAGCAACAGCATTGCTTGAAGAAAGAAACGAATTAAAAATACGATTGGCTGAAATTGAAGGAGCTCACAATTTATTAGAAGGTATATCTTGAAATATTATTTAAAATCACATACTTGGTGGAATATACTATATATAAATTTTTGAATTATAGAACATGTGAAGTTCGTTAAAGAGGAGGTAGCTACTTTAGGCGAACAATGCAAAGTAGCGGAAAAAGAAAAGAAAGATGCAGAAACACGACTTGAGGTGTTGACAAACTTTTTCGAGGAGAAAGAGGCACATCGTCAAAAGTATTACATATTTATCTAAATTAATATAAAATTATTTTTCTCTTTAATTAATATTTATATTAAAAATAATATCAATTATTCTATTATTCTTAATAATATCAATTACTATCATTAGGGAAGAAGCTATTTGGTTACAACAGCAAGGTGAGGTTGTATCCACTGTAGAACGAATACAAACGATGCAAAATGAAATACAAAACTATAAGTGAGTGTTTATTGTTTAAATTAAGTTTGAAAACTCGTTCTATGGTTATTATAATATTGAATTTTTAAACTGCATTTAGACAACAAATAGAAGTGTTAAAACGTGAAATATTAGACCAAGAAAGAGAATACAAGAATCAAATTTCTGTTCTTGAAACAAAAGCACATGAGCAATGGGTATGAATGTTTTATTTTGACTTGATTATCTTAACTTACTATGTTGTGAAATTTGTTCTAATATTTTGATTAAATTTTATATTAAGGTCATAGCTCGTCAAGTTGAACGTCGTTTAGAGGAATCCAAGGTTGAAGCAGGTCAATTGCGTAATCGCCTTACACTAATAGAAAAAAATATTAACGATGTAGATTCCGAAGCGAAATTACATCGTAAGTATAATCAAAAGAAGTTCCTTTTCTATTTTATGTTTACCAATTTCGTTTTAATATTGTAATTGCTTTAAGTAGTAAATATTATTTTAATTTTGAGAAGCAACAGTATTTTAAAATGTATACTTGATAGATTATTGTTGCTAATCTAATACGATAAATTGGCATAAATTTTCTATTTAGCATTAGTAGAAGTTATAGACATAGACATTTGTTGCCTTAATTATTGAATATATTTAATCATCAAAATATATGAAGTTATAATGAGACTTACCATAAGTACTTTGGCCCATTTACCATTGGTGATATTGTACTACACAGTGCTCTAATGTAGAAAATTGTATTTTTTTAACGAAATTTTCAAACAGGACTAGAAGCAAACGGCGAGACGACAACGTCGCCTCCATTATTCATAGGAGCAGAATCATCCAGCTCCCCCATAATGTTTTCTGGTTCTTCGGGTGTTCCACCACCACCACCACCTTCCTATTTACATTCATTGTTTCCTCCGTACTTACCACCTCCATTACCAAATACATCCGGAGTACCACCATACGAAGTTAGTCAACGACCACCACCACTTGGTGGTCGGTTATCTTCACCTCCGCCTATGCCTCTGCATCCACCTGCTCCTAATAGGTACGACAACGCAGGTTCTCCACCACCAATGTCTCCACACTTACTTCCACCTTTTAATCATAGATCACCCCCACCTCCTCCGTTTGCTAGTGATATTCATCCACCTCCTCCACCTCCTCCTGGTTCGATATTACCACCACCCCTTGGAACGCCGCATTCGTGGGGGGAAGAATCACTGCCGCCTCCACGCAGTTCTGGTTTTCATCCAGCACAACGAGAACGAGTTCGAAATCACAAAGGTTTGTGTATAAGATGACAAGCAACCGCAAGAACCCGGCACCCTCATTAATGGTCGATTTCACTTTCATTGAAATGAGTTTTTTCATTTTTTCTCATTATTATTTCTTTCTCTTCTTTTTTGTTGTGCATGCAAGGACGCAAGCGATTCTCTAAAGTGAGACAATTTTGGAGTACTATGGAGGGAAATAATTGCAAATAAATGCAGTATGTCAAGTTGAACGAGATTGATTTTATTTTGCTCCGCCAATGCAAAATACGCGTCAAATATCGAAATAAATGTAAAAATTAAATCACAAATTTCTTTCCTTTCATTATTATGTGTTAAATGGATTCTTTACGTAGTAGTTTCATTATTTTTTTTGATGACATTGTATTATGATATTGTTAAAATATAATTTACTTTGTTGGACATGGATTTGTGATTTGATTTTGATATCTTAATAATTACACTTACTTTCAAGTAGCAATATCTTTTTGTTTCTATATTTTTATTCATGACTTGTACTTCTCATATTCTTCTTTCTATATCAACAATTAGAACGAACTAGTAGCAGATATAACATGTTATTTACAGTTTATTATTGTTTTCAGGTTCCTTACATTCTTCGGGAGAATCACTAGATAAATCACATCATAACAGCAAAGTTTGAGTCTTTTATTTTGTTATAAAATATCTTCGTATATGCGTTAAACTTGTCATTATATTGTGAGACATTTAAATATAAAAATATTTCAATAAACAAATAACAGTGATGCAGGATATATTAACGCTAATAAACCAACCAGCATTTACTACTTTGTGAAATAGTAAATTATGCATTTTGATATGATATTTGTCAAATGTAATAAACACATTAGTTTGCTATGAGAAATACATTTATTAGCCATCACTGTTATATCAAAAAGGGGAAAGAAGTAAATTGTATATATATATTTAATTATTCTTTAGGGATGTATTGAAGTAT
Organism: Bombus terrestris; assembly: GCF_910591885.1. Taxonomy (NCBI): domain Eukaryota; kingdom Metazoa; phylum Arthropoda; class Insecta; order Hymenoptera; family Apidae; genus Bombus; species Bombus terrestris. The sequence goes on from NC_063274.1 coordinate 14,900,294, forward strand.
AGAACGAATTGTAAAAATATTTCTTTATATAGTTATGTATAAATCTTTGTTCAAGTCTAAAAAATTTACTATCTTCATAAATTTCTCAACCAGGAAATAAATTGTAATATGAATTTAGATTAAATAGAATTGTTATATAAGGTTTTAAAAAATTGAAATAAATTGTAATTTATTATTACGTTACATCTTATAATTTTTATGATTTCCATTTACTATTCTTGTATATACATATGTATATTTCTCATGAAATTGCCAAGCATTGAAAATTATACATTTATTATCCACAGTTTTCTTTTTACATTTTATGAACAACAATGTAGCCGTTTGTCTACATTGCTGGATCATTTAATAATTAATACTTACAGTATTCACAATTCAACAAAGAGGTCGAGGAATGCAATGATTATACTATAACTCTATAGCTAATGAGTCGTAATTTTATAAAAATTCGGCTTGTTCTTCGATCACCTTATATCACATGTAATGGATATGGATGGTCAAATACACAGTTGCATAAATAAATATGCACAATAATAATGTAACAATTATTTTATGCCAAAAATACTACAAAAAATATAAAGAAAAATATAAGAACCGCGAAGATCTTTATCATTAACCATCTGTTATTAGTTACGGATTGGAAATATCTTAAAATTTCTGCATGTGCAGCTTCTACATTTAATTCTGTATCTTCTATATTGCTATCTATCCTGAAAGTTTATTAAAAATTTACGGTAACTCTAATAAATAATTTATTAACATATTCAAAAAATTTATTAACATATTCCATATCCAAAAAGAACTAATAGTTACAATCAGATTAAAAATTCAAATGCCTTTTCAAATAGAAAAGGAATGCAACATTTGTGCTGGACTCTTAGCACTTAATTTGTTAATTATTAATAGAATAGGATATGAAACATATTAACACATATATCTAAAATATTGTTACCTTTCTACCATTTCTTCTTGTTCTTTAACCATGTGTGCTAATTGTTGGAAAATTCCTCCAAGTTCAACTATAGTTGATTCTATGTTTTGCATTGTTTCTGCTCTTGATTGAAGGTAAGCGTCCTTATAATCAAACATTGATTAATTTTTTTCAGATATATTAGTTTTTTATCATTTTGTCATATGTAGCTTACAGTGTCATCTTGTATCGCACGTTGCATTACTAGTTGTCCCATTGCTGGCTCTAGATCGATAGCCACAGAAGAAGGAGAATTTTCTTCTTGTAACAACAATGAACCTTGTTTTCCAGTTACACTTGGAGGTAACATGGTGGATACAGTTCCTTGAGTAAATTGTTGCCTTCTACTTTGTTCTTCTCTCATATTCTGTATATATTAACAGAATTATTATTTAATTCTACATTTCTTTGTTTTCCTTCTCTTACATACCTCTGATCTCACTTCAAGTACACTTTTAAAATGATTTGACATGTTTGCTAGTTTTGATTGTAAGGCCATAACAATTGAAGATGAATGTGAAGCCATGTGATGACTTTGAGATGCACCATATTTTTCCCGTTGCTTTTTACTAAGTTCTTGTAGTTTTCCTATTTGATGATTCAAACTTTTTAAATCTGTTTTTATCATGTTTGTTAATTCTTCAATTTCCATTTGTCTGTCATTGAATATAGACTTCCTTTTTGCCACTGAAACAATTGATTTAATAAGTGTCACTTCTATCAACATGTCTATACTCAACAATATGCTCGATATACTTAAATTTGATATATATATAGAATGTTATTTACATGTATATAACACACATCATTATCTTTTTATCAAAGACTAAGATTTAGCTCAAGGAATAAGAATGTAGAGGAATTCAATGTAAAAGATGTTTGTGAATCAAATGTAAAAACATTATTTCAATCAAATAATCAATTGAAATAATTAATTAATAAAGATCAAACTTCATCTACATTATAAAAATGTATGTAGTATGTTAATTATATGGTACAGTTCCTTACCTTATATTTTTATGTCACAGTATGTTATAGATATCTTATATTAAATTTAACAAGAATTTAGCATTAGATAGGCTTTGTAATCTTACCTAGAGCAAGTTTTTCTAACTTAGCATATGTGCTCGCTATATTTTTTCCAATGCTCTTAGCGTTCATCATGAAATTCGAGTAACTGTGTAATTGGCGTGCCCGACGAGGATTTTGCAGAACCGAGGATTTTGCCACGGTTCTGACTTCCATCGTTCGAACAGCTTTAACAAATTCATTAGTCCTGTCGCGCGACGACATTGTCGCGACTGCAATATCCGTTTACTTTCCTCCGTTTTCGACACGTCCACATGACAGTGCAGCGACGCTTTAGGAGTGTAGCATTTGGTCTAAAGAGTTGGCAGCACGATTGTAGCACCATCTGTAGAGGGATAGAGAAGGTAGTTAAAAGAGAATGGCTGAACTAGCAATGTGTATCGTAACCATTTTTGTACGTTCATGTATTAAATAAAATAGTTTTATACGCTATACGGCCTAACGTGAACCCCCCTAATCGTAACACTACAGAGTTATGTTTCCTATGGGGATTTTTCCTCTTTTATTCTTGACAACGTCAGATGTCAAGAATGAAATACTAGGATACTAGGATAAATGTCACTAATTTTGACTTTAGAGATGAGATTTAAACCTAAATTCTATTAACTTTAAGCATCATAGAAATATTCTTTGAATTGCTCTTAATATTTGTCAAATCTAAAAATTGTTGAATATTTTTTAAGTGTGATGCTGTATTATTTTATATTATTATTAACTAAATGCTTGGTAATACGTTTTAGTTAGTTTATTATTGTTTATGCAATGAAATTTGTTGAATGCAATAAAAATATGAAGCAACTATGAATTAATAAATATAGGTACATTAACAAGATAGATGGTTATTTTAAAATTTTAACCTCGTTTGTTTAAACCATGTTGTTTGATTTAGTTAGCCCACCAATTTCAAATTTTTACACCATATTCATTATCGAACTATTTAACACGTATGATTTTTTAAATAATTCAATTAGTTCAATTTTTACAAAATTACGAGAATTTCTTTTTTAAAGAAAAGAAAACTGCAATTTTTATTCCTATCTCCAAAATAATTTAAATTATATGGTTCATTACAGAAAATCTATCTTTATTTGAGTTAATACGATTTGAAAATTTTCAAAAAAGGAAAGTAAGTATTCGTTATTTATTTCGAACTGCATATTTTTACTATGTATTTATTTGTTATATATTACTATTTATTTGCATTTATTTATTCTAATGATGATATTTTATTCATTATTGTGTGATAAATAAGAAGAAACCCTTCCTACTAATTTAGTATTGCAGTTACGTATAGATAATCTTCAAAATGATAATGGGATAATAATTTTGATGCGAGGCTTTTTTACATTTTTTATATATCTTTTTATATCAATTTTTATTTCACGCATGATATCAAAAAGAATTATTTATCGCAGTATATAAGTCTGCTAAAATTTCATAGGGCAATTGAAATAAAGATACTAGTCTTATGCCAACAATATTTATTTTTTATGCTAACATTTACTTTCATTAAAAAATTATCTTCGCGCGAAACAACTCGTTACATTTTAAACTGTACCATTTCTGATCTCATAAAAAAATAGTTCCCATTTATCTTGATCCCTCTCCAGTCAAAGACTGGATAAGAAAACAGCTATTCTGTACTTTTTAAATCGCTCGGTATACTTACACGTAAATATATTTAAACATTCTTTCAAGGATTTATTAGCATAAGTAAAATACGGTTGATCATTACAAACGAATACACGTATAAAATTTCTGTTACATGCATGTATTCTTACTAAGAGATTTTCCTGACTTCAAGGATAAGGAAGAGAATCCAGAAGAAAAATTCCAGAAGGGTATTGTTGACTCGTATGTTTTCATTTAAGCAAAAATTCGAAGAAAAGATGTTTTCGTTCTCTTTCAAAATGTCTTACTGTCGAATATTATGGATGGTGTACAACCTGTAATATAGTCTCACTAATGCTGCTATTTCATAGGACTGCTATACGTAACTATAGTATAGTTTAGTTTATGCGTTCATCTCCGAGAAAGCATATCTCTAAACGTTATAACAATCGGCTTCGTTACAGGTGACTCTCTTAAATATATAATGTACATAGCTATAGAACATATAACATATATGTATATCATCTATAGAACTCTACGATAGTCAACATTTTATTGCATCGCGATGGTTTACAATTTCTTATACACGAATGTCGTCGTTGAATCCGAAAGAGTGTCGCGGACGGAAATCTTATGTTCTTTTACTATGTATTTATGTTATTATTGCTATTTTACTGATTAAGTTATATACGTATAGTGTACCTAAGTACATAGCTATACTGTGTAAAAATATAATTACGGCAATATACAGACACCATCTAAAAGTTTGAGATCACGCATCATTCCGGTTACTTACTATAAAATTATACTTTAAATTTAATTTAATAAAATTATTTTCTTGCATAAATTTTTGATTATACACTGCATTCAGGAAGACGTTATATAAATATATGTTTTAAACATTGCGAAAAATAATCTCAAATCATTCAATGATGGTATATGTATATATAAGATATATAATACGATATATAAACCAATTATTAAATTTTTGTAAAAATTGATAAAAAATAATGGAACGATCTTTCGGATTCAATAAATCCGACGCTATTCTTTTAGATTGTTTCTCGATTGTCTCAAGCAGTTAGAGTGTCCACTTGATTCTTCGGTATTTCGTTGTCGAATTCTTCCACGGTTTCCACGCTTCGTGAGGGTGTGGTGCGGTCTACTTTGCTGGTGTCGGTACTAGTGGTCCCTCCGGTACCCGTAACTGTAGGAAGGGTGGTTACTTCGGCATCAGCCTCGTTTTCGGTCTGCAAGAGAGTTTCGTTCTGAGGCCTCACGTCAATAACACGGACGCGGATCAGCGTGCTGTATTCGTCGTCACCATCGGTGTAGGTTGTTTCGTTGATGGTCAACACGTGTCCATTGATGATCTACAAGCAAATGATAGTGTTCTGTATTTTACAATAAACTTAATTTCAATTTAATTTCAAACACTTATATGGATATACAAAATTAAAGATTTGCGATGAAATGTAATACGTATATCTACGTTAACAATGCAATGAATACGTTTTACTTTTTTTTAGAGGATGATTATTAGTCCATTGTGTATTAAATGAATTTCCGCAAAATTAAAAAAGATCATTTTATAAGTTACCAATCATTATTTGACGAAGGTGCTTTTGCTGAAAAATAGATTTAAAATACAAATGAACGTTCCTCGAATTGTTACTCACATTTTTTTCTTCTATCGTATGATTATCCTTTTTAAGCAAATTAGGAAAATCTTTAAGAAAGCTACGTCTAAAATATTAACATTCAATATTCTATGAACACTCGTCTATATATCAAACTTTCAATCTTTTTACAATCTGTATCAACAATTTTCACAGCACGCAGCCACTTTAATTTTAAACGTTTACACTTTCCGCGAATGCGTCGCAATAAAAATTAAAGGCTGCGCATCGATCTAAGTGGCACAGCGGTTATTTCATCCCAGGAAATGTAGCAACCTGATCAGCATTGATGTGCAGATTACGTTGCGCAATTTATTACGTAACTTGGAACAATGTATTGCGCGTATTCAGACAAATCGTACACGTTATATGCAAGTACATAAGCCGTACTCTTACGCAGCGCTATTAATTATATTTGAGTAATGCTAAAGTTGAACACTCTTGTTTCATTATTTCATCTTTCACAAGAGACAGGAGGCGGGATTACCGTGCTGTTCTAACGTATTTACTTTAAATTGAATGTTATAGAAGAGGATCGTTTCGTGGAAATATTTAAAGGCAATTACGGGATCGTCTTAAGTTTCTGCAATGATATTACTCTTGATATTTCGATTAATGTTCCATTAACTCTTTCGTCTCTGCTGTTGGATCATTAAACACGGCTAGTAGCAAAGTATCTTATGAGAGTAGTTAACAATTTTTAAAACTTAAATCTTATAACAAACGTAATTAAACTTGTCTTTTATTTTGGTAGAATATCCAATATATATATATATATAAATAATATATATATATATATTGTATAATTGTATTGTATATATTGTAATATATATATATATATATATATATATAATATATATATATAAATGAATAATTAATTTTCTAAATAAATCAGAAACGAATCGTTGAAAAGCGGAGAGCGATGATAAAGCTAGGTAAAATAAGAGAAAATGAAATTACTATTAATCGTAGTTTCTCATTCGATGATATTTGCTATTTCACCTTGGATTTTACGGACAATTTATATAACATACGTTATCTCATCAACATGCAACAAAAATCACTATAATATACTTGTCGTTATTGTTCTCGTCGATAGACACAAAGACGGTACAATTTGATGTTAATAAGGTTTCCGTTTTTAATGAACCGAATTACATACGTATTTCTCTGGAATACATTCAACGGGAATGTATCTTTTCACTGTACAAAGACCATGATATACAAAAGTAACAAAGGGTTCTAACCGAAGGAATTTTGTCAGCCGCGTGAATCAATTAGCTGAAAAAGGCAAATCGGAAATGAGCGTAATATTTACGCGTGACTGACCTTGGTGGTGGAGGTGGTGTTCGCTCCTTCAGGAATCTTGCTCCAATTCACAACCCCATCTCCGGGAATGCGTGACAAAATGCCAGCCATCTGATCTCTTATCCTCTTCATGTGGGCTGAAAACATATTTGAAATTGATTATTAAATTGACAGGGAGTAAATAAATCATCCATAAAAAAATATATATATATATACATATAAATATATATGCCAGCAATAGTATCCGAATTCTACTATGCTGGAATTAATTGTAAATTAATGATGAGAAGGTGCACTTGCTTATGAAGTCAGTAGGTTATGGATTTTTAGATTATCTACTACATAAGAGAATCTGTTAGTAGTATATCATGGTACAATATGCAATTTGTCGACGCGATTATTAATTTTAAATATCACTGCTTCGATTGATGAAATTTCGAAGAAAGTTTATCTAACCAAGTCGTAATTCAGAGATTAACCTTCCAGCTGTATATCGCGTCGTTTGTAACCAGTAATTTAAAGTTATTTCTCATTCTATTAGTATCTTTGTTTAGGTTTTGCTTTGCTTAAAAAAAGATAAGGCAACATGTAGGTAGTAATAAAAACTATTGGATAAAAACTATTGATGTTTTAGAAACTTGGGAGACTATATTCGGGACTTTTTGGGGATTTTTTAATACACAGAAGTCTGAAGAAGACTGCATGCACTTAAACGACCCAGTATGTACGTAAAGCAGCATAGCAGTAAAGGTAATGTTGCAGATAGAGGGTTAAACGACTTGATAAAGAGCATCTCAAATGACAAAACTACTCTACGAGATTTAGCAATTACGATTGTCAATTTTATTCTTGTATTATTAGCGTATCAGGGTTTAGACATTAATGTTATATTTATATAGTTGTAAAATATTTCCTATACACGCGCAGAGGATAATCCTTGTAACGTTCAGGTGAAAAGGAACAAGATTTAATAAGAGATTCTACGTTAGTACAGTATAGTGGGTATAAATTTTTGTTCCATAGAGTATACTTCCTTGAGAAATAGTTTGAAAAGTTTTATGATTTGCTAGCTGAATCGAGTTTATGATAGGTACGTGAGTTTTCAATAGTTCGGAGGCTAAGAAGTTCGATTTGATATCTTATAGCAGTATTTTTTGCTCTAGATGTTTCTAGAATAAAAGTTTCTAATTGTACTTGAAATTTGAAGAGATAGTTGCTTATTACTTGTGATTATTAGACTGTGAATTTTTATGCATTTACGAGGAAATTTAAAGGTGCACAAATGAACAGGATGGAAAAATATCGAAAATATTTAAAACAGAGTACTCGTTATAACGTTTAATAGATAAAACAAATTTCTGCTAAGGTTCGATAAACAGTGTAAACGATATAAATTAGAATTATAAATAATATTCGAGTATAGTATTCACGATATTTGGCGTTTATTAAATTAGAAATTTTTGACACGTAGGTTTCTACGCAGCTATTTAAAAGATATCGATACCAAAATTGGGACATAAGCATTTCGCAACCTTGCATCAACGTGTTTCTCTTTCAGATCAATAAGCACACGTTGAGCTTGACCCGGTTATATATATTGACCCGGTAGGAATATAAAACCAAGAATAAATTTATCAATCCGTTTCCTGCTGCCGGAATATTTCAACCTCTATGTCGGTACGAATAAACAATGTTTAATGAATAAACAGAAAAAGGGAGATAAGCATAGAAAACGAATATAAAACACGTTATATGAAACAGTCGATAACAAATAGAAGATCTAGAAGAAACTGAATATTTAGTTCGTATCATTGTTTTTAGAGAAATCTGGAATTGGTAATAAAATGATTTGTTTCGTCATCTGGTAATATCATTGCACTTACACATTCCAATTCTGATATTTATCTTTACAGATAGTCACAAATAAAAGTTGGTTCTTACAGTACTCGAACAATAATATTTGCAGTTTTAATGAATTCGAAAAAAACAAATGTATGAACAAAATAATAAAAATATATAGAAACAACTTCCTTTATTCTCGATTACATGTTGGGGTTACTTTCCGTGAAATTAACAAAAGAAACACGCGACTGGTTATGCAGAAATGTAATGTCCGCCAACATTAACAATGCATACAAACATCTCGTTTCAATTGTTCGAATCACCAGAGTGATTTAGAAAGTATCGTAATCGAACTTGCATTATTCATACAAATCCTGTTAGAGCGTCTAACTAAACGAGTTGAAAAAACCTCACGGCTAGTCGTGCATGACGTTGGATTAAGAACGTCGAGAATTATTCAGGAAACTATAATTATTTCTATAGACTCTCATAAACCATCGTTCAAAATTGCTCGCCTAACTGCTTTATCAGTCGAGGAGAATGACATGGTAAAACGTCGCGAATTACACGATTTTTCCATGTCAGACCTAAGGATGTTCAGCTCGAGCGATATTGTCACTCTAAATGGTTATGTGGATGTCAGTTTGTTTGGTGAAGTTATAATTTATATGTGTAGTTTATGATTTATTCATGCATATGGATATATGTATAGGACAGAGAATTGGAGCATTGTATGGATTATTACAGTATCTAATATTGAAGATGATGGATCGATCATTATAGTAGTGTCGAAGATTATAGATTAGCTATTGTAGTAGAACGAGACTGCAATCATAGAGACAGATAGTATTCTGTTAAACGCACAATTTCTAGCAAATTGACGTAAACTTTCACAGTTTGATAAATAGAAAATATATTAATGACTTTTGAAAGAAAGTATTATATAGTATATGCTTGACGGTTATAAACTGGAGTTTGGCTTAAAGATTAATTCTCGACGCATTGCTACAGCGTTATATTTTATTGTTTTCCCTCGTTGAGTCGAATCGAGACACGAAACGTTGATTATTACAAATACCAAGAAATTTCTTCTTTTATGCTTTCTCGCAGCTACAGTTTCAGTTCTTATTTGCTGGAAATATTCTACAAGTCTACCGTATAAATTTCCTCGGAAAAGTCAAGGTAAAGCAGTAAATTGCAGAGAGATATTTTCAATTAAACATAGTAATAAATAAACCGATTAATTATAGACTGATACTTTTGGTATCGCAGATAAATTAGGTCAATGAGGAGAATCGAGCGAGAGTGTAGCCTAATTGAAGATACGACCAGACTATAAAGTGGTGCTTGTGCATGCGCACTGGAAGATTTATTTTTAAAGAGAAATATTTCTCAAATAATTAACACGCCAACGTAATTAACATAATTTAACATAATAAAAAATGTATCGAGTACATGAACTATCGCAGTTTCTGTGGAAGCTATTAATATCATGTATGCTTGCCTACTGTAATTTGTAAAACATGACTATGGGCTCGCAAATGATAGAAGACTTGCATAGCTCGACAATCGTAAACTTGAGATACGCAATGCAGGCAGAATGTGCAGGGTACAATAAAGACGACGTCGAGTTCGTAAACTATGATGTAGAGCACGTGACAGGTGGAGCAACCAGCTGTTATAAATCATCAGGTACTGGTGTAACCGATAGAGATTATTAAGCACTCACAGAATGCAATAAAGATTAACCCTGGGTCGTTGAAATTCGGCAAAGACTACTACTAAATCGTAAAGCATGATGTTATACGTCATATTGCAGCGGTATAATGAGAAACAAGACCCTTCGTACAGGTGAAAATCGATATGAATTATTAGAAATGCGCAAGGAACGATCTATATTTACTATGGATTAACCGCATTTAACGTACAGCGAGTATAATGAAACTAAAATTCTACGCTATAAAAAAATAAGTACGAGCTGCAGAATATCGAAGTTATTGTTGTTGAATATCGAAGTTATTTATATGTCGTATGTTGTATGGCGAAGTATAAGAGCGAAAATGTTTGATATATAGAGTGTCCGAAAAGAAGGTAGTAATGAGGTCAAGTAGATAAGAAAAATTCATATAAATTTACGTTCGAAAACGCTTTATCGAAGAGTTACAAGCGTTCGAAAATTTCTATTGATCGTTTTGGCAGTTACAATAAGTGTGTGCTACAAGAACGCAGGCTTCCTTTCATTCGTCGAACTCTTTCGAACACACCTGCTGTTGTAAAAATAGTAGTAAACGCACTTGTGCCTGTCTGTCTGAGTTTGTACAACGAGCCTTAAGAACTCTTTGCCGGAATTCTTTAAACGTTTCTAACTCATTAAGAAAGTATTTTCGAACGTAAGTTTATATGAACTCTTTTTATCTGCTTCACCTATTTAACACGTAATATAAATTTTTTATACATATAATAAATAACTGTGTATACCTTCGAATATTATGTGTATTAATTCAAATTTCCAGTTTTAATGTAAGATACGCGAGCCTTTTACAGAATCCGAGAAGCATAGAAAAGACGGTAGAGTTCGATAAAAGGACGTTAAATTTTACTAAAAATCGATCGGGACTGTAAAGATCGAATAGATTGTCTTGTAATGCACAGAAGCCAAATGGATTGGTTCGAGACTTGTAAAAGCAGAATAGGTTACCCTGGGACACATAGAAATCGAATAGATTGGTTTGGGACTCGTAGATATCGAACAGGTTGAATAGCTCGGGGCTCATAAAGGTTAAACAGATTGAACCGAAGCGTGCTCAGGTTCGAAACATTGGTTTAGGATACACGAGATAACTTGATAAATACATGTAGAATTTGAGCAAGTGAATATATAAATACGCGTAAAATTAAATGAACTTGGAAACAACTCTTTCCTACGTAATCGTAATGATTTACTAATTCGACTGAATTTATTCGAATAATCTACGTGCAATGCTCATATATAGGGTGGACGATATATAACTGATTAATTTCAAAGTTCCGCCATTCTGCAACGATGCATCATATTTTGTTCCGCTTTAGCAATTGTTTTACGGATGCACGGCAAAACAATGACGGAGTAGAAACACTTTGCCAAAGTAATTCGTCAATGACGGTGACTTTACGCAAGTTATCATCTGGTAATCTAGATCGTTTGACTTAATCCTCGATCTGTAATCTTATTTTATCTGACGTCGTCTGCATACTGGGTCGTTCAAGTCTTTTTACGTTTTTGTTTTATTTTACGTTTTGTTTTACGTTTTACGTTGTAAGTTCCCAGAATATCATCCGATAGTTCTTATTTGGTTGATAGTTTCATTTTTATCACATGTGGTTTTCGTTCTTTTCAAGCAAAGCGAAATTTGTACAAAAATATAAAGAATGTGAAAAATACCTAAAATTAGCGGTCGATAACGGTCCAGTATGCGGATGAAGGGTTAACCGCACCGGACTTCTCACAGCGTTTTTTAAAAACGTATAGTGTACATCGGCGAACCAAACGCAATTGAGCAGCTAAAAGATGCTATTCGAGAAGCGATAGCGAACATATCATGCGAAGCGCGTGAAAATATAACGAAAAATGCGATCGAGAGGGCTCGACCTTGTATAACGTTCGAAGGCGGAAATCTTTCTGATATTATATTCCATATATAACTTCCAATTAGCTTCCATAATAAGTGACTGGTATTAAAAAAACTGTGGTCTTCTATCCTGTTTAAGAGTTATTGACGATGAAAATCAGTCAGTTATATATTACGCATTTTGTATATAAAATTTATTCTATTTTGATATTTGAATATTTAATAGACGATTGATTACTCGAGAAATATACGTATTTTGTTCGTTTCATTTTCAGTGATAGATAAGTCCTGTGCATCGTAAGCAGAACGACATTCGAGATAACCGTTTTTGTCCTGACAATGTAATAATAATTTATGCACGAATTGAGACCATGAATGCACGGAGATAGGTGATAATCGCGTCGATAAATTCCGTATATTTTATTACGTTTACAATGCGGAACAGAATAGACTACTGTATCGGTTTATTATTGTTACGCGGAATCTTAATCAGGATATATGCCACGCTACACCATTATTTAATCTCGTATCCATGAAAAATTAAAGAAAAAGGAAACAAAACATCTACAAATACGCGATAAAATTATGAAATCTTTGTCTTTGCTCCATTAGTTATCGAAACAGAAATAGTATCAGCTAACAATGCGTTGTAAATATATATACATATATCGTGATCGTTCATTGCCAAAAGATACAAAGACGCTTCACAATTGTTCGTAATTATTTTCCAGCCAGAGATTGGATACAATTATCTGTTGCCCCATTTACTAATGGCCCGTGCACGAGTTAATTTCATTAAGAATATCAAAGGCAGAGATACACAATATGTATTTCTTTTCATATATTGTGAAATCTAATATAACACGGTAAAATCGAATTTCTTCTTATGAAATGAAATGCTTTTTATGGCGCCGAGTATTTTTCTAATATATTTACAATGATTGTAGAAGATATTCTTTAAGACAGAATAACATTTTAAAAATCGATCGAACTGGACTTGAGTCTTTCTTGGAAAGTTGGAAGGACCAATTTACTAGATAATGTGTAAAAAGCATTTTGAAAAAACTGCAATTCGATGGAATCTTTAGCACGTATATAGTATAATGATATAAATCTACAAAATGTAAAAAGCAATTTTTGCTACTTCCGATTGTAATCTTGTCAATATTTTTTTATTACCTCATCTAACAAGCTAATTCTCCTATCCTCTAAAAAAAAAAAAACTCAATTCGTTTGGTCCTATTTATTTATTTCACTTTCAAAAGGTTATTCCGTTTTAAAGGAATGTAGGAATACCATCTATACTTATCGTTTTTCCTATTCTCTGTTTCCTATCCCTTTATTTTCAGTATTTCAGGAACTCCGTTTTCAATTTTCGCCCTCTTGGTTCATTCAAAATAATTCCATGCATGTTTCCATTCAAATCAGAACTCTAATCATTCTAGCATTATTTTAGTATTTTCAAAAGCTTTCATTGCCAGAATAAAGGAAATTATAAATGAGCAACACCATTATGAGAATATCTAAAGGTTGATTTTCATGTACAACAGAACTCCATTTATTGAAACGAAATATTAATGCCCAATTAAATAATCCTCCTGTCGACTAAATCTATTTATTTGTACGTGAATGAATTATAATATGAACGACTTGGCTGCCAATGGATTTAGGTAGATGCATTTTCTCATATTAATGTTAAAAATTTATCGTACGATAAAATGTTATTGCTAAGAAGGAATCGTTCACTTCAGAGCTTAGCTTGTTAATCTTCAAGCTATAATAAATGGCTTGTATTTTCTTAGTATAAGTAACACAATATTTTTAAAAACTCATTTTTACAAAGTAACGAATACGAAGACAGTACTGTACCCAAATATTAACGTAACTGTAAACAGAATTCTATTGTAACTCCAATATTACAAGTAACCCTTTTTAATTGTAGTAACGTGTCCCAAAATACAAAATTAAATTTGGTCTTCCAAATAAAGTTCACACGAATCATAAAAAACATTGCGAAAATCATTATTTCCTCAAAGATATTAATTTGTACCACCAATTACGATATTGTAACTTACCGACTTAGCTCTAATATACGCTGTATCATAGTCATTTAAGCTTAGGTTAATTCTACTGTACTGATATAGTATACTATATATGGCATATGTTCAAAACATATAGATACAATTATACAAGTTTGTAATTTGCCTTATTGTACACTTCGTTTCCTCTATATTATTGTTACGTTTTTGGTTAATCGCTAATGACCAAAAAAAAAAAAAAAATGCTTGGCGCGACCATACATTATGCATTACGCATACATTATGCGAAAGCATTCCTTAAAGATATGTTCATGTGCCAATATTACGAGACTAACGTTCGTCATTTATATCCATTTTAAACGTTAGAACATCGAGGTGGTCGTGGCAAATTTTAGAAACTGCGACCACCGAGAGTTTCGGGCATTATGATGACTTTCCTTAAATGCGAATTTACCTTTGTTCTAATGATCGGCGATTCAAATGCCAACGATATTATGGTAATTTCCTCGATAATCGATTTCGCGTTGCTCCACGACCCTACCTGTGACCGCGATTTCACTTTTCCGTTCCTCTGGATAGCCGCGAGGGCAATAACGTTTTATCGCGGTTACGCGGACTCGCGCGCGCTGTCATAATTGTGCGGGAAGTCAGTGAGCGATTCAAGTGCTAACATATCGTAGAAAAAACGTTGAAACTTACCGATAAGACCGTATCGCTGCACCAACACCGACTGATTACGCGTAAAAGCAACCGGTCAGTGTTTAACCTAATTAAAAAAAAAAAGAACAAAAGGAAAGAGTAAGGAAGAAACGTTGCATCATTTACTCGTCCTACATTCAGATTTTATGAGCTGAAATATTATTTGATTGTATATACTAACGAATGGAAGCCTAATGCGACTCATCGTTAGTGGTAAATTCTATTAAATAATTCTAAATTCAATTAAAAAATAAAGAACGAAATAAGAAGGAGACGTTAGATTATTTTCCTCTCTGGTACGATCAGCATTTTCTTTAATTAAGCAAGATATATCTTTTTCTCTAAAGATTCATATAATTCCAGCATGTATTTAATCCTGTTTGTATTTAACCCATGATCCTCGTCGAATTTTTTATATTTCAATCTTGCTCTCATCTCAATAAGAAAGAAGGATTTGTAAAGCAGCGAGAAGATGTTTAATATAAAATCGAATGAAAAAATTATGTATACTAACAAGACTTTTTCATATTTTTTCAAAACGCCGAAGATATTTTTTAATATTATACAAATATACTTAGGTGGAAAATGAACGTGGCAGAATTAAAGCGCTGGTAGCTGTATTAGGGCCAATTCAAATAGACCGTCATTCCTGTCTTTCCTTTCTTATCAGCGTATAACTACATTTTCAATCAAGTAAAACACCGCTATTCATTAAAAAATAGTATCTGCTTGCCTCAAGAAAATGGCAATATAAATAATATTAACAGTTACGTTCACCATATCAAATCTAGTTAGTTTGATAAGTTACACGCCTTAGGCTAACTAACGCAACAAATCGAGTCCACGTAACAAAAATGGTAACAGATCCATTATTCGATCAGCTAATTATTTCTACGTTCTGCTTTCCAGTAACGATCCCGTTAACAGTTTAATAACTTCACCTTGATTGCCACGAGAATTACATTAAATTATGTAAGAACAAGCGAACCGTATTCAAAAACCGGTAAAACGAGACCCTGACACCGCTTTCGGTATCCCCGCTTAATACAACGCTATAAAATTGCAGCACGTGCAAGATGACACATCGTGGAATGAAATATTTTATAAGGAAAGTGATCATTTTACGCACAAGATTTTAGTTATTCAATCGAACAATTTTTTGGGGGCGTTAAAGGCGAAGACTAAAAAATACAGAGAATAATAATAGCGTTTCGTTAATTACGTTTTCGTTCGAAATAGTATATTGTTTTGTCTTCGCATTTACGCTCTAGTTCAGGATAGTATGAATCATGGGCTTCTATCTGAATATTTTTCTGCCTGCTTTTTGTATATTTTTCAAATCTATTAAGACGTGAGATAATGAATGTTTAATTTGCAACGTTATGCCACGCAACAATAGATACATAATAGATTTTTTGTAGAGATCTTCTTTCGTCCAATATTCGAACGAGTATATTTTTTTTATTTTCTAGAAACGACTATATTTAATGGACTGCTGATTTTTATGTATTCATGGAGGATTCGAAGACCTAAAAATGTATAACTGCAAAGTTGTATAAAATATCCAAAATGTAGTATTCGTTGTAATATTTAGCAGATAACAAAGATTATTGCCCAGGTTCTATCTTCTAAATTATATTCAGAAAAATATGAATTTGCGTTATAATACCTTAATTTACTTGGCTTGAGGGGTTAATCGTATTTTTACAATATTTTTTAATTATTTCGATCTTCCATGTTTAACCCTTAATTTCGCAATAGGCAAATTTTTATTTGCTAAAAAATTGGAGAGAATGAAAGGTTACTATTTAGTAACGGTATTTTACGGATATCTATAATTTGTTTCTCTGTGAAATCTAATTCTAATTTCTGAAAAGCTTTCTCACGGAAGCATGCCGCGATTATCAAACAAATCTCCGAGGTTTCGATAACTCGCACCCACTAATCTTCATAAATTAGGTGTTGAAAATTCAATGAAGTTTTAATTTCGATGAATTAGTTATCAATGAGAGTTACAAATTTAAGCACCGTCACGGTAACAAATCTTGCACGGTTTCAGGTGAAATGGTTTCTACAGTAGGATCAATTTGGATCAGTTCAAAGCAGTTTCATTAATCGAAACGAATGGGCTGTACCTGTGAACGCGTTGAAAATGGCGTTTCGAAGGCAACGAATTATTCGGCTGGCGACGACAGCTCCGATTTGGTTGGCTTTTCTTGTTCGATCGGTTGAATTTCGTGGCCCCTGTTCATCGCCGATGAAAACGCTTCATTGCCGCGAATAAAACCCCTGACATTTCCATGTAACCATGCCCAGCCAGTTCGACATTATACGCTTGAATTCGTTCGTCAAATATTACGTGTACAGCGAGATCATAAGCGAGATCAACTCTGTGTTGAATTCCAGACTTTTCCCATAGTTGGAATATTGTTTCACGAACGTGCAAGAAATTGATATAAACACTAGTTCTTCATTTGTTATTTCCATCTATTATTCACTTATTAATTTTTTATACCTTTCATTTCCATCTTTCCTGTTTGCTAGTTTTGCTATTATTTTCGTTTATTCTCTTTCTATTATAAATTAGCTGTTTCAGGTAATTTTACAATTTTTATTTTCAAATCTTTCTGTATTTCAAAATGTATATACAACTGTATAGTTTGTTAGTTCTCATCTGTTAGAACGATAAAAGGCTATTTTAGTTTCGGTTTTTTAATCGATAATACGAAGAGATACATTTGTATTAAGTAAGGAAATTATCTTGCAGATAATTTCATAACGAGCGAACTGCCTCAACGATACTATTACTTTTACTTAAATACTTTGGAGTGAACCTTAGACTTTAGATCCGACTAAATTATTTTCTATGACGATGTTATTTCCATTTGCCTGTGTATTAAAAAAAAAAGAAATTTTTCTACTTTCTTCATAATTCGCAGAACTGTAAAAATAGCCGTTGCCTTTTGCTATGTTTTTAATTATATTATCAGGCACACTGTCAATATATACTTTAATTTCCTGCTTCATTCTTTACCTCTCAACCTTCGAAATAAGACAATATTTACCAGAAACATTTTCTCCGGTCCTACTTCACTATATCAACGTAACATTCTTTCTCTGCAGAAACACCCTGTACATCTGGATCCCTCTCGTTCCCTTCTTTCTCCGCGAAGCATCTCTTTTCAGGCGTAAATTTTCTCCCCTTTTTAACAACGGCTCCGCTTTCCTGGCTCCTGTCTCTGGCTCCGCCACTCGACAGCTCTGCAACTTTTAATCCTGAAGACCCTTTCTTCCACTCTAGCTAGCAGCAACGATACACGTAACGTGGATCTGAATAACGACTCATCGAGTCGTGCAATCGGCGATTACCGAAAATTGCTGTCCATTCACCGGCTCGTCTTTCGCCTAATGAATTACACGATCGACCCGTGCAATTATTCTTCCCTTCTATTCCTCTTTTTCTTCTTGCTCCCTTTTCCCGTCGTTCCCGGCGCGTCCTTCTGTGTTTCTTTGTCTCGAGATCAAATAAGCGCGTGGAAAAGAACTTTCGCTGGTGAAAGCGATCGTCAATAGAAATAAACCGCATATTACGATGGCCGACCTTGGCACCACAGAACCCGACCTTTGAAAGTAAAACTCGCTCGTCCGCGTTTTGCAATTGCAAGGGTTATGCAACTAGCAGCATACGGATAATCGTCGGCTTTTTGCTCGTTGCTCTCGTTGTTATCGATTTATTTCCCCGTGGTCTTCTAAATTGGACCCTTCTGTTTTCTTCGGAAGTAATTTGTGGAATATTTCTTATAACGGAGATTACCAGGAAGTAACGACGAAGCAGAGATTTTTTTCAAAGGAGTGGTATCGTTATCGTAGTTGGACGAGTATAATTTTTCAAGCGAGTACAGGTGTAGAATGAAATTGTTTTTATCGACACGTTTAGTGTATATCCGAAGTAATGATTATGAAGTTGTTTAAAATCGGATGTATTACTTAATTTAAAGATTAAGTCAATCGTATCAGCATTATTAAGTTTATGATCGGTGCCGACTGGTTTGTATATGTTTCCTCTTTTGTGATTAAATATAAGTTTGTTAATTTCGGATTTGTAAGAACTTGGTATTCTCGCTGTTTCGAAGCAGTTTGGCTAGACTTGTACTCATGAAGGAAAAGAAGAATGACCCGGAAACTGCAATTCACTTTGAAAGAAGCAGACCGTATACTTGTTTTAAGCATATAATATACTATATATTAAATACTCTGTAATAGTATATAACGTACCATGTACGAAAAAAATAATAGATCGAGCCTTATGTGGAAAATGATACACAAATGGAAACAATGTCTGTTTGAATGTTTTGTGATCTTGAGATGGACGAAAGAGGACCTCGAAAAGAAATATTTACCACTAACGATCTAATATAAGCGTATAGAAATATTAAAAACAAGTTGAGAATTATTTCAAAGTACTTAGATGTTCATACTCGAATCAAGTTTAACGGAGGATGGATATTTATTTAAAAGAGACCAATTGTTTCGATTGTATAATTATTAAACGATTGATAAATGAAGTCCAGTAGGATTCCAAAACAACTGGAGCAAAGTTATTGAGCAACTATCGTGTTTCACCACGAGCGAACATTCAACGAGAATGATTAATCGTTTGACAAGATCCAGATGCTTGCGATACTCCTCTTACAAGTTTCACAGCATTAACCAATATCCTTCCTGGCTATCGTCAGTGACCAAGCTATCAAAGATTCTTTAATTTCGTAACCTTAATTTCCCTTCATTTTCACAAGCGCAAAACGTTGGTCAAGAGCGTGGAGAACTTCCGTGAAACAGGCTTTTCTCTCTTGCCGCTTCATTCGGTAGGGAACGCTTTACAATTAAACAGATTGCGCCCAGGCAACGTTGGGGCCATTTTAATTTCGCGACTGCTACTTTCTTCGGCGTTCCGCTGCAAACATCTGCCGCGAATATAATCGCAGAAATTGGTGCCTCCGTTCATCCTCCTCGGCATAACTGAGAATTCCTCTTTCAAAGTAAGCAAACGCAATTAGAATCGCGTTTTTGATTCTGTCGCCGCTAATGCTAAGCGAAATATTTAGAGAGACGGGAGGAATTTCATTTCTCCGACCTACTGCAATTCGTCTAAATACTTCAGTCCCACGCTTGTCTTCCGTGCTGTTTACTTCGTTCGCGTCTATTGATAACGTTAACAAGTTAATAGTTGCTGACGTGGCAACAAGTTTTTATCGTTTCTAAACTACCACACGTTACATTAATCGTCAGTGGCACTGAAAAAACGGAGAATTTTTAGTTGTTTGTTTCAATCTCAAGTAATAACAAGCGATATAAAGAACGATATTTAAAATGATTAAATGTCAGAGTTGAAAATTTTAGTAGACACAGAAAAAAAGAAAGCGTGTCTGTTAATTTTGTAATTTACATCATTCGGGGCTTTTAACATTTATTACTATTAATTATTATTCATGTTTTATCACAATGTAATTAGCTCACAGAATCGTAGCTGTATCATTTTAAGTTCTAGAATAAAATAAATTATTCCAACACTTACAACTTTCTTCACCTTACTTCACGTATAATTTACGCTCTCTCGCACTTTCTTTTACATTCTCAGCATTTATATCGCTTATTATTCCAATTGCTCGATCGTTGTGCTTGTTGTGATCGCAGGACCTTGCTGTCTCCTATCGTAGCATTTTGAGCTAAGTCGATATTTAACATTAAAATTACCACACCAGTCAAATTGACTGGTTTTACAATTTTATTTTACTTCACGTTATATTTTCTTTCCGCAATGATGTAATGACTTTCGCAACGATAACTAAAAGAATAATATAATGAATTTTATTTTGTTTTTTATGTATTCAAACACAAAATAATTTTATATGAAGTTACTTATACCAATACCAGTCAAAATGACTGGTACTTGTCAAAGTATAAAAGGGTCCTGCAATCTGTTTATTGAAGCTTAATTAACCAGTTTCCTCGTTTTGTACAACTTCTTATACGTTTTTTAAATTTTTATTGCGTATCATTCAATATGATGATATCAGTTATCAAGAAAATTCCAGATCGATCGCCAGAACACTAAATATTAACACTAGAAATTCCACAACAGTCAAAATGACTGGTTCTACAATTTTATAAATGTATCAATTCTCGTTTAGGGATCATAGTCCCAGATGGATTAATAATACGAAAAATGTACTACATAACATTGAATTCCTTCTGTAAGAAAGTAATAAATCAATAAATATAAAAATATTTCATTATTACGTATTTTTTAAAGACCAATCATTTTGACTGGTTTTGGTAGAAATAGCTTCATGTTAGCTATCGGTAATTCTAGTGTTAATTCGTTTACAAGGAACGTCGTTGCATTGATACGCTGAACCTTTATTTCAACATTCACAACATTCCTTGCTCGACACTCGTCGCATCATTTATTGAAAATGTATAATACGAAGCAATGTTTTTAAGTAGCCGATATTCCAGACCTTTACCCATTGTATTAAAAGAAGGAATCGTGAAACTGCACTTAGAGCCGCGGATTTTCGTTTTCTTCTCGTTCGATTATGCATGTGAAGGCACGTGTGGTTTTGGGAATGTCGGGTGACTTTAAAGACCGCTTCATTGCGAATTCCACGCGATAATGTCATCAATCTCCTCGCATCGCGGCCGGCCTCTCTCCGATCCTTTCACGTTGTTTCTTTTCTTCCGTTCTTCGTCATCTTGGTCCTCGTTTTATCTTCATCCCCCTTCATCCACTTATTCTCTACTGTCTCCGCTTCGTTTTCTGATTTCCCTTTTTCTTTTCGAAACTCGTTCCTAACGGTATGCAGATATATTCATGAAATTGCTCGGTGAACGTGAGCAGAAGCGCATGGAACTGGCAACAAATTGTAGATGCTCGTCTTGAAGGCTATAGAATCAATACTCCGTTACGTAGAAGAGAACGCAGGAACAGAAGGGAAAGGTAGAAAGAAAGAAAAGGAGACAGGCGAGAGGAGACAAAGAAAGTTGGAAAAGAAAACAAAAAAGAAAAAAAAGAAAAAAAAAGAAAAAAAGGGACGGCGGAAGGAAAGGAACGAAAGGATCCGCAGTTTCCGCGATGCGGCAGTAATCACGACCAGCTAATTAGGGCGGTAATTTCTGCTAATTGCTTTCATTAGTACAGACCGAACTACCGTCTTCTTTATCGCCGATATAATTCTATAATTACGTCGATTTCACGGTACCATGTTTTATAACTGTACTTCCTGTGTCAATTGGCCAACTTTGAGTCGTGGTTGGAGTCTACGAAGCACAATGTCCATAGCATTTTATTGTGGTGTCACGTGAATCTGTTTTATTTATTAAACAGCAGCTTCACTTTTACTCTGTTCTTCTTAGTAACTTCGTAAGAATTGTTTCTCGGTATTTAGATTCGAAGAATTAATAATCCGAAATAGTTTTCCGTAATTATAATTATGGAAAAGCGACTTAATAATAAGTGCTATATAGATGCGTGTTATACGTTAAGAACGTTTAACGAAATTTTAAAAGCGTTATAATTAACGTTTGTTTGCAATTTAATTGCTTTATATAATTAATTTGCTAACATTTACTTTTAATTACGTCAAAAATAAGCTTATTCTCTTGTTTAGTTCTTTTAAAAAGTGATATTAACGCTCTATGCAGGAAATGTACAGTGGCTTACATTATTACTTGCGTAATTTTGAAAATAAAAAAGAAAGAAAATGAATTACAGAAGCCGAAACAGTTAGCCACGATATTACGTGAAATTTTGATTAGCACATTCGTATATATGTTCCAGAGTAACTTTGATACCTAATGTAAGAGTAACTGCAAAACGATTACATTATGTCGAAAAGTAACTTCGAAACTTTTGCAATATTTCACGAGGAAAGTAACTTCGGAACTCCTATATTATTTCACGTTCAAGAATAGCTTCAACACTTAGCGCGGAAATGACTTCGAAACTCCTGCGTTATTCTACGATAAAGGTTCTCAGTTTACGTCGGCTAATTTATTTAGACCCCGATAAGTTATCAAGCGTGTCAGAGTCTACAGATATAGCTACGCCTGAAAATTCAAGTTACGATAGTTTATATTACCGTTCATATGTACATGCATGTAATAAGATTTAATAAGATACTTGCGAAATACGAGGTAAATCTTGAAAGTTTTCAGAAACTTTCAAGTATCTTTGCCTCCTTGACGTTTCATAATTTAAAAGGTCCATATGCATGTCTATGTTTAATATTATAAAATTTCTCAATGATCATACGTATACCTAAATCACGGAATTAAATTACGTTCTTTGTATAATAAAATTAAATCGCCTCTCTCAATTGCTGAATATGATCGTTCAATCAGTTTGCGTTTATCATTATTTTATTTACTAATTTACTTTTATTTAATAATTTATCATTATTTGATTCTGCACTTTAAACGATGCCTCGATTCAAATTCAGATATTTTCTAGTCCAGCTTTTTGAATATACTGTGTGTAATATACCGTGTGTAATATACTGTGTATATATATATTGGATAATTCTTGCAAATTGTTCTTAAACGCGTTTGCCATATATTGTCAAAATCAATAACGATTAATAGCCTGATAATTTAGCTCGATTATCATATTCTGTACGAAACATCAATTTATTGACATCTATCGTCGATAAACTTACTATCGTACAATTGGTTCGTGCCTCTCATGTTACTAAAATGAAATGAAAGATCTTGAAAATGTTCTATGATCGATTATTATAACGTATTATATCCCCCCGTAATCACGAGTCGCATCTACAATTTTTTTTCGCCTTCCAACTCGTCGTTAATCATCATTGACCGCCGTTATCCGTTTCTTATCCTGCGACCGAATGATTTTTCCTTTGCCGCATTTCTACGCTGTACGTTATCGTAAAGCACCGATGACACTGTTCTATGTGTGCACGCGAGTCGCAATAAAGCGAGTCGGAAATGCGAGAAATTTCGACGGCGACCGAATACTTTCACGAACGTACACAAACGTAACCCGTATATCACCGCGGGAAACGACAATCGGTTGGCTATACAGAGGCCGATTGCGCGCGGGTATTACGAGCGCAACGGGTCGCCGGAAGTTACGTTTGACAAACCGCATGTAAGCGGAACACGGACATGGCCGTTCGCGATTCCGTGTAATTTTATGTTTGTGTTTGCTGAACCGTGATCGCGTTTCTGCGGCAGCCTAAGCGGCACGCGTGCGGTCATTCCCGATTCCAGCGAACTATCACTCTATTTGGCCGATTCTGTGTTACGTCCAACTGATCCGCGATCATAATCCCCCATTCCCTGATTATCTACCGATCTAAAGCATAATTCGATAGCCAGTTGTTTTAGGATATTAACGAGACGTTTCGTCGGAGAGCTGGGCGGCAATTACGGTTGTGGAAATTGTGTCGTTCGAGATTGAAAAGAGGGTGATTCGAAAGAGTCGACAGTGGAAACAGGTGTTCTGATAATCCCTCGAGTTAAAGTAGAATTCGATTTAGAGTTGTTTCGCGGTGTTAACGAGAGATTCTTTTTCGAGAGGCAGTGACAACGACGGCTGTCAAAAACGTCGTTCCAGATTGAAAAGCGGTTGTTCGAAAGGAGCTCTTTGATATAGCTGAGTGTATTTCTTTCGAACGTTATGCATCGTATCCTGTTATTCAAAAACTAATTAATAACTAATAAAAACTAATTTCATAAACTAAAATGTCTCCTTTGTACTTAACGACGAAGGAAATATTTTAGATATAATCTAAATAGCTTCGAATAGAGGAAAAGAAATTTTCTTACGGCTATTTTCGATGGCTTGTGTAACATTACTGGAAAAATTATTTACTATTGAGAATTTACTATTACACGTAAGGTACTGTGCCGATTTAACAAATTTCGTTCAAAAACTAACGGCAACGAATAGCTGATCTTTGTTGACAGAAAAGATATTCGATATTATCTATAGAAATTAAATTGTGGAGATATCGGAAGAATATTTTAATAGTAAATTGAACAAATTTACGGTGTCTGAATAGGTAAATTATATTTTCTGAGAACGTTCAATTTCTTCCTGCATTTTTTAAAAATAGACCAGATAACAAGCTATCGTTTGAAAGCACCTCGCCGACAAAATGCTTAATAAACATATTGAAATTGCATATAGCGCGCATATAGTAAATATTTCTATTCACGTACCTTGCAGGCTGGAATACCACCCGTCCAAGAAGTTTGACCTGAACAACCTGTTCCAATTCCAGGTTGAACTTTCAAGACTGTCACTGTCGCTGTCAAAGCTCACATCAGGGAAATCGAAGGCTGCTGACATCATTTGACTTCCAACATCGGATGGCAAAACAACGACGGTGTCTACATTATTTTTGTCGCTAGTATCTGCGTTACGTGCACCTGTAAAAAATAACAAAATTATTTGAAAAACACGTTAGATATTAAATACTAATTAAATACTAATGCTTACTAATTATAGCTGTTGAGATGGATCTTTGATAAGATTTTTCAATTTTAAATAACTAAATCACATTTAAGATCTAACCGAGGATTAAGTATTAGCTTTGAACGTTGTAATTGTATATAAATTGTGTATATATTTTAATAAATATTGTAATAAGTAACATAAATTTTTCCTCGCTCTAAAATGAAATTTCTGATGACATATATATGAGGGCCTACGTCGACTAACAATATCCTATTTTTTAAATTATACAGTTACGTGATATGATGATATTCAGTTTATTCGAATAATTTTTAACATTAATACTCAAGTTGACTACCACGTTCGGTACATATTATACATATGTAACATTGAACGATGACTCGGGATAGGTTGTTTGTTATTAAATTCCGGAATATTCAAGTATTTCGATGATTGCATATCTCGTAACGTTACGTAAATATGCGTGTATCTTTCGTTGCCGATTTATATGCTAGTACCGAAAAGAACGGTCGTTATAGAAAGTTTTAATGAAAAACATATGGCGAGAGTATATATTACGTCATCGTATGCACTGTATTTGTAAAGTTAAATTGATATGAGAGGAAAAGTTTCAAAATTACCGAGTACATTATACGTGACGAAGTAAGAAGGAGTATGGATTGTAAACCAAATTGCCATACTAACAATAAGCAAATCTAAAAACATGAGCTATATTTTTTTCTTTATAAAAAGAAGTGAATTTTGTTAGTATTAAAAAATATGTATTTTTATTATTCGTCAAACAATTTTAAGTTTAACCTTCCATTCTCTGTGATTGTGAAAAATACATTTTCCATGAAAGAATTTGTTTTATCCAGCTTATGACTCCCTCTTGAAACCGTATAACCTCTGTTTAACCCATTTTTCTAAAGATAATATCTAGGTAAATCATTCTGGTATTTTAAAGAGCCATATAGATAGAATATATATATATAAAAATTCAGGTGAGCTAAATATAAGCACCGCCTAGTTTCAAGATTTGTAAGAATACGTCAAGACCGTAGATATAAGAAGTATAGATCACAGATGTTGTGTTGATAAAATCGACTTCATAAAGAGAAATAGAAATAAATAACAAGTTTTTCTTTCCCTTTCTATAGGCGGAGCAAATATCAGCTACGAAGGGAAAGTGATATCAAAATATGTCTATCTCGTTTTAACATGCTCTTTATTTCCCAGCCGTGATCTATATCTGCTATTTCAATGGTCGACACTTGCTCGAAAATGGACAATTTTCGAATCATGTGATTCACGTTTAACCTATTGCCCCTTTTAAACGAATTCTCTCGTTTCGATTTTGAAAATTCCACCTTTTAACCGTTTGAGTCCCAGGGGTCTTTGAAAAAACAGGATCGAAAAATCCCGAACAGCGCGATAGCGCTTGTCTTAATTGATTACGAAGAGAAATAATTTGTTATTTTATGAAACACATCTATCTTATTATATGTACTATTAGTTTATACGTATTTCAAGTTTTGTTGAATAAAAATTATTGAGAAGATAACAAAATACAAAATACCCTCAGTCGTCCGTAGCGTTCAAATGTACTGGGACTTTTCGATACAAAATCTAAACAAAGCGATCGCGCTATTTGGAACTCAAACGGTTAATTTCGATCGTGTCATCTACTAGACAAGCTTAAAAAAAGCAACTAAATTGAATCAATACTGATATACTTCATGACTTTTCCGTATATATTGCGTGTCAGATGTCACAAGGAAAATTGAATTTCGTAACGCCAGTCCGTTTTTCAGCTTATTAACTTTAATTCGTCTCTTGTTGCTCGTAAAATTTGTTGTACGAATAAAAATAGAATATCAATCGCGTATTCGATGAAATATAATTTTCAGAAATTGTAGAATTTCTTAAACACGAGTTCAATTACACGTGCTTCTTTCAAATATGAATTAGCACGGATAAAGAAGAGAAGCCAGTGCAGCTGCGAAGCTTTCAATCGCGAAACTTCAAATACACGCGTCGATCGAAGAAGGTCGTTTAAAAACGAGGAGGACCAGAATGCGACCTTATAATAATTATTCTTGCTCTCGGCGTGGCGTTTTGCCCGCGCGATCCTTTCAAACGGCTCGTGGCACTTAGTGCTTTACAGCGAATTTGCCGTAGTGATTTATCGTCGAGCCCTTTTAGTGCCACGCCACTGGATCCGCTACCGACCTCACTGTCAGCCAGGAAATGCAGGATTCTGTACTTCTGTGCTAGGAGTTTGACACGCATGAACAAACTTAATCGGTAATCGATAAGCAGAGTATGTCTGGTAAGGATTAAAAAGCAAGAGAAAAGAGAAGAAACGAAGAAGAAAAAGAAAAAGAAAGGAAAAGAGGAGAAAACAATAAAAACAGCGACCACGTGACGTCTCATTTGCAAAGTGTCAAAGCGCTGCGTGTAACTAAAGTCTCGACGGCGTGGTGCACGGCTATCGTTCCGGAATGATCGATCGTGTCTTCTTTTAAACAGCCCCTCCTCTCGTTTGTATATCAAACGGTCCGTCACACAGTATTCCTTCCTCTCAAAGAACCTCGAATTTTTTTCATAGACGCTACACCGTTTATACGGGATAAAATGTAAAACAGGGATGTTTTTTGATAAAGAAAAACGCGAATGTAAAGTTACGATCGATCATGACTATCGGCGAAAGATAACGTAATACCTCTATATTCTGTGCTACCCTTGCAAAGTGTAATCCTCGTTTCGTGTACAGAATGTTCGAGCATAATTTAATTTCAATTTGTAGAGGCACGGTAGCTGGGTATATAAGTACGGCGAGGTGAAGAAATTGGGCGCGCAACGTTTGAAAGACGTCGACGGGATGTTCGTGAAAATTTCTCAGAGGGAAACCGCGAGAGGCGTTACGGACGTTTCTAAGATCGTCTTTGTTTCTGTACACGGGATATTATATTCTATACAACCCCCTGCGGTGCTTTCAAAATAAGCTGTTAAATGAAATTATTCAAGATTTAAGATATATGATAATACAATTTTCGAACTATTACAAAGTTATTTCGTAGAATAATCTGTTAAACAGACAAGTATTCTTATGCTAAAAAGACTTAAACCATTTTTAATGCTTTATACATAGTCGTTGTACCTTGTATAACGTATATAATTTATAATCGTAATATATGCATACAATCGTTATATACGAGTTTCTTAATCATCGTATCTGTAAATTTACAAATTTTCAAGTCCGCAAACTTTTAAGTATTCTATCTTTCGAGTTACTAAACCCTTCAATTTTCTTACTTTTAAACTTGTAAGTTTTTGTAATATCTCGTTAAGTTTCCTCATTCACTTACTTAACCCTTTCAGGAAAACAAAAGACTGTCTTCGCAAGCGAAAGAGGTGTTCAGAATCATTGAACTTGAAAAATTTCGCGTTATATAATCTTTGAATTATCCAACTGGTAAATTTTTAATTGTACTTCGTTAACTTTTCAAGTTAGCTTTACAGGAGAAACTTACGATATACCAATAACTCTGAAAACAAATAATCTTATGAAATCTTAAAAACAGTAAAAGCAATCTCCCCCAAAGAAATCACTATCGTTGACACGAGCATCTAATATGTAAGGGGCGTCGAAAAATAGAAAGAGAGAAAGATAGAGATAGGAGCATATTCATCGGACTCTGCGAAGTAGACTTTTCTCGAATGCTTCTGGCGATTATTCAATTTACTGGTAGCCAATTCATATTAACGCACGTAGAAACGTAGGAGTCAGTTTGAGTCAATCTAATTCCTGTTTGGAAGCCCCTCCCCGTGCGAAAAACGACGCACGGTCTATCATAGCTCGAGGAAATTCGCGACCACAGCTTTCAATGATGAAAAATCGTCGAGATTGCTGCCACGGAATGAAATGTTTTGACAGACGACAACGACAAGATACTACTCCCTTATTGAATTCCCTCCTCCAAGGCTTCTATAGTATACGAGAAACGAATTCAGAATTATTCCATACAACATTTTCCAAGCAGCTAGACACCGAGCATGCCACTGTCTTTATTAAATTGTAATAAAGTTATTGCAATAAAGTACACGCAATCCTGCATACCGAAATAAAAACAGTGTTTTGTATCGGTATTGTGTTAGGTGCATGATGAAATGTCAAAACCTAGGAAAGAGGAAATCGAGAGGAGTAGACAAGCCTGTGTTATACAAATGCGTAGGAATCGTCAACTTATTGTCATTTTATAGAACGTTGCTGAAAAGAAGACTGGCGTGAGGAACGCGAATCCGATTAGCTGTTTCGTATAGACTCAACACAATCATAACGATAAGCACGCGTATTGATCGCTACCTTGTCCTCGTTCCATCGCGCTAGTCTTCTTTTCGGCAACGCATAGTAGTACATACTTCGTCCTTTTTAATCGTTTTTGAATCCCTCCAATGTGAAAAAATGATGGGAAGTTGAGATTAAATGTATCATAAATATACTTAATATACTTAAATATACTTCATTTCTTTATAGCGAAGTTACGTTGCACTTTTGACGTTAGATGTAGAAAACATGTACTTTCAGCTTATCGTACTCGACAATTCCTAATAATCATGTCGCGTGTAATAATATTTAAGACGTAAAGTTCATAGCATTATTCTTGATAACTTGCTCGAGCCTCTCTCGCACTCTACTGTGAGGGGCTTGACGAAGTTACTGAGTTAGTGGCTTTAGCCATTACGTAGGCCATACCGTGTCTAATTACGATCTAAACTTAAGAAAGTCTTTCATCGTCAAAAATGTCAGACATTTCTTTCAACTTATGTTTCTTTATTTTAATTCCTGCAAACTCTCGATTAGATCTTGAAGAGAGTCGAATGAAATATGCACGATGGTAAAGAAAATAAGGCGTTACACAATTAAAAAAATGTTACAAAAAGTAAAACAGACAGTGACATAATAAACCAAAAATTCCATCTACTCTATACATACAACCGATATTTCTCAATATACTTTCATGAAATAAATGCTACAGCCTCTACAAGCTTATCTACTTCAGCCTTATGCGATTCATTATAATAACGCTATCAATCTCAACAACGAACAAAACTTTTCATTAATTTTTATCGAACTCTCGTATCGTCGATTCCCATGTCCGTGATTCTCATAAAGCAGAAAACTGCCCGAAAGAAATTCATCGTTAACAGACATGCTGTTTGGCCATCGTTAATTCAGAACTCTCTCTCGCCAAGCGACTACAACGAGAGTCACGAAATTATCTCCGGGCATTAAAATTAATTTCTACGAGTATAGCGTTCACGGAGACGCGTTAAAGCGAGCAAAGTTCGGTAACTTCCAGCGAACTTCCACTCCTGAGCAGTTTATCGTCGACCGTTCGTACAGCGGAACGCTTAGCCGGTAAATCTGCTCGTCTATCCGCAAATATGGTAAACTATATATGTACCGTGGTTCATGGACCCTCGTGATACTTCGACGCTTTCCCGCGTCGCGTCGTGTCACATTTTTCCTCGCGCCTTTCTCTGTACACGGGTCTCTGGCCTCCCTTGAGAAATTTGAACCTGATCGATTTATCGGACGCGGCTCCTGCCACCCTTTTTTCCTCCGTTTTCTCTCTTTTTTCTTCTTCTCCTCTGCCCTCCTTCGCCTTCCTTTCCTACGCTCTTTCTCAAGTGACATTAGGCAGGTTTAATGCGATGCCTGCAAAAAGGGAAACAGGGTGTAGAGGTACAGCGAGTAGGTGCCGAGTGCCATTGACTGCAGAATAAAATAGATGGTGGTATTTCCAGCGTGGCTCAGCCTTGGCAAAATTCCATTTCTTTTCCACGAGGTACGCGCCCTGAGCAAGAACTGATATTTCCCCTCTCTTTGTTCTTTTCCGTTTTCATTTTTCTTTTTGTTCAATTTCTTCAGTTATTTTTCTGCCTTTTCATTCCCTTTCCCTCCTTGCCAAGAAGGGCATCGATATATCTCCGAGCACCGATATATCGTTCCGAACTGTCCTTCGAATCGAGATGAAGGAAGAGATAAAAAGATGTATAATTTTCGTTTGGTATGTTGTATTTAATGGATCGCATAATCTTCGTAAGCTTTTTTACGTGACGTGTATTTACATTCGGATGGAATCTTTGTTTTCAGCAATCATGTGGCGCGTCAAAAAGTATATTACGTTTATGTTTCGAGACGACTATTATTGTTTTTATTCGAATAAATAGTCAAACATCGCACGTTTCAAAAATTCTTGTGGCAAACCGGTTGAAAATCGCGCACGTAGACTGAGAATATATGTTTAGAGGATAAATAGATGTTTGAAACTCTGACAACTGTACATATGTGTAGCGTTATTCGTAAATAACAAAATTTTTCATATCTTACTTCACGTTCGTTGGCTAGAAAAGAAGTGTCAGCAAATGGTGACACATATCCACGATCTTAGAATCCCATATTCTACGACGTTTTGACGTTGTGTGTATTTATATCACGTTCTATGACTTCACTTGTACAAAGTTTGAAGTTTCAAGGCTTCGAGATATACCGTGTCAGTCTTTCGTGTGTATCCAAAGCGAGTTCGATGATTTCACAATCGTAGTATTCTGACTCATTTCGGGCGCTTTGTATCGAATACTGGTAGTTTATGGTCTACTAGACTGTGCCTATGGATCCTATACATTTGAATCATTGAATTTATGATATCACGGTCAGTTTTAGATCCCCTGAGCAAGCAGTTTTGAGTTCTACGATCTTAGATTGGTCTATACCGCTTCTAACACTTTAGAACTGGACTTGGATGTGTTCCACGAATCTGGTATCTTGGAGTTCGCGGTCCCGAGTCTTTGAGGTGGTTCACAGTGGTTCGTGTATTCAGGATTGTGGTACAAAGCGTGCCTTACAGTCTTACCTTGGCTAGAACTGCTCCTCTATCTCGCAATGGACGGAATATAACCGCAGATATATACACACGCATATACTTCTGTTTACTAAATAAGTTCTTACGATACGATGCGGAGAAATGATGCATACGATATTTAATTGCCAATTGCTTTTGGTTTGTAATATTGTAAAAGTTTTCTAATTACATAAAGTACTGAACAATAGTGCTTGGCTAAAAGAAAAAAGAAACAGAAATAAGAGCTATTCCGTTGAGAAACATCTTCGATAAAGGTTGTTTCAGTACAAGTAGTCAATTTCGATTCGACTACACGGCAGAATATAGATAATTTTTATGGTATTTATCGAGATTCGTTATTATTCGCTATATTTCACTATGTTTCGTCATATTATTTATGGTTCACTATGTATATCCTAACCACTATAACGTACTATTATCTAAAACAGTTAAAAAATTAACAAAGTTCGATTTTATTATGAGTTTCACAATTAGAATAATTTACTTCAACCAAAGATTGAACATAAGCTTAATTAGGAATTGGCTTATCAATATGAACGTGGACTGACTATCCTTGCATCCTGAGTAATTATAGTAATTATAGGCAAAGGATCGACGTGTAGCTTGCAATATATAACCGATACACATATGTGTATACGGCAACGACACAGCTTCTCAATGACAGCGTCCTAGGCTAACATTAGGATGAATCTCTTAGTGTATATACTAGCTGAATAGCTATAACCATTGACACAACCACTTGAATTAATAGCCGGCAATTAAGCGGATGATAATGCTTGCCTTCCCGTATATACGAACCTACCACCTATGCACGACTCTCGATAGTGTCGATAGAAAGATAAGTCTGATACTTATTTCCTTCGCCGATTCCTCGTCGAGTGGATTTATGGATTGTCTTAACTTAGAAAAGCCCGTTTCGTGGATTTTTGATGAAAGAAAAACATTGATCCAGCACGTAAAGAAAAAAAATTTATGTGATATATAAGAGAGCTGGTCATTAGGACAAATTCGATTTAGTGATACTGGCTGATACTTCATAATACTTGATGACATTCCGTGATACTTTTTCATTAATTTCAAACACGAAATAGTCAGATCTAATTTAGTCGAAGAAAGCTAGTAGACAATGATTGATTTCTAGCTTAGATTGTAGAAAGTAAATTAGTTTAAATTTCTTAATTTATTAGCATGAAGCGAGAGAATATTGTCGTTAAACTATTTTTGTTTTGAGTTTAAGCCTGCATTTCTTGTTGAATTGTTTGGAAAAAGTTAAAAATTAATATCGAAGATGTTTCCTTATGCGTATATTAGATATTCGATTATAACTTTATTTATTTGTTTTATATTTGTTATATACTATTAATAATAATAGCTTATGTTTTCATTCTTTCTTCTTATTCTTATTTGCCTTACAGTCTTCACCAAGCATCCTTCTGATACATATATTTTAAACACTCCTCTTATTAAACTGTATAACTATTAACATAGCTATTAATCCATCTAGTGTCTATCAACCTAACTGTACTATTTAAACTCTTATTGCTTAGCTCTTATCTGATTATTTAGTAATAGCTATTAGAGCTAACTATTTAACCAATTATGATTCTTTATCTAACTTCTAAAATACCTTCTTAATCTTTCCTGCCTTTTCCTTCCCAGTTTTCTTAATCAGTCCAAAGTCTCTTCTTTTCCTTTCTCGTTAACTATCTCTTGTATATTCATTTATCTCCGTCAGTTTTCCGTACGCTATTAACATGTACTTCAAATCTCCAATTTCGTTATTACAAAAATCGCATAGTTTCTTCTCATTCCCTCCCTAATATGTATTTCATCTTTCCAACGACCCACATATCATTCGCTTTCATCCTTTGCCTCTGTTATATCATATATTATTAATTATGGAATCATATTTTCAGAAAGTATTTTTATTCTTATAATATAATTAAATTCATAACATATGAAATATCTTTCTTGCCAGATATATCAAGCTAAATTATGTCACAATCTATTGTTCACCATTCCAATGATATTATATCCCTGCTCGCTTTTAAAACATAAGTAAACGTGAATGTTTAGGAATTAGTAGAAAAATCGTCAAATTACCACCGTCTTACCTGATTTATTATTATCGATATGGGTGTACATGCAGGAAACGTACACGTGCGCGCACCGATATTCCCATTAAATTTATACTGCAGTGTATCAAGTCGTCGCAATTGCCAACTGCAGGAAATCATAGAGTGCAACGAACGGTGCAGAGAAGGTTTTATGGAAATCGATGCGAATATATAATGATTACGAGTGGACCTTGCGTTATTTTAAGTACCTTGTGCTCTCTCTTCTATCACTTTATCGCGAGTTTTATCGGGCCAAGACGTATTCAAGCCGTGACGTTCGCTTGGCGATTGAAAAGTTCAAGATTTATCGGCCACTTCTACGAATCACCATTTATAACATTTTTTCGGCACATCTGCTTTCTACATACATACTTTCTACGTTACAGTAATTTAATTAAATTAATATGTTTTGAACGCAATGGGTGTGGATAAATGTTTTAACATTTCTTAGAATACTTATATATTGTGGCTTGAAAATAGCCTGCAGTTGGCTTGAATAAAGTTTGCACGCGTTTAGCGGCGAGAGGCGGTAATCAGATAGACCGAATATTTAGGAGAATGAAAATGTAGCAAGGCTTATTCGTAATTATGTTGTGATGGGATAGCGTCGATGTTGAGATGTTTCTCTAGTAAAATTGTACACTTATTGAAGAATCGAAAGGAAATATTCTTCTTAAGTGAATTTTATTTGTTGCAGTTTCAGCTATGAGGCTTTTATTTAGAAGAAACGATTTTTTAAAATTTGTTTTACATATGCTGATTTAGTATATGCATAGCGTAAATAACTTGTCTCAAATATACTTTTGAATTGAATCAGCGTAAACTCGTAAATTGCTTTCAACGAGGCGTAAGTAAAAATTCAAGAATGCAACGTCGCCCTGTATCTATAATTTTTTATTAAGAATATTTCGATAACTAGCAGAAATTTGTTCTTTGTAATTAATTGCAACATTCATCGTTAACAATATGATTTTAATAATTACATGAAATACATACTTCGTATTTATTCAAATTTGACGCGCAAAGAAATGTAAATCTGATTCCGAAACAAAATATTTTCCAACGATTCAAATGTTCCAAACCTTCGAACTTTCATATCTGTGAAATGTTTAAATTTTCAGACCGTTGTATAATTTACAATTTTCGTGAACAAAGTTCCAGGCTATTATTCAAATAAGTTAAAACCAACAGATGGTGTACGATTTAAATACGTGTTTAATTCTTTTAAAAAATTCGTTGAGAGTTCGAGGCAACGCGGCTACCAGCGAAACACAAGATTTCAATTATCTCATTGACTTTCGTACTCGGAAAGGGAAACTTAACTCGGAAGCGAGTTAATCTGAATGAAACTCAACATTTAAAGTGCGATGTGCTGTTGCGGTGTCCCCAAAAGGAGTATTTAGACACCTCGTGTTTCGAAGCTGTGTGTAATGTCGCAGGATTCGAGCGCATCGTTCCCTACTAAAAGTCTATAAGCGTAATTGTTTCTCACGCAATGAAACGACAAACTACGACAATAAATAATAAAATAATTTTGCTTCGTTAGAATCCTCTATCGCCAAACTACAAGCAAATTGTAAAGGATAGAATTAATTTCTTGCCGAAATATGGAATTCGTGGTAAAGTAATGTTAATTTTATCATGTTAGGATAAACAATTTCAAATAATTTGCACGTTATTACGTTAGTTTACATGTTAATAATTTTAATTTAATAAATTTATAAAATAAATAATTTACACGTATTCATAATAATTTCAGATTATAACATATTTTTCAATTTTTACGAAATTACTTAAATGGGAAAAAACATAGGTTCGTTCATTGAAAGTCAGAAGCATTTCTTTAATAAAAACCGGCATTTTTCTATAAAAAATTGGATTGGCTAACTTCTTTCTTATTCTAACTTTTAATTGAGAATTTAATATTTATTAAACACTTAGAAGGTAGCAAAAAGTACTGACAAAGAATTTAATGAAATTTACTAATTAAAATATTTACAGTTCTTAAGGATCTATGGGTCGCAGATAATAGTTCGTACTTTATTCTAATTTAACTCGACAAACAAATTACGTGTTATAAATTATTTTTACGATGGAGTCGATGAGAACTTTTGCTTTTAACGGGTTTAAAAGATTACAAAATGGCAAAACAGAAGTACAAAAGAAGGCAATAGACATTGGACTTTAATTGATATACATAACACCAAAGCCTTTAAGAAAGATTATGCGAAGATATGCGACTGACCGACGAATGAATACGCAATGAACGAGTATTTGAGATCAAAGACAACAGAATAGCTTTCTTGGCATGCTGGAAGAAACAAGTTTTCCGTAATCGTGTGTGATTCATAGCACACATGACCTACGTGTGTAAATCTCGTTCAGTGACATTTACCAACCACCTAGAACCTTGGTTGGCTTCCTGACCATATTGCATTCTGCTCGTTCCACGAACACTTTTTCAAATACGTGCCATGATCATCTATAACTATTCTATGTATATATGGTATTTTTATATTTTATATTATTTGAGTTTCATATTTTATGTTTCTGTTTTGTATGCTACTGAAATTTAAGTTAAGCTATTAAAGTTTAAGAAGAGTTATACATGTAAGTGGTAAAGACACAGAGAATAAGGAATATAAATTGTAGGTTTTAAGTCTAAATGTTAAGCACGAGAGACGTTAAGCTTGGTGGTTAGAAAAATAAAACATGAATGTAATTGGAAGTAAGAAAATTAGAAGCAAATGAAATAAATAAAAATAAAACAATATATTCGTTCTAGATTTCTTACTTCGATTATTTACACATTTCTCAAATTAGAGCGTATCTTCTTATCTTTCTAACTATTTGATAAAAAGTTTGTTACATGCAAAATGTAAAATTGCAACTAGAACGTTACTAGAATCATAATGAGATATTAACCGTATTTTTGCAACGTGACAATACAATTATATTTTTGCCCCCGAAACAAGGATTACATTAATTTATATTTGAAAGCATTACGTAGAATTTCTGTTTGAGAAATTTAAAAATTGTTGAGTATTAATTTCGTTATAATTGAATCATTCGAAAGCTGGTTGATCAACAGCAGTTCTGGAAAATTTCTGCATTTTAACATCAGAAGCAGAAGTTACATGAGCAACATTGAATTCTTTAGAAATGACTAGTCTCGATAGGGTTGGCTTGACTTCCGTATAATTACGTTGAAAAGGTATGTTTTTTACTAGAGGAAGAAGGCTTAAATTAGCCTCTTTCTTTTTACGAAGTAACAAATATCATGTTCGCGTGTTAGTTTACATTTTATAAGAAGAAAAATGAAACTGTCTGTTGATCTTAAATTGAAAGGTACAAAACAGTTACAAATGAATGAATTTGCAATTCTGTATTATGGCTGTAATGATGTAGGTGCTTAAGTGACCCGATTTTTAAATATTCATGAGCTTCTCTAAGAATTCATAAACTCTGCGTGATACCTTAGACATACAAATAAACTTTGCTCTCAAAAGTGGAAACGTTATTTGCGTTCACGATTTCACTGGCTACGAGATTTCATTTTCTTATCTCGTCTTTGAAAATAACTCTCAATGGAGTAATTCGATTATGGACACAAGCTTGTTTAAATAACACGAATTTCAAGATTACATTTAGAATTAACTTAACCAGTTTTTAGGCGTAATAAATCTTTTTCTTTCAAATTAGACGGTAACAAGTATCATTCGAAACCAACGTAAGTAATAATTTTAATAAACTTCTTCTTTTATCGTGTTATTTTCCATAGGTCGATGCAAGTCGAATACAACGTGGAGGAAATGTAAAAAATTAAATGAAAAATGACGATGGATTCTGCGCATGAAAACGATAAGAAAAAGTTTATATAAAGATATGCCCTCTTTGACTTTGTTTACGAGTTATAGCGAGCTTTATATTGGAATAATTCTATTGAAAAATGGAAGTAGTTGAACTAATCTCATCAACCTATTTACAAACAGAATTTCTAATAGAATATCTAACGAACAATTCTCGGAGAAGTGGAGAATAGTCATTAAGACGTCTCCAATCTTGTGTTCAAGCGTGATGCAAGATTATTTTGAACGCCTCTTGTGGAGCTACACAGATACCGCTTGTTTAGATGAAACTCGCTGTAACTTGAAAACAAAGTTAAATAGGTCATATCTTTATAGTGTTATATAAACCTTTTTTATTGTTTTTATGTGCAGAACCTACCGCCGAAGCAGTTCCCTGATATTACGTATAATACAAAAATAAAACTTGAAATGAAATATTTAGCGTGACATTAATTTTTCACAATAAACTTCTGTCAAATCCTAAATAACTTGAACATATTTGAAAAGAAACATTAATTGAAAATTAAATGCAAGAAATAAATTGGTCAGTAATAAAATTTCTGATTCTTAATCAGATTACTTGGAATATTCGCAATCACCATAGACGCCAATAAGTCTGCAATGATGCACCATTCAACTTGTCTAATTCGATCAGTCTCAATCATTCTCATAAATTAACTCCTTAAATTAACAATCAACACACAGAAAACCACCATCCGTCGTGAACAGATAACCGGAAAGAGATTATATCGTTGCCAGAAACGAACCTAGGGTGGGTTTAACGAGAAAGAAATGTGAAATCTTGACGAGTTAAGTGGTTGAATCATTTTCATTCCGACGTTGCGCCCGTTCTACAGCAAAGTTCTATTTTCTACCACGATAGGCGAACGATACGGGTTGACAAGCTGGCGGGAGAAGGAGAAAAAAGAGGAGGAGAAAGAGAGAAAGGTGAAGAGGTAAAGGCGAAGTAAAAACGGTGCCCACAATACGTTCCGGCATTATGAAACTTGAAATCGAAATAACGCGAGGGAATACACGTACAACGAGTACGGGCTTAATGCCAAAGACGTAATAACTCGCAAGTAGTCGCGTGTAACGTAACGTTTAGGCGCGGTGGGGTTGCGACTCTTTATGCTCGAAGGCTCGTTAATTAGACGAAAAGACGCGACCGTACGCGAAATTACCTCGCGTTTATGCGTTTCAGGAAGCGGAACAGGTGGCACGACGATGATGGTGTAAGGTTCTTAGGGAAATTGGGGAAATTGAAAGTTATGCCATGGCTAGAAACTATTGCGACCAGGTATAAACGATATTTGCACTTTAGTTCGGTATGCTAAACATGAAGTGGACCACGTTGGACTTTAACCATACGCAACTCGTCTCGGAGAGAAGCGTGAATTTTTATTTCGTTAGTAGAATTCAGTAGAGAATTTTAGAGGCGAGCGTTTGAGTGTCTTAATTGTAAGGGATTTCCGCGTGTCTACGTTATTAAATTGGTTGTTAAACTTTTTATGGTTCTTACGATACAACCATTTGATAAATAAAATGATCAAATATATATAATTTCAGATATACTATATATCTGTGATAAAAACCGGTTCCTATTTTTACAATTACTAAAAGCATGCAAGTGCATTTAGCAAAATTAATACTGACTTCTATAGAAGTGGAAATACGATTACATATATGTAATTACATACCGAGTTATTCTGAGTATATAACCTGTAAGTACATATATCTGACTTGAGAAATTAGTACAGAATAAGAATATTTTTTACTGATTTATTTTCACCTATTTTGAATCAACGCGTTACATTCATTTTTCAAGGATACAGCTAATCCGATCTAGACAGATTATCTGCATATTGTGGATTACCAATATTCAATCTACCAATTAATTCAACAGCTTTTATCTTGGAAGTCTATAATGAGTTTTCGAATGATTACAATAATATAATAATAAGTAATAAGTATGTAAAACGCAGATACACTGAAACTGAAGTTTCTATAAATAACAACCTAAACAAAATCATTTTCTATCGAGTTTGCTTCATCTTTCTTGTATTTTTAATACTTTGAGATTCGTGTATAACAACCTTCAACGTTTAGACTGAACTTGCAATAATTACAATTTCGCATACATATAGTATACCATTCGATATTAGCCACTCGATTATTGTCACCTACAATATTTATCGACAAACATCCATTTCTTTTGCAATTTCTAAATAAAATCTTATTACGAAACCAGGCAATTGAAGAAAAATCCTACACGGACCGTAGAAAACAATTATCCCTAAATAATGGAAACTGCAGAGAGTATGCGTTACTTTCGTGCGATCGTCACGATGGTCGTTAAACGCGTGCACTGTTATGTATCGCGCATGCAAGGCCTTCATACATACTGCATTTTATCACGGTGACGCGTATAATAAAGAAAGATTATCATAATGAAATTCATTTTCAGTTATGCGTGTTATTAACGTGACGCACGGTAGGAAGTCGTATAGATGCTTCTATCTCGCTCGAAAGGATATACGATTGACCGTGAGAGGACATCTCTCGGGCTCGTTACGCTCGTTACCAATGCCAAGTCGCAAGGAAACGCAAGAAGCTTCGCATATATATTATGTATATACGTACTGAGACGCATGCGTGCGCACTGGAGAGACGCATAAAGATTAAAGATACAAACGCATATAGGAGGCAGAGGCATATAAAGGCAGTAAGATACATATTAAGCCACACATAAGCATGCATACGTAAAAGGAGCGCGAAGATATATGTACGCAGTTATAAGATTATTTTTAGCAGAATGTAATTTAGTTACGAATTTATAAATAGGAAGTCTCAAGACCAGTATATCCTTTGTCAGAACTGTTGCAGAATATTGGTACAATTCGACGAAGTCTATATAAGCATAGATTTAACAATTAAAATTTACTATAATCTATTTGTAAATATTTATACGCGATATCAGAATTAACATCTACGTACAAAACATTATGAAGTAGTTTTGATATGTAAGGAGTTCATTACCTACAGTTTGCCTTGTTTTTAAACTATAAATAGATGCTTCAAAGACGATAGAGAAATTTAATTAGTTCCAGCAATAATATTGAAATTCCGTTTAACATTCGAAACACTGAGTCATGTCGTATCTGTGTTTATCTATATCCATGAATACTAACTACATCATTATTAGTTTGAGATATTGTACGAGATCCATGTTTTATCTCAAACTAATAATAATTAACGTATTGACCTTGAACGAGCTATAAGTATAGATCATTGCATTCATCTTAAAGCTCTCTCTCTCTCTCTCTCTTAGAAGGTAGATAAACAAATATATTGTTCTGTTAAAAAAAAAAAAAAGAGGAAGTTCAGCT
Source organism: Bombus terrestris (assembly GCF_910591885.1). NCBI lineage: Eukaryota > Metazoa > Arthropoda > Insecta > Hymenoptera > Apidae > Bombus > Bombus terrestris. The sequence goes on from NC_063274.1 coordinate 14,941,908, forward strand.
TGATATCTCCTCTAACCCTCCACCTAGGAAAAAACTGTTAGCGTCAGATTATATCTTCCTTCAAAGCAAGCAAGTTTAATTCGATGCGTCTTTTTCTACCATGAAAAGCAAACGAGTTGTTCGAATAGCCTGTTCCAGGTGCCCCACCCTATACAGAGATATCCATCAGAGCGGCGGAAAACGCGTGGCATGCATCGGAAAAGAAACGAGTTCATCGCCGATGATTCGCTCCGATCCGCGACGAAGTCCTTCAACGTGTACACTTCCGCCAGACGCCTGTCGATAATTGGAAGTCGTTCCACTTCTTTGCCTCTGCCAACTCTCATCTTGGAATGCGACCGGCTCTGGTATACGTCGACACGTTCCGCGAGGCCTGCACGGCCAACCGTGTCGTAACACACGAAGAAACGGTACAATGAACTTCTTCATGCTCGAATAGAGATACGTTGCTAAGAAGTGTGCCTACGCTACGGTTCTTCGGAGATCGCTGACTCGTAATTAAAGGAACGACGTTGGAAAGGATAAGACGGGGTAACAACGACAAAAATACGAATAAATCGATGGGAGAATTTACGAGTGGCGTTACTGCAGGCTAAGGGATCAGAGCGGATGAGGGAAAAGGTGGAGGATTTATGGGTGTTGGTACACTTTGCTATGATTAGTTGCGGTTTCCAAGGTTTGATTTGAGAAGTTCAATCCCCAAGGATTTATCAGTATCGGTGTATTTATAAAATTTTCGAAATGTTATTAAAAGGATAGGCGAGTTGAGAGCGAGATTCATTTCGTTACCATAATTTATAAAGCCGTTTTGTGGAAATAAGGTACACTCTGCCATGATTAGTTCGAGTTTACGGTGGAATGTTTAATTCGAGAAGTTGGGTCACACCTGGGATTTATCGATATCGGTGTATTTATAAAATTTTCGAAATGTTATTAAAAGGAAAGACGTAAGCTGATTCAGGATATTCGATTTGCTGTCGTAATTATAAAGCAGTTACGTAGAAATGAAAAGAAAATAACAAATATCGGAAAGATACAGTAAAAATATCAGGCAAGCCGATATCGATTCGATTCGAGGGTCCAAATCCAAAAATAAAAGAATATATAAATATAATACCGAAAGGAGAAAAGAGAAAGAAAGTAAGGAAACGGGGAACGATACTAAAAAAAAAGCTAACTATACCTGGCTTGAAAAATTCCATTTTGAGAATTTTACGAATCGTCGTATCTATAAAATCGTTAAATTACAACCGTAGGAAAATACTGTAAAAGGAAACCAATAGAACAAACGAAGAACAGGAAGGAAAAGGAAAAAGAAAAATAAGGAAACGAAAAAAAGAAAGAACGGTAGAATGAAATAGAATCAATTCAATTCGAGCGTATCGATTCGATAATCGGTAAGTATTAATATTAGCTAGCTGCGCGATAGAGACCCCGTTGCGTATCGTATTCCATCCTGATCGAACCGCGCGTGAATTGAATTTTAAAAATTCACCGTGAATCTGATACGCGATTACGCGCTTCTGTAAGCTAAACCGATCCGCATAACCTGTTAAACGATCGGCACGTCGATTTAATCCGATGCGCGATCCACGTTTAATCGACGCGTTCAATCGTGATTTTCCGCCCACGAGAACGTATTAGAAATACATGATTAAGAAAACGTGACTAATAGTTGACTTCCTATTACATATATAGTTTCTAGTTCGATTTTTATACAGAATATTACAGAAGTTGATCTAAGGCAAAGCCATGTAAGTTTCCAATAAAAAATACAACTTGTTTTCATATTTGTAAAAGATGTGGAACGTGTCTTTTTTCACTTTGATAGATATAAGTAGACTGCGGTTATTTATAGACGTTATTAGAAGGTTATTTAATGTATTAAATGTTACAACGAGTATTTTATTTTAGATATTTTGTATATTTTTGTATTTTATGCGCGTTTTGTGCATTCTTGCAAGACTGATATTTGACAAAAAATCTATGTATTTTTTCAAATATTTCCTCTCGATGTTATATATATACATATTGTAATATATGTATTGTAATATATGTAATATATGTTATATATATACTAACGAAGTAATGTAGTAGATTTAAAACATAGGAAATAGAAATATATATATATATATATATATATATATATATATATATATATTCGTTAGTGATCAGCAGAGTAGAGTCTTTAACTGTCCCTACAAAAAGCAGTCGCATCCAAGCCAGGTGATTGAAGAGGCCATTCTCTTGGACTTTCTCGCCCTATCTATTTCCCATTAGAGATTCGATTTAGATGTTGTGTCACATTAATTGAAAAATGTAGTGGAGGCTCGTCATGCTGTAGCCGGGTGTGTATTCTTTTTTCCGATACCACACATCGTCCGAGACTCAAATCGCAATCTCTATTGAATCGAAATTGATAGCACATAGAAATTACAAACATCCCGTAATCATAGCTCAATTTTCTACCTAACGGTTTAACGTTTACAAAACGAGAAAGAAAAGCAAAGTAGAGAGGATAGAAGAAATTACATAGGTATGCATCATTCGACAAAGTGGCTCGACGACGATGAGTCAACGTCAATCAGAACGCTTCCTCTGACTTCATTCGCGTCTTCGTGGATTATTAACTGCACGATACACACAGACAACTGCTAATTGTATACTGCTCCACGTTACTACTCCAAACAACGTTCACGTGAAACGTGATCGTCTAGTTGCCTCTCGAAACGGAGTACGCTCTCTCGTCGAGGAATATTCCTTCGAACTCGAATAATGACGTATCATTTTAAATTGATTCAAATTGAGGCCCCTCTTCTTCCATTTCACGTGGAGAGCACTTCCGCGTACGCAGAATCGTATTGATGGTTATCGAAGCGACGCCGCGATACGGGATACATAGGATCGGAAATCGGGACGAATCGAATCGGTGCATCCAAAAGAAGAAACGATGGAGCAGAAAAGAGATAGATAATAAAGGGATCCGGACTTATGATTGCTTCCAAATGAATTTCCAACTAACCAATTCAATTCCGATTTCCACGTGCGATATGCACTCGACTATTCATAATTACTGGATAGTTAGCGGCCACAGGGGCCGAAGTTTATGGCTTCGCAACTCGCCGCTAATCGGATTGTCTGTCGACTGGTCGAACGAACGCTTCCATAATTCTTTGTACGTAGCGTAAAATCGAAATGGTGATTGCGCGCTCTGCGTGTTGAGCCACGTTTTTTCTGTAACTAAAATTCTCCGTAAATAATATCTTCTGTAAAATTTTTTGCGTTTCCTCTTGGTAACGAGGCGCTTCTTTTTTCTTTCATTAACCTTGCTCGAACCTGTCTAGGAGGTTTATGTGGCTACGCAAAATTAAATGAATACGTTACAAGGTTCGTGCAAGTACGTTCGTTTAAACTTGGATATTACGTTTGTTTAAAAATGTACGTACGTCTCTATAAGATTCTTATATTCAGCGAAAGTAGGTTTTATCGAATGGAAGAAAAATTTTGCATTTTCGCAACCTATCGATTAATACAAGTCTCTGCTCATCGTGTAATGGACAATTTCAAAGGATACGGTTCAAGTTCTGTAATTGAAAATTAAAGTAGTAGCGTTTCGTACTATTAATAATGCTTAAGCCTGCCAATGAGGCTGCAAAGTTATAATGATCGACTCTATGTCTGTGATTTATGGGGACTGTGACTTCTCTTTGTAAATTTCTTTTTCCAAGACACTAGAAAGTATCCCTTATATGTTTTGAAGGCCTTGGTTTTGGTTTTTTGATATTAGTATTAGCATTAGGAATATTCATATGTATACTTTTCGAAAATCAAAGGCTGTTAGCGTATTTTATTATCCGATTCGAATAATAATAATATTCTTTCTTTGTTATTTTTAATAACTAATCCTTGAAAGTTGACAGGCTCCGCTATGTGTTTCAGTTTTCGTGTTTTAATCAGTACTTGTTTGCAGTTCAGAACGATAATGTTGATATTATATTGTAATCTCGAAATTTGAAATTTACAAAACGTGGGTATATTTTTAATTTCTATTTTAAACTTTTGAGCATGTCTGGTAAATTACATGCTTTTCAAATTGTAAGTTATGAAAGAGCTAAGAGAAGATAATGACGACGACGAGTTGATGTTTGATTTATATAACACAGATTGTTGATATAAATAATGCTTTTAATGAAGATTTCTATTTCGAGCTGATATTTTGATAAATTTACTTTCCTTAATAGAGCTGCTTTTACCAAACTAATGACGCAATTGAATATTCCATTATTCGTTGCAAGCTTTTTACATATTTTGTAGTTTATGTTACAGTTTTTGTTAATTATTCCTTTAATGTTACGTGTCAGAAGGCAACAGAATATTCGAATACTTCAATATGCATTAATCTGTTCGTTCATGATTATATTCGAATGTGACATGTGCGAATTGTTTTCATAATAATGTTTGATAAATATTATTATATTGGATTTTGAGTATTATGGAAGACAATTTTGTGACAATTTCGACAGTGTCGCAATATACTTTGCAAGTTCTGAAGTTAATTAGAACACTCATTATGTATCATAAATACCAAGTAATGGCAGATAGAAATTAGCTGAGCTATTTCCGTCAGCAAGGTCTTTCTTAGAAGTCTGTTTAACCAATCGTTTTCGCGAACGTGTTATCCTATCTCGCCTGGCGCGAATCGAAGCGTTAATATGAGAAGTTTCGTGTAAAAAGTTTCACGAAATTATATTACGCTGAAAAGTTTTCACGCCTTATTAAGATCTTGTTAGAGGAAGCAGAACATTTTAAAGATACTCTCGTCCTTTCTCTCGTAGCTTTTTTTCTCGCCACCTCCAAACTCACTATAAAACAAGCGATATTCTCGTTTTTGCGAATGTTTAGTACGGTTTTATAACGTTAATTTCGATGCGCTTCGAAGACATTGTCAAAATACATTAGAAGTCTCGAGTGCAATATGTTAAGAAACAAAATTTATGGTTATTCATTATCATTGAATAATATTGACTCAAAGTAATGCGAAGCTTATTATCAAGTGTCTCTATTATATTATTTGCCTCTATAAATTTTATTCCATATGAATTTAGAAGTTCAAGACAATTAGTTTTGTCTTCTATTTATTCGATTTTGACGAAAAACTGAGCAATGTACGCAGAAAGTCCTCGTATTGTTATTAATTTTGTAATATTTATGTTCAATAATGTTTGGTGATATTTACTACGTTTTCTGTTTTCAATAAAAATAATATACATTTACTTTGTTTGTTATCGTGTAACATCTCGCGAAACTTACTTCTCTCAACAAAATTTAATTTTCTTCTAATTGCAAGCGTTGTGCGTTCCAACTTTTTTATTTTTTCCTAAATAATACCTGTATATATATGGGTCAGTTATGCACTTCGAAGCTGAAAAAAAAGAGTTACATCATACGTGGGCACAATCAAGTTTTTCATCAACGAATATCCGAGATGCAATTATGTTACGTTGTTTCATACAGTGGAACTTCATTCGTAATGAAATCATAACTGCAACTATAAGATTATTTTCGCCGATTTGTTATAATTAACAGGTAGTTAATGATTTTAATATGAAACGCGTAATTGTCCACTTGTACCCTTCGAGTTTATGTTAAATCCTTTTTCCATCTTTTTTCTCATTCGTCAACTAACAGAGCGAAAACATTACTCCCCTTTTGATTAAAAGGCCCGTGTCATTTATCGAAACTAACATGATAATCATATAATGAAATGTTATTTTTGTTCAATGAAGTCTAAATAATATTAACGTTACATCGATAATATAGGATGGTTTAACTACGAGAAATTAAATTTTATTATACCTAGCAATGATTCTGTTGAAAAGAAAAATTCTTTTTACGTTTGCTTATGATCATTGATATTTTCATTCAACATTTGTCTAACTTCGATTTGAAAACGAGATTCGATGTACTTCGAATAATTTAACTTTATGTAATTCACTAGCGCCGCTTTAATATAATGTGCAAATTATTATTTCGTTTTGTTTCCACCGACGGAAAATGAAAAAGGGCGTACAAATAATCTTGTATAAATAAATTCATAAATATTCCACGTAAAGCTTCTCTTGTAAAAACGTGTTGAAATTGCTCTTCGCTTGTATCAAAAAATAATAAACGTATAAAGGTTGAACAAGAATGTGTTTCACGGTTACCTGGCAATTGAGTATATTACAAATTGGAGAATCGATTTTAGAGAGCAATATGAACGTACGAGTTTCGTTTAATACGTTGTAGTAATAACTCCCTTTAATACTGTTTAAAATCATTGTGCAGAATGAAAATGGACAGTTCACGTTACTGCAATTGTTGTTACAGCAATTAAAAAGTTCTGTTTCGCTTTAAAAAAATTTTCACATAAACGGCAAAATTTTAATTACAGTAAAAATGTTGGTTCGCGTCAGCCGACGAAAATTGGTAATATGATTTCCGTTTAATTATACGTAAAAGGAAGTGCTCGGGTTCCGTTGATCGCGAACTTCATAGATTAAAATTTAATTTTTAGCTATTTAAAAATTTATACGTTTCCTATGCGCGCCATCAGGGTATTGAATTATTACGTCGTATGGCGTTTTGTGTTCTTCAACTCATCCACCACGGAGAACGTTAATTTACTTCTTATTTCCATAAATCAGCCGCAATGCTTTGAAAGGCACGTTATGAAACCACGTAATCACAAAAATGCGCCCCGTGTACTTCGAGTAATAATATACATTATACATATTTTAAAAAATGTTGTGACCGATAGCGGCATCGCGTTTTTATGTAATGTAATGCTACGTTGAATTTATCAAACGCGTTTTCGTGGCGTCAAACCGGCATACAGCCCGAACTGGCACAGTTGGGATATTAAAATCCATTAGCGATATATTAATACATTACATTGCAACGCGTGAAATCCTGTAATTTCAGCTGATGTATTTTATTATTCAATTGTATACGTATCGATATTTTAAATACTTTGAAAAATAATTCATTGAATTACAAATATAGAAAATTTCGATATAATGCATTTAAAAAAACCGTATAAATTTTTTTAATTCTTATAAATATGCACTCATATATTTATTTTTACTTTAAACTAAAAATTAAACTAGAATATTCTAGTCCTCCAATCTTCGAGTAATAATAGAACTACATTCTTTTATCAGTTAACCAATGAGAAACTATACCATGGACGTCTTTTATAAATTTCTCTAAAAAACCAAAAAAAAGGATTTGTTTTTACAATAAGTATCCATTTCTGTTATATCGATTTATTTCAATGAATTTGAAGAATTTAAAAAAATAATATTTATATCATCGCTCTTTTCAACTATTCGATTTATGAATTTGATAACCATGAGTTCTGAACGAATCATACACGCTAAAAGTTTCCTACAACCGTATCATTTTACCGCTGATGTACGTATTTATCGATTTTTGAAAAGCGGCAACGCCGATGCGATTGCCTCGGCTTAAATGTAAGTTGCACGTAAGTACGTAGCTCGGAGATGGAACAAAAGTTCAATCCTAACACGTCTTTTCTAGCAATACATCGCAAGTTATCTGGGACACTGAACACGGAGCAGCTCGCAGATGTAAGTATCTCATGTCCTGTTAAGTACAGAGTATTGTCCTCGCGCAGTTTCCGGAATTATAAATCCTCGGCGATGTGTTCAACCTATCGTTCCTTTATTTCCTTTGCTTCCTACTTGCATCCTTATTTTTCCATAAAATAAAATGAACTTCGTAATATGATACGTGCATAGAGATATAATAATAGTTAATCTATCCTTCGCAGATAAAATCAAACGTTTGTAAAAAATTCGAAGAACGGTAGAATAGTTATTGAAATATTTAATATTCAATTAATTGGAATATTGTACTATTGAAACGTTCTAATAACCTACTACTCTTTCTAGTATTAACGTATTTGATCAAAGAAAATGTTCATACGATGGAATACATAGGCCAACTACTTAGGATATAGTTTCGAACGATTTCGGTCGAGGATTGCAACGACAACTTCTCGGATTGCACGATAGCAAACAGGAACCTCGTTTCCTCTGAACCTTTCGAAGTGTCAGAAACACTTCAGCCTATCGACTTCGACTAATTTGCTGCAACGATACCGCGTATCGAGTCAACTTCGACTTTTGACCTCGGATGCATATTGCAACGATCCTCGAGGTCATTCACCGATTTCTGTCTTGGTAAGATATAACAACACGTAGTAAAACGTTGCAACAAAGTAGCTCCTTTTGGGTTCTTCAATTAGACTTTAAACAATCTGTGGATTTCCCTAAAACATTCCTACAATCTACTTTTTTCGATTAAAATAGAAAGATCTTGAAAATAAAAATCAAGATAGAAAGGTTAAACTATGAAATAATAAAAGATTGAACTAAAGCAATTGCAGGGAAGGCAGCTGGAACTTAGAAAATAAAAAGATAAATCCAATTATGAAAGGCAGTATCCGTTAAACAACCAATTTGTGGGAAACCGACAGAAACTTTTGTCGTTTCTTACATTCGCTATATTTTGTATAAATGTAACAAACGTACTGTTTCCTTGTAGCATTGAATCGAGGATTCAAAGAGACTGGTTTTACACTTCTTGCAATTATTGCCCTTTCCATAATTGAACAGTAATCTAAGCTACAAAGATAGGTCTGCAGAACGATTGAGACACCTAATGACTTTATTCTTCAATGAAACACTCTACGCAATCCAATTTTGTCCATTCTCGTTCAGTTCGTTTTATTCTTGACCGTAATGTCACATTCGCTCCGTATAATATCTTACGGATATATAGATTATACTTGATCCATTATACGGGTTATGGAAATTCAAAGGGATACACCTACATAGGTGACAGGCTAAGATATCTGAAAGATACGACTGTATCTTATCGCTCTCATCGAGCTGCTACAACTATCGTGCGTCCCGGGAGTTCCCATGATCATAAACTCAATCGCTGATAACGTCGCTGATGATCGTGTGCTAAATTGACCCTCCTGGAGAGTCTCGGTGGCAGGGCGAACGTGTTAGAGCCAAGCCAAGGGACAGCGGACCCGGTGAACGGATGCGGCGATCATCAGCGGAGAAAAAGCACGCCGGCCAGGCAAAGTGACTGGGGGTGTACCCCCTTTTTTCATTTAAATTACTCGAAGGCGGTAGTGGTGCGACGCGGCCGGCATACCTAATGGCCGCATATTGTGCGCTGCCACTGCCACTCAAGGCAAACCGAGAACACACTACTGCGTCAACGGCTGTTCGCGACAGAAAAATAATACCGAGTTCCTCATAATTCGTGGCTGCTTTTCGTCTACGGATATATAGGTACAGGTGTATGCATGCTCTGGCTGTGTACGAGGTACACGTTACATTATCACGAGAAGATCACGTAATCGTTTATCCAAATGGCAGCGTATATTCTAGTCTACGTCGTCGAGTGCAGTTGGTCGAGGACATCGCAAGAGCTGGACTTGACTGAGAGTTGAGTAGAATAGGTGAAGAGTTTAAGTTGATTGAATGGCTGATTTGGATAGACAATGGATCATTCTAGTGGCTTTTACTAGTTGTCAAAGTAAGCTTTCAAGGTGAAGTTTTATTCGAGTTATTTGAAGGATATATTCGTGCTGTTAGGCTTGTATTAAGCTGAAGTTTTGTTCTGATGTGATAGTAGAAAGATAAAACTTGTTCGAATGAATGAAGAATGGCGTACGTTTAATAGAAAACGTTGAAATGATATATAACTATTATGTTGCTTTAAGTTATTGAATGGATTTTGAAATTTATGAGTAGTAGAATACCCTGAAGAAATCTTTGCGAAGGAATATCTGTTGTAATTATATAATCCGTTAATAGCTCTCGAAACTAATTAGACAAAGCGGAATAAATCGTAACGGAAATCTGATTCGTGCTGGTTCTAGAGATACGGCGTTTTAACATTCTGGTCTGCAGATGACGAACAGTTATAAACTGTTTATTCATTAATAAGTATATATACAGTCATTGTGTACCAATACAAGCAACACAGTTCTTATACTTTGATATTTATTTTCTGTTAGCCCTCAACAGCGTAATAAATTACCAATGACTATCGTGGCAGTCGCGTTAAACAAATGTCAAAATCGTAATAAAACCTTGAGATTTTTCACAGCCAATTTTCAGAAACTATTTAGTTGAGTATGAAGTAGATTGAATGAAATAGTTCAGCGCACGCTGATTACAATGGTCAAATTAAAATTCAACGCAACGCGAAGCTTGCTCGATCCCATATTCTTGCTGTTGTACCGCGTTTCAACGTGGAAGGTTATTAAGCAGGTAGATAGCGAGCATAGGTACGTATACAATAAACTGAGCAAGTGAGCGTGACACGAAACGGCGCGAGGAAGCGCAAACATCCATTTACGTTCGTAACGGATGCGTAAATACGTGTGCAGAGATAGAGGAATAAGTGGACGTTGAACGTTCCTGGCTACGTTCGTTGGCATATAAAAAGAAAGACAATACCTAACCAGTCGGCTCATGCTGGATAAATTAATTAACGATTGAACGATGTCGGAAGTAATTAGTCGCGTATCCTATTCGCGATATAATTAAATGCTGGTTAGCGAGGCCTTCACCCCATTTGTTACGAATTAATTTGTATATCTGCGCGATTCACGACAAATAAACTTCGTCCGAGCGGAATTAATCCCAGATGAACGAAAGTATGAATATCAATATTCGGTGGTAAAAAAAAAAGACAAAAAATATGAAGTTAAATTTAATCTAAATCAAAGTGGTTTAAAAATCCAGAAAAGTTGGCAAAAATTGTGAAATTATTAAGTAGAAATTGTCATGCTATATAGAATGTCATGTTGAGAAGTCCTAAAGCTTATGGAAAAACTGAAAATGTGAGAGACCTCGTGTTACACCTGAACGTGACAGATGTGCAATTTTGGGCGTTGCCTCGAATTTTGAGGGAACTGCAAGGTCAATCACCGAAAATTTCTTTGAACAGAGAAAAATGATTGTGTCATTAAATTTTGTGCACTTCAAAGCATCAACGTTTTATATTGTAATAAGATTCGTACAATATAACCTTTATTGAAAGGCAATGACCAAGCATTTTTACATCTAAAATAATTTTGCAACTGGCTTTACATAAGTATTACTCCGTTTTATAAACAGAACGATCATTACTAATTATGAAAGATGTCTGAAAAATTTAGAAGCACATTACATGCAAATATAGACACATGACTTTTCAATTAACGCAGATTCGCAAATCTTGACTAAACTATGATTTCACATAATAGAATATAATTTGACTTACAATGCGAAAAGTCGAAAAAAAAATAAATCGTAAAAAGTAAATCGAAAAAAATCTTCGATATACTAAATCTAACTTCCTTATCATTAATTTTGTTTCACGGCACAAGTAATTTTATGGTAAAATATTTGTCATGTTATTTTCAAACGTATCGTTGACACAAAGAATAGCCTTTATGGAAGTAAGAATAAAAATGTGATTGGTTGAGTACACACCTTTATCTAATTTAGTCTTCGTCTGTGTTGATTCTGGGACTTGTGCTAACTGGACGTTTCTTACGTACTTTTGCAAGTGCTGTATGATTTTGTATTTCGCAGATCTGTTTTTAAACCATCGCGTTGAAGACTCTTTATTTGGAGGTTTAGAAAAATTATGAAAATAAAACTTCTGTTTAAAATATTGTAAGTGGTACTGAACAAAATTAAATACAGTATAAATAGAATATAGTACAAGAGTTTTCGAAATGGATAGCCTTTGACAAACAACGCAGGCTTCAATTATCTCACGGTATAATGAAATTAAAGCAGAATATAATATTTTTGAAATTGGTAAAGTATATCAATATACTATGTTATAACCATGAAATATATGTAAATTTACGAATGTTTATGATGATATAAAAAGAAATTATAAATGTTTAAATGTAAACTGTGCTTTATTAATACATAGTGTATGAATTTCTTCAGTCACTTCCGATGAATCATCAAAAAATTATACCGATGATAAGTATGCTAACAATCAGGTGTAATACATATGCATTCCCAAAGATCCAGTTAACTACAATACGACACGGTCTATAAATTACTTTGAATACACTTTAGTTGGTGAATATATGCTTCACAGAGATTTTTATCTGTATGTGTTGAGCAAATTGGAGTTTATCAAAGCCATATTGAAAGCATTGGAATGTTCGGATAAAATTAAAACTATTAAAATTCTTATGGAGATAATAGTTTCTTACTTATGGCTTGCGGATTTGCGTCTTATGCGTTTAGAAAAAATTAATTAAAAAGACAATCACATGATTTTATCACAAAAATAGATTTAATTTATAAAATAAAAATACGACAGTTAAAAAGTAATATCTTTTGCTAGAATGTAACGACTCCCATTTTACATATAAATAATATCGTACAAAATCTCTAATCAACTAAAATTACCATTTACTCGTTTCTTAAATGTAAATTGACCTTAAAAATGGTGCAAAATAATATTTTCTGACAAAAATGTTCATCGTAAACTCTCAGTTTGCATATAATTGTTTAAAGCATAAATTTTTAAGCATTAATCATAATTTCAATAGCTTATTATCACATAGTATTATACCTGTTATCGTCCCTTGTCATTCTTGAAATTATGTTTACTATGATAAGTATGCACTACAGAAACGTGCAATTAATTCATAAATTTTAATGGTAGAGAAAGAAATAGAAACAGGTCAACGAAAGCATACAATAACGATGCTTGTTTCTTTTCGACCTGCAACCTATATAGCCCGGCAATTCTCATTTTTTCCCCTAGTTTTTCATCAGGACAGACAACAATGCGAGGCATATTTGCGGAATAATGAAGCAACCCGGCACACGGCGCGACAAAATCTTGACTGACAGGAAACTTGGATCAAAACACAACTGGAGTAAACTCCGGTTCGACGGAAATTCATCCGAACAATTATCTTCGGAATGAAATGGCACCAATTAAACCAGTTTCCCCCGTTCTTCCGAGCTTGCAAAAACGACGTCGGTACTAATTAGCAAAGTCCACGCTCCAAGTGAATTTCATACCAGGATCTACAAGTCTCGGATACTCCGCCAACTATTCTGGGCTGTCTTCTACCTCATAAACGATCCAAAGTACTTTCAACAATACCACTCGGCAATTTCTTCCTGCGACAGAATACTTTTTTTCCCTCTTGGACACTGGACACGCATCCAGATTTTTGGTCAAAGCTAATTTTATCGCGTACCACTATTTTGGAAATAAAGCAAGGAAAATTTTACTTTTTACTTTTTACTTTACACTATTACAAACTATAAAGTTCAATTATCAATTCAATTTTAACTACTATCTTATCAATTATTTTATCTCACGCTATTTTTTACTTATCGTTCTTGTTTCTTTCTCAATGCTGCAATTAACATTTTTCAATTTTTCAGAATTATCGATTGCCTGTTGGCATATAGTAAATAATTCCCTTTCAGTCTAATTAGATATATGGTAAAACTTAATGACATTTATAAAATAAACTATCGATTAACAGTCAGTTTTAATGAATTATTTGCATTATTAAATTAATAACGATAGTTACTGTTATAACACCTATATAATTATACTTAGCCTTATGCATGTGGGAAAGAAGAACGAAGTAATGAATAAACTGTCGAGACGAACGCGAGAACTTAATCAACGCTTTGAATACGTATTACGATGTAATCGGCTTAAAAAGAAACGAGGACTGACGGTTCACGTGCGAAAACGGAGATTGTTTATGTTAATCATTCGTTTTAATCAAGCTTTCAGACTATTTTAATTTTAACTACAAAGTAGTTATTTTTGTTCTTTGTTTATCTGTTTGGAGCTCCTATTTATTCACCACCTATGTGAATAAACTCAAAATTTACATTAAAAGTGTTGAACTTTAGGTTTCTTGCGATCTTCTGTAAAACACATTGCCTCTGCTTGTTTTGTAAATTGTGACATTAATTATAATGTCATATTAAATTAAATTAATTATTAAATTGACCCGATGATTGTTGTAGGTATGCATATTAAGTAATCAGTCAAATAATTTGATTTTTGAGTTTGATTTGTTTATTATTTCTAAATTGACAAGGTGAGAACATTACTCGTATTTTAAAGAGAAAAGTAAATTATTATACTAGATTATGTGTACTATATGTTAAAGATCAGTAATGATATTGTGAAAGAACAATGCTATATTTGAGAAATTACTTAAAGGATTTTAAGGATTGTACATTTTTTGAAACACTTTAATTTGGCTGAAATGCAAACGTGGATATGAAAGTGAAAACAGCTCTTTTCAATCATGTCACTTTTAATGACAATTTTGGAAGATATTCTTGGAAGAACGTTTTCGAGGCTGCAAGGTCTTTTGAATTAGTTGGAAAAATCATAATATGTATTTGAAACCATCGAATCTCTCAGAACATTGAAAAGATGGGAACAGTCAGGAATGTTAGATGAACTTTAAAATCAATATTACACACTTCGAATTCTTCAAGCTTTGAATTTGAAAAGTTTACTCGGAGCCTAATCATTAAAACTTATACATTTTTATTCTAGAGCTTAAACTTTCATTAGTATCTACCATAAACAAATTCTCATTACATTGTTCTTTTAAATGGTTTCACGAAATATTTTTCAAGCTAATGTTGTAAGCAATGCATTTAAATAAACAATTATCTGTTTATTAATTATTAGTATAATTTACCTCATCTCCTACAATTGTTTACCAACTTCCTGTTTTATTTCATATCCATTTTTCATAAAGTATTTATTGTGCTAAAATCCATTATTTTAATTTCATCTCTCACAAAAACTACATTACTTATATTGTAACATAAGACAATAACCTGTATTACAAAATAATCCAAAATATTATACGTAAACAAATATAAGTTGATAACAAGATATCGATATTTAAGTAGGTAATCGTCCATAATATTTTAACTACCATATTCTCTTTATTTTCTAATATTCAAAAAATGATTTCACGCTAAAAAAAGCAATAAAATTATGTGACTAATATCGTGGGAAACTTCGTTGAAGCAATTTGAATTGCAACGTATTTAAGAGAATAACGCAACACTAGGCAAGATTTAAAACGTACAAGTTTAAATTTATACGCCACATTAAGGCACGAATTATACTACAAAAGAAATAAAATAAACATATATGCCAATTGGCAATATTCCTGGCTCACTTTCTACCAACAAGAAGAAGGAGAAAATGATTATTTGGGTGTACGGCCATACTGCATACAACTTTTCGCATAAAACTGTGTAAAACAACGGCAGGCCGACGCAGTTCTTGATTTGCGAAGTTTTATAGCAAGATGGCACTATTCCGGCAGGAAAATGCCCACTATGAGAAAAGTTAAGTCCATTTACAAATATGTACGCGCCTACGTATTCCGGCAACGAGAGATTTGTAGACTTAAAGCGAGAAAATTCACGAGATTTTCTTTACTAATAAGTCTATCTTTCGTTAATGTATACATATAGTCTATTGATATATTCAATGTATATTACTACTATTTATACATATACATATGTACTGCCGATCGTAAGTACTAGGATATCTATTAATATCTAGCAGGAATTGAATGCTTTTCACTGTCTCTAATTTCTGTATAATTTATTATAAATCTGTTATTCCATTTGCATTATATGCATCTGATAATACAATACTAAATAAAGCGAAATATAATGAGTAAGTATGACAAGTTTTCTGAGAACTAAAGATTTATAGATATAAACTAAAACGAAAAATATTCACGAGATTTTACGAATGAATCTATCTTTCCTTAATGTTGCACTCGATTTATATTATTATTATCTATGCATAGTACTCTTTAACCCCCCGGAAAGATCAATCTCTATTACTATTATATAACTCTACATCGTACTATGTATTAGTCAAACGTTCCGAGAAGTTTCGAAAGTCTTGTATCAGATAAATATCGAATATCGTGTGTGTCATTGATAATAAGAAGAACAATGTTTTGATTCGATCAGCTTGTTTGATATTGTTTGACGAAACCGATCTATGTTGATCAAGCATTTGTTTTGGATGTCTCGAGTCGGCGCGATTGTTATGATGAGTCACACACGATACCGAATCGGTTTATTCCCTGAACTATTTTTAGTAAATATTTCAAGTCGTCTATTCGTCACGAATATATGTAGGTATGTATGTAGATACATATGTATTTACATTATAGAATATAAAGTCGGCATCCATTATTTTAATAACGTTTAATTTAAAGCTTCTAATATTTTAACATTAAAGCTATTAATAACTAAAAAAATATAGAGCCTATACTAAGCAAATCTAAATGGAAGTATTATAAAAAATATACATATAATACAAAAAGAAAAACAAACTTTCCCAATCCCCAAATCCGATAATTGTAGTATTAACGATTGAAAAAAGGAAATATAATCTAAAAATTGAACGTTTCATCATGTACAACAAACAAGCTGCGATTAACGAATGAGCACTAACTTTTCGAACACTCTATACCTTTGTCTATACGTTGCGCCCCCGCACGTAATACTCGGTGCACGCATGCTCCTTTCGCTCGTAACAGCATTTATTCAGCTGTTACGCTACAAGATCACGAATATGACCTTAGCAATTGCCAAGGAATTCTATCGAGCGCGACTCTTTATTCACTTGTCCGTTCCCCTCGGAAAATTATTCAGTTGTTCGAGAACAACGAATTGAAAAACTCGATTCGTTGTAGGGTCGACAGAAACTAATTTCGAAGGTAATCCCGAAAGACAAACAACGATAACGACAGAGCGTCGAACGTGACCGGATCCATCTGTCGGCATAATTAGTCTCGGGCAAATTGTCCCTTCGTACGTCACTCGTGTCGAATTTTTATGCTGCAGACGAAAAAGTCGGGGCTTTTTCGTTTATTTGCAGTAACCACAAAACTGTGTACTCACCGGGGAAGCTGTGCGTATATGCGACGAAACACGCCGCGACGAGTAGAACTTCAGCAAAGGTTTTCATTTTTGTTTTCCTGTCGCGCTGATTTAGAAAAGCCGCTAGCGGTAAGTTTCTGCAACGATGATTCGATTAGTACTGACGGGTTCGGCTTCTTGCGAACGAGATTGTCACACAACTCGCGAGGGGATCAAGGTCACTCACAGAACCAGCTCACTGAAACTCGCTGACGCTTTGCACTACGACTTTTGTCTCGCGCCACTCTATATGTGATCGTTTGCCTGCTGCTCGACCAATCATCGTGTACCTCGCCGTAATCACGTGAACCATTGGTCACGTGACTGTACGGCGCGCTGCTTGACTCATAGCACAACGTTTTTTCCCGGTATTACTAATTTACATTCTACTATAATACATTCTGCTATGTCGCTATCGTCTTCAACAACTGTGTAAACAGAATGATCGCGACTATTCTTTATGATTAATTTTATAGAGAATTGCAAACTGATGTTGTTGATGTGATAATGATAGAGAACACTATGGATGATACTGTGTTTTTTTACAGTTACAAGTTCTTTTTCCATTCTGCGAATTTTTAACGTATGATTTTACGTTAACTACTAGCTACGATTATTTGCAATAAATACGTTGGAGAATTAATGATACTATAAGACGTAAAAGTCAGCCACAGCTATGTTATTTGTTCTATGAAATGGACTTAACGCATTATATTTGCAACCTTTATTATGCATGCGCATCTGAACTGGAATATCGAGGAAAATTTTATAGCAATGAAATTCAATAACTACTGTTTCAAATACAGGATTACTGATTCCGCTTGACCGTGTTTGTATCGTCAGGTAAGAGATTATACTACACGTATATGTACGAAATCTGTTAATAATTCTTTAAATCTCTATTTTTAGATTTCATTGCAATGGAGGAGCTATTTGTAAAAATCAAATGTAATTCATCCAAGATATTATCGTGGTAGAATAAAATATTGTAAATATTATAAGTACATAATAATATTCAATCATTTTCTTCTATTATATAAAACAATTTATTGAAATAATTGATCTTATAATATCATATTGCATTCTTGCCAAAGGAAATATTTATAATTGAACGGAAGGTAAATTTCCTACAGATCCTTGATGTTGCGAATTCATCGATGGGTAGCATCGGTTTATTCATGAGTTTAATTTTTCTAACCAATCAGTATATAATCACAGTGTGCCGTTAATTATAGTGGTATGAAATTATGTACATACATAAATCAGTTTCATCGTTTCACTTACTTTTAATCAGGATTGGCTCATTTAATAAGAGGGCCAGATGCAAGAAATATTTTGGAAGAAATATTTGTAAGAAATATTTGCAAGAAATATTATTTGCAAGAAATATTAGTCCCAAATAATTCCTTATCTGCAAAAAAAGCATATTTTCTTGAAAAAATGAAGAAAAATAGATATAATAAAGAAAATAACATCAAAAAATAAGAAAATAAACATTAACATATTTAAATATGTAACCCTTTATTGTTATATCATCAATAATATTGAAAAAATTTCAATTTTTTATATTTTTATCAATAGTTAATATTACATGTGCGTTTAATCATTCTGCACACATTCTGGTCGAGTTCACAAAATGAAATTAATTTTAACCAATTAAAAACTTTTCGTTCTAATTTTCTACTTTTTAATTATTTTGTCCTTTTTCCGGGGCTCCTGTATAACCTTGTTACATCTTCTGTGTAAACGGCCCTGCTTACAATCGTTCGAAAATACGTATTGTTCGTTTTCTTGAAATATCGAGGTAATGTTATATATCATGGAAATAAATTCAGATATAGGAAACAATGACATCAATCATATTATTTATTATCGAATGATTTGGTATTTCCGATATTACAAATAACCTTGGTAATGTTTCGAAGATAATTAATCTCACTCGGTACTCCGGTACTTGTAGGTATGTATAGCTACATTAACTACATACATACTAATGATGTCTGTATATGCGTTGGTCTACCTTGAATTGTTATGTGCGGTAATCAGTCCATTTTGGTTCAAAGGTGAATTAGATTTCTCCGTGTTCCCCTAACACAAGATGATGTACAAGATGTTTTAGAAGTCAATGATGCAGGGAATAGTAATGAAGGTTAGTAGTGAAACAAACATTCTTTTCCACTATAACCACTTTTCCACTATAATAAAATAAATTTATTAAGATTGGTGTCTATCATTTTTGTAAGTTTTCCATAAATTTGAATACGCTGTTCCTTTTTTTATATTATTTAATATAATAATATAAGGATAAAGTAACATAACCTAAATGTGGTTGGTGGTCGCACTACATATTTAGCGTTCGTAACCACATTAATATGCAAAATATATCGCTATATAAAGTAGAATAAGACATTAGAAACACGATTTAATAATTAATGTCGTCGTGATATTCAAAATGGAAGTTTTCATTTAGTAAACGTTCGCAAAATTTCAATAACATTGCGAATGAATACAATTTCATTAAAAAATTCTTGTTCATTTAAATGTCAATCATTCATGCCAGATTGATTTGCACGTTCTACGATTTACAGTTTACCTCAATTCATCTTTACAAACATTACGTAAAAAATTCACGTCAAGGATACCTTTGCAGATATGCAAATATAATTGATCATTTCATATCACCACAAGGAAAGGTTAACTGTACATGCGATAGCAATAACTGGTTGTAATCGTAGAATAAGAAGAGTGTACACTTTTAACCTTGTTTTCATCGAACATGTGCAAGTGTGACACTTCATGAATTTCAAAAGTCATTATTAACGAGTTCAGCCATTCAACAACGTGGCAATTTTTTTTGCAACCAGATACAAACAAGACCGTGTAATCGTCGACGAATGGAGAATTTGTCGACGAAACCACGTAGTTCCTCTTAGCTAATGATGCAATTTCAACAGGTCATTGAATACGCGAATGTCTCAAACGATCGTGCAAGTAAATGGCCTACAGTGTGAATCGTGAGTACTTATGCGAGCTGTTACTACGCACGTTAAACGATCATACGGTCGTGGAATATAAATGGGAAGTTTCATTAACGACATTGCACGTATGTTCCGTCGAATTTTCGAGATGCTACACTTGCTTGGAAACCAGCACCGATTTCGCGAAAATGCGCCCCGTGGATCGACCGTGATCTCGTATTTTATTGTTGTTTTTCTTTTCGTGTCCATTTTCTCCGATCTTTCCGGTCGAGTGTACGATTACGATTTATAACGTAGAAAATCTGGAATGGTGTTCGAGCAACCATGAGCGATCGGTTTGATCGTGCATCGAGTTAACAAAGCGAAATCGTTCGAGAAATATGTATTACATTTTCGTTGCGATTTTGCATAATGCGATTGAATAAAATTTACGCACGTGACGTGTTCGACGGTTACGTAATATTTTCGCCAGAATTCGATATAATGTTCGAAACGTGGCGATCATCGATAATTGATGTGTTATATTAATAGCAACAAAGGCACATCGGACAATGATTTGAAAAATAAAATAAAATCGATTTGCGATAGGCCAGGCAACAAAGCAGTGTTACCAATTTTCCGATATCCTGTAATAATGTTTGAACGATTTACTTCCTCCATTTCGCGGCGTTTCTCCGTAATGACTCGTTGAAATCGTGAAATTCAAGCGTACAATGAATCGAACGATCATCAGTTGACGTAAATTTATTTCGAAGAGAAGATCAGGCGTCGGCGTTAATTTGGTGTCTCGTAAAGTCGTAAACAACGTGGCTTGCGTTCTAAATGGACGAGGATTTCCGGTGTTTTATCGGAGACCATAAAGCCGTGTGTTACGATTGTGCCCGTCGATATCCTGATCTTCGTCGCGAATGCCTTTCTAGTATGATCTCTTTTGCAACGACGACAGTTCCTCTTTATTTTTTCTCTATTCTTTTTTGTTCTTTTTTTATCTTCCCGTTTTATCAGTTGCACCACTCGCAGAAACGAAGTGATACACCGTTGGTTGCGAGATACGATTTTTGTACTTCGTTCGATTAGTTTAAAGAATAACAAAACGGAACAGATTGCGTTTCTGTAATTACATGTTTCGTGTATAATGTATGATATTATGTAGTAGGTTCAAATTAAATTATTTTGTAGAAAATCATCTTTGTGCTCATTGCCATAATATTAATCTATTAATGATGTTATTAATATAAATATTCTCTTAATACCATTTATTTTTTAAAGCACTCTATTTTAACTGCTATTTCAAACGATAACTGTTATCTTTGTTTACCTCACCTGTGTCACTGTTATTTCCGTCTTCTGCTTTTAGTTTCTTTCTTTTTCTAGCTATACTTTTGTACTCGTTATTATCGCTACATCACTTACAGGAAGTGAAATTCAAAAAGTACTAGTCTTATAAATATTAGTTCCAAGTAAGGATAGTTTTTTGTTAATAATTTTCATTTCGATAATCGCAATTTCCAATAGTGAACAACGATATATGTAATCTATAATTTTAATTTCTTGCGTGTAAACGAAATTAGAGATTAGATATCATGATCTACGAGCAAAGTTCGAATAAACTTCCTCCATTTTATAGACGTATAAGATCTACTTCTCATTCACGAGCAGAGCTGTTAACTCAGAGAACATCTGTACATGTAGTTGCAGTAAACTTGGATTTCTCTGTCGTTAGCGAGTAATAATTTGCGAGTGGAAATGTATATATGCACAAATAAGAGATAAATGTTTAACGTTATTACAATCGTAGTGCTTGATGAAACGAAGGAGGAACGAATTTCGCTGTTAAATATGGTATACATACGTTTTCGCAGGATTCTCGTCACAACGTTGAATTTATTTGCTTGACTCAAGATTTCCACTGAGGTCTCTTTGTTTACCCAGTTTCACAAAATAGTCTATATTAGTCTACGTGATCGCAGTAACTGTATTGTGCCCGAGGTGAATAATGTTAATATGACGCAATCGGATTTTAACTTGCTGTAGGTACAACCGCGATTCATTTTATGGATAAAAAATTAATGATATAGGAATATTTCTTGGAAATGAAGCTTGACTCAGAAAAAAAGAATTGTATACAAGTCCCAGTTTTTTCCGCAAAACTTTTCCAGTATATTTTATAAGCAAGGTGAAGAGAAGAATGCTACATTGTATTTGTATTTATATTTATTACCTCTTGGCTTTCGGCTTCGACAAGCTCCCGATTTTATGCATGACTCCTTACAAATTCTATATAATTGCCTTCCTTACATTATACTTATTCTAATCTTACTCTTTACTTATCGCTATATAAACCTTAACTAATCATTTAAACAATTAATTTAATCAATTCTAAATTCTTAGTAACCTTCTGACAATTATACTGTGATCTGATTCTCATTTTGTTTCTTGGCCACTAAAATCATCAGATATCTCACCAATGGATTTTCATTTGTGAGAAACTGTGATAGAAAAAGTTTGTGAAACACAAATTAATACGTATCAAGAGTTAATGCAAAGAATTACTATTTATTATATTTATTATATATATTTATTATATTCGTATATTTACGCAATTAAGGACAGTTTTCTTTCCATTTCCCAACAAGAAATTGGTAATACAATAGACTATATTTCCCATAGATGCCAATTTTGCATTCTTAATAACAGGCTACGATTTGAAATGGTATTATAATGCGAACCGATAATCAACTCCCATGTGATATTGAAGAAGAAAGTATTCCATTGTTGTTTCATATTTTTATTGTAACCTTCTAACGAAGCATTTAGGAGCAGGAGTTTATAAAATATTTTTTTCTTATTTTTGGTTATAGACTACACCGGTAAAGTTTTGCGGGAAGGTACTGAAATAGCCTGTACGTGTTTAGAAAAACATCTTTGCTGGAAACTTGGTTGGAGAATTTGTAAAACTATTCTGTAAGAACAATTTTTTGGTAACTTTAACTTGTTGTGAAATATTCCATCGTTTCCAACTAAACGAAATGCCCTGTATACCTACGTAACTTTGTTAGTGAACAATACGTATATGTCGAATATTTTTATCAAACTGCAAGTCAGCTATTTCGAACGGTGTTGATAATTTGATTTTATTATATATATTTAACAGCGGAGGTCATTAGCAAAGCAGCACAGTTAACAGTCTATAATTTTAAATACAATTTTGTAGATATCAGGAATTGAAGAAGGTTCAGCAGATTTTGGCTAGAATCCAACAATTTGATAATATCATTAGACGCTTTAGTAGTTCTCCTAGTTTTAAGTCTGCTATATTGTAGTATATAATATACAATTACTTTAACATGAAATTGTGTATCAAGAAAAAGTGATTGTACGATTACGCAACTATCTGGAATGTAATCTTAAGGTAATATTTGTTCCCTTATTAGAAATTAGGATATTGGTTGGTATCTATGGACAACGACAAAAGCTTTATGTGAAGAGTGTTCGACTGAATATTTCTTAGATAATGTGTCGTCAGGCTGCTCCTCATTATCGGTTAATAGTGCAATGATAGTAAGTGTGCTTCTCTGAGACTGGTACCAGCACCATTGTGCGACGCAAATGTTGAGTCATCACGACTGAAAATATCGTAATTACACCGACCGTTTACACATGTATATTTTCTCCTTGACTGTATGCAGTGTACCTGCAAATCGTGACGTGTCCAGAACATTCGAGCTTGAACTGCATGATTTGCTCGCGGAAAGAATAAAGTAATGCATTCGCGACCATTTCAACTCGCTTCCTTTAAATTGTGATTATTTCCATTTTTATCGGAGTTATATTTGAAAGTCGTAGTTCGAAATTTTAATAAAAGAACGTTATTCGGACAGAATGAGGTATTTCCATTTCTTCGGCGTTTAATTAAAGTTTTACGAAGTAATACGAATAATCCTTCTTCCTTTAATTTTCTAATTTTACGGATAACGGAATTATAAGTACTTAGATGCTGAATCATTGCATAGTAATAATATGCTTTGATTCGGTAACGTAATATTGCGAATTAACTTTCGTTAAAATAAAAAAATTTTGATTAATTATTCAAACGAAGGAAAGGTATGATTTCTCCGAAGAGGCTTCCAATTATTTCAATATTTTGATTATTCGTTTTTGATTATTCGTTTAAACACTCAGAAGCTTTATTGTATACGATGACTGTCAGGAAGTCACTTTGAACATCTCGAGGACAGATTACGTTCTGGATGTAATTTACTTAGTAATCATGTAAAATAAATCTTATTGTGACAAAGTGTCACTCATTGTTCCACGAGACCTCACTCGTTAATGAAATACCGTGAACTACCTCGTATTGTATGATCTTCGCATTGATAATAACTGATTTAGTATGTTCTGTTTCTAAGTTTTGACAAGATTGGGACAAATTTTGGTAAAACTAATTTTCCTATTGCTCAAAGGCTTTTTACTTCTTAACCAAACTTTATTATCAAATTCCGCAATTACAAATATATTAAGTTGTGAGACGTAAATTTACTCAACAATGTTTCATTATCGATTAAACAATTATACAAAAGAATTACAGTTCATGGACAGCGAATAGTAAAGTTTGCTTTAAGTAATTGCTAAGTTACATTAAGACTGTAAGATTCCTTTCCGATCTTCAAAATGGCTGGACGTTTCCAAATGCATATTCCTCCAAGACATCTTACCATAGTTTCTATTTTTATTCCCAAGAAATATTTCATAATCAGTTGACTAACTTCCGACTGGTTCAAGTGATATTGATTGAATAATTTGCCACTTGGTTATGAACTAAATAAAATTTAATATGAAATTGTTCGAAAATTTTAAATACAACTTTATTAATTTCTTCTCTATTATATAAAATTATAATCATTGACTTCCTTACAAAAAAAAAAAAAAAAAAAAAAAAAAAAAAAAAAAAAAAAAAAAAAAAAAAAAAGTACATGTTAACGTGTGATTCATTCTTCACGTTCACGATATAACCTGAACACGTCAATTCGTTACGTATTCCTACAGACGAAACATTATTTTCTTCGAAAAAAAGATAAGCGAAACAAAAGTTGTTAAACTACGCTAAATGTACATTTTTCTTTCATTGATCTTTTTTTACGATTTGCACGTGATCTGCTCTTATTCTTCTCGTAGATATCCATTCAGAAAAGCGTTTCCGTGGTTCCATTCATTCAATCGACGACAATATGTCGCGACACAATCACGCAATCATAGCACACTGTCGAATAACATTGTTCGTTTCTTTCCGTAAAAGATTCATCGTAGACTGCTATCGCGGTTAAAAGTTCTATCGAAGTTGAAAGTCTTCACAGAGGGAAACATAATATTTCTATTACTCTCACTATGTTCTTGGAATTTTTAGATTCCAATCTTGCTTTCGTGATAATAAACAGAAAGACTTTCAATGTTGTAAAGAGAAAATGTAACTGACATAGGAGCGAGAAGACATGCATACTAACAACGGATCCTTTATATTTTGTTAAAAAATAAATTTATGTACTTTGATACATATTCTTTCATTATGAACAGTTATTGAAAAAAAAACTGATCAAAAATTGATATAAAAGCTGAAATTATAAAAAAAGAAATAAGAAGAAAATTGATATTATATGTATGGATATCTATAAATATATATAAATACATATTGACAATGATTTTGAAAAATTGAATTTTTATTATGAAAAATTGTTTTCGGACAGTAACAATTCCTTGTATTCGATAAAAAGAAAAATCTCACGGCTTTCTCTGATCTCACATAATGAAATGAATCTGGAATCACAAAAAGCGAATATTTCTGTCAATTTCGTGCAGCTTTGCTTTCATATTTTGCAAGTCACGTCCACTGTCTTCCATGCTTTGCGCACTCTCTTAATCGGTTTCTAAAATTATCTGCGGGAACATAATATTCAGACGTCACAATCTGTGTTAAGGTCGAGCGAAGGAAAAGTGGAGCGAATATTCGCTCGTCACTCTCGAACTGCATTTCACGCGAAAACTTTATCGACAAGCCGATGTTCCAAGGAAAAAGGAATGAAAAAGCGAAAAAGCATAAACTTACGATAGCCTTTTGAAAAAATAGATTAAACAATAAAAGTAGAACAACAATATCTTAGGGAAATATTATTCAAGGCTGTATTGACGAGAAAAATAGGCTTTGACACAGAACCGAAAGTTTAGACATTACCCAGTGACTCTCCCGTGTCAAGCGGAGCCAGGCACTGTTTATAGATTACCACCGGGCGTACACTGTTGGTTGCTATAGCTTGAAAACGGTTTTCCACCTGTGTGCCACCTTTCGTCGGCACGAAGGAATCTCTCAAGGGTTGTATCCAGCGTGGGGGAGTCGATCACGGTTAGCCACACAGCGAAGTAACCCCGTCCATCAGGATAGAACTGTTGAAAAATGGAAGAACCCTTATCTTGGAGGATACCTGAAAACACTCGACGAGAATCCCATTCGGCTGGCAGTTGATAAACCGAAGGAAAGCATCGTGGAAAGATCGTAGGCCTATCGAGAGTGGCAGGTAAGAAGTAAAAAGGAAGGAAGAAAAAGCGTGATCTAGAGTGGACAAACGTCAAGAAAAAGACGTTTGGAGGACGTGAAAGAGCGTAAAGAGGGATGTCTGAATGGGTGGTGTCTGCTCGTGTCGAGGTCGCGGTAGCCAGGTGAATGCTGGCTCGATCCTTGATCGAGTGATCAGTCATGCAAGCGACGAGGATCAATGTCTATTGTATCGTCTGGCCAATTACAAGAAGGGTGGCGAGCTGATCGAGTCGTACAATCAAGGTGGCCAAGCGGAAGTGGAAAAATTGATCAGGGAACAGTTCGGTGTACTGATGTACGCAGATGGGAAGGGTCAGGCGATCAATCGGGCGGAATATCTACGTTGGAAATTCCGTGACCTCGAGCAGGTTGTGCTGCCAATAGAGGCTTCTTTGTCACAGTTCGATCCTCTAGCTCAATGGAACGATCATGAAGCATGTTGGCAGATGCAATATAGAGGATCACTCGGAGAGACTCTCCTGCATGTCCTGATTATATGCGATACCAGGATACACACACGACTAGCGCGTATTCTGCTTAAGTGCTTTCCACGATTGGCTATTGACGTAGTCGAGGGCGAGGAGTACCTCGGCGCTAGCGCTCTGCATCTCGCTATCGCGTACAACAATAATGAACTGGTTCAAGATCTCGTGGAGGCGGGCGCGATTATTTCTCAGAGGGCGATAGGCAGCTTTTTCCTGCCTAGGGACCAACAACGAACGAATCCAGCTAAGAATACGGATTACGAGGGATTAGCATACCTGGGAGAGTATCCCCTCGCCTGGGCTGCTTGCTGTGCAAACGAGAGTGTTTACAACTTATTACTCGACTCTGGCGCTGATCCCGACGAGCAGGACTCTTTTGGGAACATGATACTACATATGGTAGTCGTTTGTGATAAATTGGTATGTACTTGTTAAATTTGTTTATATCGTACGTTATTCTAAGCAAATGTTAATTTGAATTAGTTTTGTTTCTAAAATATTCTTTGAATATTTCTATTTCACTGTTTCGGGAGTATTTTTTTATATTATTTTCTATATTATTTCTATATTATTTTTCTATATTATGTAAGTTGGTTAATCGAACGATATCTTGTACAAGCATATATCGTTATTCAAGGTTCAATTCGTGGTAATAGTTAATATGTGATGCTTTTTTTATTTTTTCTGATTCATTTTCACCACATCTTTTATACCACATTCAGTCGTATAAGATCTCTATGAAAACATTTTTACGATATTTTCCTTAACAAATTATTGACAGAACTACTTCTTACGTATATGTATATGCATCTATTCTGCATAAACATCACATCATAATTCTCGAAGAAGAAATATCTATTATTATTTAAAATTGTATGTCTAGAGAACCTCGAACAATAACTTACGATTGTTTTCTACAGAAATTTTTAAAACAACACTGAGCACTTGAATTCCTTGTCCTATAGCATGAGTATATCTAACTATAATTCATACATGATAAACAGGAAGCATATCGACGACAATTTAAAAGAAGGTTTCGCGATCTATCAAATGTAGACGTAATCGCAGTGTTTAAAAACTTAATTAACTAGTCTAGCCATAAAAGCTTTATGAGATAAAGGATTAATAAGCCTCATACGGGTTTAAACGATAAAATCGAATTAGCATTCACGACATCAGACAGAATATATCGAACGAACAGGCAAATTAATCGACTCACCATAAATATTATTTTGCGTATTGGTAATTTCCATATAACGCAATTAAAAATAGTTTACTCGGTTATCCGGTGTAACAACGCTTTAATAAAGGTTAGTTGTTGGCAAACTGGTCAAAAATTGATCGCTATGTTGATTTTTTTCAAAGAAATCGGAAAAAATTTCAAGCTGCAATTTACCAATATTTTTGCCAGACCTTTTTATTTTTTATTCGTAACTATCTGCATTTTTTCACAAGGTTATATCGGTTTTCGTGGAAATCATGATCCAACCAAGTCGAAAGGTATTTCGGGAGAGTGCTGCATTGATAAACAATTAAATATAACAAAGCGACGGTGTATAAAAATGGAACATCGAGTATTCGAAAACTCGATTAACTACCATTTGATTTGTTTACTTATACATACGTACACATGTAATACCAAAAAGGTAGTGAAAAACAAGACAGTAGAGGAATTACGCTTTTATATGTGTACATTTTAGACAAATTTTTTTCAACCCCCGTAACACAATCAATATCGCAAGTTTTTTCATAATATTCATTTTCATTTTTTTATCTTCATCGCTTATTTCATTGTTATGTTACGTATCTAATATTACAATATCGTGCACGAACATTCTATCCGCTATTTACTTGCAACGAATATATAAAAAAAGAGAGAAAAATCGATATCACTGACCCAACGCAGACGAATACCATCTTAAACAAGAGACCACACAGCGTACTGGTCTGTTTTTCTTGGACCATCGAGAAAGATTTCCGCTAAATCGAGTACAATAGCACGGCTGTATAACGCAGGACATGTTCGGGTATGCCCTCCGTCATCCGAAGCTTCCTGCTCGCAATGGGATCGTGAATGCCGCCGGACTGACCCCATTGACGCTCGCCTGCCAGCTGGGTCGCGCAGAGGTCTTTCGGGAGATGTTGGAACTGTCTGCACGAGAATTCTGGCGTTACAGTAATATCACCTGCTCGGCATATCCGCTGAATGCACTCGACACGCTGTTACCTGACGGCAGAACAAGTACGTCGTAATGCTAATCGAATTACACGCTTTCGAGAATCGTCGTCCGGGTTTCGTCGTCCACGAGCAACGTTCAAGTGGCCACTCACTTTGTGACGTGCCTTCGTATAACTGTCAACACTCAAGGCCGAATCGTCTTTAGATCGTTTCCTCTATTTCGGTGGAAAAAAGAGGACGCCGATTCTCCGGTAATACCATGTAATTGGCTCGCCTTTTTCGAATCCCGATCGACACCTCTTGATTGATTTTCTGAGGGAAATACCGGTGCTTTGAAATCAGTGTTCTGGGAGAATCGGAAATTTGTAGCTGCTTTGGGACCTTTAATTTATGGAATTGCCAGATCATGCGAATATCGTTGGTAATAGAAGATAAAATATATTCCAGGTTTTGGTTTGATATTTAAGGTACTAACGATTTTTCGATGATACCAGCATTCGTGGAGATAAAATATGGGTTTAAGAACACTATGCATAATTCGAGCTCGATTCGATATGTGATTTTATGCGTATGTGGTTGCGCGTATGATATTATTGTTTGATATGAGGAGGAAATCACTAAAACCTTGAAGAGAATTTTTGTACGAAAAAGTATTTAAGATTAAAAAATAATTATCTTATTTTTAAATAGTTACGTTTGTTCATTTCTAATAACAGATACGTACTTTACTACATATCGAGTGCAGATCGAATAATTTTAATAAATGACGAACAACATTCGTCATGGATTTTGAATTGTAAACATCTTTCGAAGCACCATCGTATTTTATTTTTTGAACTTATTTATATGTAAATAATACAATAGTAAAATTTGACGTAAACATATTTCAAACATCGGTACGGATTGATAGAAATAGAAGCAACTGTTGACAACTCTATTCGTAATAGTATAAAATAGTTTAATTCTGATATATTTTCAGTTAACTTGAGCGCAGCGCACGTTTGTAATTTTGAGTTCCACTACTGTAACAACTTTCCGCTACTTCATCATTTAAGTTAGAATTGACACCGTGCTTCTATTAAGTATACCTAGGAACAGCAATGCAATAGAATATTTAGAATAGGGCAGTTTGAAGTTTCGACAGACGAAAATATTTAGTATCCTTGAGGATTCAAATGTTTAATTTATATTTATTATTAGACTTTCTTGTCAACGAAAACATTGGAAATTTAATCGATGCTCAAGCTTTTGATATTTTCTACTAGCGATAGATGTATCGCAATCTTATTTTTAGAATTAAAAACTGGATGCTACGCGAATTGTGGATCGAACGAAACATTCTCCTTATTTGAATAGAATTTTTCTTTTTTGCAAAACAGGATTTCTAATTAAACAGTTCACGAACGTTTATAAAAGTGGTTGACGAAAGACATATGATTAGATACGTTAGGAACTTTCTTAGGAACATGCGAATCTTTTAAGATCTTTCGTATGGACTTTGTAGATTTTTAAGAACATTTTTAAGAATTTTGCGGATTTTAAGCGTTCACATTGACGAACTTTACCGACTTTGTCAAGAATTTACTCAGACTTTGTACGCATTTGAGAAAGACTCGTTATAACACTCGTTAATTATTATCGTTTGATTATTACCAAATACTGAATCAAGAAACGAGTAATCATAAAATTCGATTGTGACACCTCGATATCCATGAGCAATCACATTACTCGCGATCGTCGTTTAATTTTCATGAAATTCCTCTTCGATAGAGAGACGCATCATGCACGAAGCTAAGCCCCGTTACCATGCCACGATCTGCATTTAAAGAGCCCGGCAATCGGACTTCTGCCAAATTGTATCGAAGTTTCCAGCAGTCTCTTAAGCCTGCCTGCTTTCCTTCCCTCTCTCTCATTCACCTTCGAACTTGTGCAAAGTGGATGTATCCATCCACGATTGGCGAGTTTTCTAGACGTTTCGGTGATTCATGGGAAGCAAAGAAAGAAACGGAAGGGAAAGACAGAAACAGCAAGATAGAGAGATAGAGAAAAAGCAAAGATGCCAGCGTGAAGATTGTGCAACGTTGGGAATGCCACCCTCGAAGAGGGGCGCGGGAACTGTGTAAGAAGGAAGACAAGGGAAAGCGGGTCGTTGCAGGATGCAATTACGGCCATTTAACGAAGTTTCGAGATTAGCCGCGGACGCGGAGTTGGGTGCTCGCGTTTCATTTAGTTTCGGAATCCATTATCCTTTCACCCAGCTCTTCCTCCAACCTAACCTCACTGCCACTTCGTACCTACCATCGTCTCTCCACGCTCCTTCGTTTCCTAGCCGTGTCCGTCTTTGTCACCGCGGCGTGAATGTCATCCGATGGATTCGCCGATAGCTGAGTCGAGACGAACCTACCGACTAAAGGATGGGGATGACACGGGGCGGAGAGAGGGTAACCATGCCGTTGGTATATATGTATAAGAGAGGGTGAACTTTGGGTTTGCTCTCCTTCCAGTGGGAACGC
Organism: Bombus terrestris; assembly: GCF_910591885.1. Lineage (NCBI taxonomy): Eukaryota > Metazoa > Arthropoda > Insecta > Hymenoptera > Apidae > Bombus > Bombus terrestris. The sequence goes on from NC_063274.1 coordinate 14,973,718, forward strand.
TTAATTATTCCGAGCCAAGGCCAGCTAGCCAGCTAGCCAGCCAGCTAGCCAGCCAGGCAGCCAGCCAGGGTCCGTCAGTTGGTTAGTCGGACCAGTTCCGCTAGGTAAACCAGTCTGCTAACCAAGGTCCAGAATTTCCTCCTTATTTTCTTTGCCGTTTCTTCGCTCTTTCTTCCCTGTTCGAGCTTTTCGCGTTTGTATTTGTCACGCGCGCCGTGTCCTCGTGAAAGAGGGGAAGCCTTCGAAAAGAGACTTTATAGAGAGGTCGCAGTTTTGAGGAGTCGCGTTAATTCCTTTGTTAAAGCCTTTCGACCGTCCTTTGTTAGCATCGTGAGAATTCCTCGTGGATCCTCAATGACACGAAATCGTCGAGATCTTCTTTCACTCGCCGTTGTATTTCCTTTCCTCTTTCGAAGAATCTTCCTCTTCTCTTGACGAACGAAGGGGACTAAGATCTCCAAGGGAATACAAGAGAAACTACAGGGGTCGAAAGGGGAGACAGAAAAAGCATACAGACCATCGGGGAGACAATGTTTCGTCCACGTGTCGTCATTATCGATCATGTAGAGGGAAAGACAGAGAGAGAGAGAGAGAGTGAGTGAGTGAGAGAGAGAGGGGGGAAAAAGAAGGAGAACGAAATGGGGAGGAACAACTAAAAGCGATAAAGTTGATCGATGATATTCCTAACGCCTCTTTGTTCTCTATCGAGCGGCTTGACACGAAAGTTCATCGGGCGTATGCGTTCACAGGGACAGAGGTTTCCTGATATAATCTGTCGCGCTATTACATCACCAGCGATCGACTTTTGATGTTCCCTGATGAAATTAACCTCGGAAAGATAGCTTAAATCGATTACTGGGAACACGAATGGCCGCCTCTGCTGAAACGTTAATAATTATTCGGGCGCAGCACTTAGGGATGATTATCAGCGATAGCGAATCGTTATTCAACTTTAGCTCAACGTCCGTTTTTGCGGGACTGGTCGACCACCTCGATCTACCCGTTGATCTACGGGATGACCATAGGTGAAGAGAGAACAGAGAACCGTCAGGGAAAACTTCTCGTGAGGTTTGTGCCGGAGTTGGATATAATTACGAGTTGCGGTAACGACCGCCTACTATAGAGAAGTTCGTCGTGTGCGCGAACTTTGAACACCCCGTTCGACACAGTGGCGATGTATTGCCGAAAATTCAAGATTGGACGACAGCAACTGTCAGACGTAAGACACTTGGATGGTATCGTGTACGATGTATTTTCCGATACGCGTAACATATCGTGTGAATAAATTGTGGTTGATGAAAATTTGCAAAAGGGAATTGATAGAACTTGATGAATGTATCTGTAAAATCAGGAATACCTCGAGAAGACTTCTTTTGTCTTAATTAAGCGTGCTGGAGAGTTTGCACTACAAAAGTTTTATGGATGTTGCTGAAACAGGATAAATGTGCGTGCAAGATAGCGATGGAAAATGCTGTATAAATTCTTGGTAAAAAATGTGCCAAGAAAGTTTTAAAAAACGAATCCTGCAATAGAATGTCACCATAAGACACGGATTTACTAGGAAGTTTACTTATTGATTTAATTCGGGTTTGCTTGTCTTAAATTATTGAAATAGGTTTCCCGTTACTGAAGCTTGCTGTCATCGATAGTGAGAAACTAGTTTATGTCCTATTTTCTTTCGTAAAATTGGACAGCTCTGTATCTAAAAATTATAAAAACACAACTCTTTGCTTTAAACATTAACATTAAATATTTCATTTCACATCATTACTATTACCAATACCAAACAGTACTCGTTTAATAAGCTTCTGTAAATTTCACGAATATTTCCTTCTTTTACAAAGTTTTGTTCAATAGTATTAACAGTTTCAAATCTAACTACATATTTGGTACCTCTTAAACTCCATTATTCGACTTAAAACATTTTAATCCGCGTGATTATCAAGGGGATGTACCGGAGAAGTACAGCGTTGCATAGATATTTGGTTGCAGATCGAATTGATCGGTCTCGTAACAGCGTTTAAGCTTCGGCGAAACATCAAAGTGACCAGTCAAATTAATATTCGCGCACTACCTACGAACCGTTAAATGTTTAGTTAATTGAATCTCACAATGGGGGCTCCATATAATTCGGAGATGCGAGAGAAAAGGAACGAGATAGATTCGGTCGTCCGAAAGCTCGAGCATCGATTCAATCGACGTAGAAGACAGAGCTGGAATGGAAAGTTTCGGACCGGATAGAACGGGGACGCGGATATTCGTTGCCATTTTGCTTGCACATCTGAAATTCAATTTCCCAGCCAAAAGCTGTCGGGGAAGTTCCCATCAATGGCGGCTCTGCTGGCGCCGTCGCGGTGGAGTGTGAAAGAGAGAAGAATGGAGATTGACAACAGACGCGAGCGAACGTTAAAACGTTTCCTTGAAAATATCCAATGGAACTGCGAACTTTTCTGACGCTTTAAGCTACCGTGAAAGCAGCTTTGTTTGGGTCGACGACTGATTAAAGAGTCTGAAGGCAAGACGATCGAGGTGAGACGTTGCTATCACCATCGTACGAAGAATTTGACGTGACACGGCGCGACTAGTCGAGACGACACGCGAAAACGAAAACGAATCCGATCGATGAACGCGCTAAACTTTACCAAACTTACCGACGATAAACGCTTAATATTTCACGGCGAAGTCGGCTGAACAAAACTCGATAATCAATACGGATGACACGGTTAAAAGTTCGTTGGCCGTTGTTCGATATTTGTCGGTTCTTTCAAATCTTTCACGCTTCACCGTACTCTGTAGACTGCTTTTGTTTCGCGATCAAATTAGTGTAACAATGGTGGATTGCTTGTAACAGTGTTGACCGAACAATGTTCGTGGATTTTGTGATTTGAATGAAAGGATTAATCGATCGTGTACAAGCCAACTTTGATTTAGCTAAAACGTAACAGATTTATGAGGTGCTATATATCGTTAATTTCATGTACATATGATATGGATTAAATTTTTAAAATATTTATATAGTATTTGACAAAAATACTATAAAATACAGGCGACACCGTCGGTGGTCCTTTTTCAAGGGGATGAAACCTTCGACGCAGTTTCATTATTCTCGACTCTGGTTTTATCTTTTAGCCATCAAATATCTTCAAATTCGTTTGTACCAAGATTTTAAACTCACGGTGTATATACTAAAGCGGAGACAAATAAATCGGCATAACGTTTTGTTACTAGCAAATGTGTAGTATAGATTTATCTGTCCACGTTCACTAGTGAAAGTGTAAGTACGTATCCCGTAAGCACTCCAACTGTTTGCCTTTGGTGAATGTTTTAAGACTTTGAATACTAAAAATACAAGGAGAGTGGTACTTTATGTGCGTCAAGATATCATAATACTCTAACGTGCTGTTACAAATCGAAATTTCAATCAAAAGTCTTCTTTATTATTTTATTTTAACCTTACTTTGCCACAATTGGTATAGATCAAGAAAGACGGAGATTGTGCAATGTGAGTTTAAAGTGATTATAATAGTAAGTCTGAATTTATTAATTTCAAACGATTACTTCCAATTTCGAAGTATATTCGCTGTTATAGTTTACCCATTTCCCTATTTATTGACGGCAGACACTCGTTTATAAAAAGAAAAGAGAAAGGAAATTATATATGTACCAAATACAGTGTAATCTATAAATAATACAGTGAGATGGCAACGAACAAAGATCTAGAGCGAGATACGATCTCGTGTTTGCACAAATGAGGCAACTGGCTACTTCTAACAGTGTGCGACAGTTGTCATTTATATGTGTTCGGTGCAACAATCCGACTAGTGCAGTACATCGAACTAACATTACCTGACTTTTAGCAAGTTCGACCAGCAGATTAACGATTCGATGGAATTCTTTCGTGGTCTGCAGAATCGAGGTGGGCCGGCGTAAACTTTTATCTTTACATGCAAGAAAGTTTAGCCAGCGCACGTGGCGCGGTTACAGAAAAAGCCACCATCCTTCCTTCGCCGCCGCCCACCGTCGCCCCGAGGAACCTCGCGCATCTAATATATATAGCCGCTAATGCAAAACCCATAATTATCGCGGCGTAGAGAGAACCCTAAAGTGATGTTCCATTAACCGCAAATGGTCCTCTCCGAATTTCTATTTCAGACTGGAACTCCGCGCTATTTATCATTCTGAACGGTACGAAGGAGGAGCACTTGGACATGCTGGACGGTGGTATTATTCAGCGATTACTCGAGGAAAAATGGAAGACCTTTGCGCGGGTAAGTGCGTCCACGTGACAATATTCTCGCTACCACCTCCTTTCCGGACATTTTTCACGGATTCTAGCTAGACCAGCTTCCTCCTGCTCGGGGAAAGCAATGGTATCCATTAGACCGCTCCGTTAGGAATTTCCACCCTTTGCTTGTACGTTCAAAGAATTTAATTGATATTTTGCTGCTCGCATGCCTCATATATACGACGCTTTGCTAAATATAGTATTATTGAGCAACATGTGCAATTTTTTACAAGCAAATACAATGAAATTGTAGAATAAAAATTTCGTAAACGAGGAATTATTTTTCGCTTGTATAATTAAAAAGCTTTACAAAGTATAATTCTATACGAAGGGATAAAGTGAAAGCCTTCATCTTTGTAAATGAGCCTTTGTTTAAGAGAGATTCGATTTTGGAAATGTATAAAATTTTCGTGCATTTTATTTACCATTGTATATCGTGTTCCTCAAGTTTTTTTTCACAAAACGATATTGGCATATTCTGTAGGTAAAAATAAGAGAAAAATATTGTATAATTAGAAGCTCACAAGTATTTCATTAAAAAGTTATAACAAAAATATCAAATGATAACAGGCTGGATTTTTGTTGAATAAAAAGTACAGATAAATGAACAGTATTTGCGATAGCTTCACTTTAAAATATTGATCGATTTGCTACACTACGAATTCTTTGTTGATTTCTTCCTTTAATTCCATCGAATGCATTGCATATTCTTTATCCCCTACAAGAAAATCATATCCGATGCTCATAGAAACCAAACAATTTCTTCTCCTCGACTTATCCATCGTTGGTATTAATGTCTCGTTCATCATAAATTAAAATTCAATTATCAAATGAAAATCTACTTTGATTCTATCTTGCCTATCTCCGTTATAATTTTTTAATATAACATTTATGAGCCTACATTTATGTAGCATTATTCTCTTATCTTTACTCACAGCTGGCACCATTTTATAGCAAAAACCTGGAAGACTCTGTACGTAAGTATTGTTGCCGCAAATCGACGAAAAAACGCGGTCGGACAGTTACAGGCGGTAAGTACTTCCGTTACCACTTACATTCATCATCAAGCGCACGGTTATGGTTACAGTGGTCGCTGAGAGCTCGTTATCAAAACAAATCTCGAACGCGAGAACCATCGTCGTTTCGAATATGAAATAAATGTACGTGCAATTTAAAAAACGTCCGCTCATTAACCCTTTCGAGGCATCAAGTGCCATTGGGCGGGCGCGATTATGACCGCAATCAGTCGGACGTCGACGACTATCGTTGTTCCACGTGATTATTCGGAGATTGCCGATAGCATCGTGAATGCCAGGCTGATCCGGTCAATCGAAATAAATCGTGCGGCGCGTTCACCATTCCAACCTAGAAAACCTCTGGAAAATCCTGTCGATGCCACTCCATCGTCCGGCCGTCGAGCACGCGAGTGACAATCGTTTCCGAGTCAACGTTCGTCCAACGTCTACTCGACGTCGCTTGGTAATCACCGGAATAATTTGAAATACGCTCGTGCACGTGTAAGTACTTGTCTGAGCAACGAAAATTTCTGGTGTATGTACCTGGTGCTCCTCGTACGAGCTTCGTCAATTAGGACAGCTGACATGTACATCCAATTATAGGATTATTATTAGGGTTGACGTACGGGATACACGATAAAAATGTTAAAGGGGTGAGAATGGATGGTTTTGGCATACGTTTGATGTCTACCTGGTTTGGTATTTTCAACGATGTGGGAGTTTCATTGATGATGGGCATTGAGTACGTAGAAACGTTTCGTTAAGTGTATTTTAGTTTAGGATTGAGTCTGTATTACGATCATATAAAAATTATTCCAGTCATGGAAAAGCATACAGTATACAGTTTTCTGAACTTCTGATAAGTAATATTAAGATTACTTAAAAAGAAAAATAGAAACGAAAGAACATGTTAGAATCGTTTCTTGCCCCGGTGTATGAAGTTGATAGTAACATGATCGGAGTTCCGGAGGATCAAGATATTAATTGAACTTCATACGACGTTCGAATGTTTTTTGAAGAAGAGATCGAAAAATCTAACTAAAAAAATGTGATTAATTTGATGCATATTTTTAATTTTGCGAAATATCACTTTTGCATCCTTTCATTTAAAATTTCATACATATTCATTTTATCAATTTACTATATTTTGCATATAAATTGTCTGTATAAAGTATCGCAATATTTATATGTTATATACATGTGTTGCACAAATAACAAGAACGAAGTAGTGCGAATATATGAATATCATCAATCATACAAAAAATATTCAACTTATAATGTTAAATTATGTACTTATGTATAGGCAGGCACTTACACATAACAGGATTTTCTAACTTTACAGCACAAAGCTTTTTAATGTTTATATTCGTGGAATCGATATCATGTTCTCTGTTTCTCGACACAAAAAAAATATTTTATGTTGCAAGGAGAAAAAAACTTTGGAATTACTCTCGCGAAATCAAAGACGTAACGTTCCATATAAAGCTATCATTTATTAATCGTGCAGCGTAATTACACGTATTTTCGTCGCTTTTACGAATTATTCTGATTAATTTCGCTGTTATTTGAAATAGTTTCGTAAAATGCGAGCACGAAACGTTAAAAAAGCATGAACACGTAGAATTTATGAAAAATTTCATATTTAAATCGCTGACTGTATTTTCCATATCGAAAATTAAAAGAGGTTATGCGGTAACCATCGATCCGTGTATTATTTCGAAAATTGTTTCCGATAAAAATGTAAAAAAGTCGGCCGAGTTAACACGAGGTTAAAAAAAAAGAAGTATTTACATAAATTTTCTTTTTCTTTTTCCTATCGATATGTATACATACATAATATCGAGAGTGAATTGATTGTTCGTTACGGACATTTAAGAAACTTGTAATGGAGTTAATGGAACATCGTGTACAACTACGGAGGAACATCATAATGGCACAGCATCCATGATATATTCCACTTATAGCACTAATCACAACCACGTTTAAACCGCATACAAGCGTCAAATGACCAATTATGCCATGATACTGTATATAGAGATTACCATGGTTGTAGTGTAATTAATCACGAAGCACATTTGATGGTAACACGTCATTAGAACAACTCCACGGATAGACGAGAATATACGTTACTTGAACATTCGCAAATATCTATTCGTGTTATCTGTCAATTTAAACAACACAATAACTTAATGGAGAATTACGTTTATTATCGTAAGCCATGAATCGCAATTCTGTTTGCGGCACTTAGAATTATCGCTTGGACGTTTCATCTTTTGCTATCTATGTTGGCTTTACATGTTTTTCATAGCGATAGATACATGTTATGTATATATGCGTTGCAGATATTCAGTCATTTTTTCAGTGTTATATTTTTTATAAACGCATTTGTATGTTTTTCAAATGGAAGTATTTCGACTGTTGATCATCAATTTTGAAATTTTTCGAGAAAGTTTTTGAACAAATATATTTGATCGCTGTCGTTTATTAGCCGTCCTCTACGTCTCAAAACAGGTTGAAAACAGTCCTTAAAATTTAACAGGTAGCTCAAAATATATTTTGAAAATGTTAAGAATCACCGGTACAGAGATTCAAAATTATTAAGTTATTTGGAAAGTTTATAGCGAAATATATTAAACATTTAGAAACAACGTATATACGATCCAACGTATTAACTATCGAAAACATTTTGAATATCTTCACTTATGGGACAAGCTATGGAAAGATCAAAGAAGACAAAGAATTATTCAATAATTAGCATACCACTCTAATAATTAGTATTCCCTTATGAAAGTTGCAGTTCTTGAAACGGTTGATCATCCTGGTGTTCCATCTGACATCACTCTCGCTAGCCGTGTATATGAGACCGTCGAACATCGATGCCACTCTCCTGGAATGGCCAGAAGAAATCACGGAGGTTGGACGCATGATTGCGGAGTGCACCACGGTGATAGGTGTGCTGAGCTACATTTTGGTGCAACTAGGCGGCGAGGTCGTCAACATTGGTCTTCTATCGTTCATGAAACAATTGGTACGTTTAATCTTAAATCTTGCTTCTTGGATGAATTCATCCTGCGCTGCGAATGGCACAGGGACAAGCGAAGTACAGCAAAAGCTCCACTTATCCGATACTTACCCGTTCGTACAATCGGAGCTGATTTTCATATGACTAGATTTTGTTCATTCGTTAGACTACAAGGTGAAGCAGGGTTAAGTCTAAGCCGATAAGTCTGAAGTCGAATAATGGGAATTTAGGAACAAATTCGATATACCGAGTACTGTGGCGACTAGATTACGGAATTATTAAGCATTTATGGGGAATTGGGAAGTATAAACAGACGTAGAATGTGTGTGTACACGATTTACTAAAATATATATAAATATAAAGCATTCGAAGTATAGGGCTCGGTACGATATTTAGCGAGTAAAACAGATGTCTATCTGGATTACACTTTTTTAAATTGGATTTGTAAACATACGAACGTGCATATTTCTTCGTAGTCTAGCGATGAAATTAGTTCGGATAAATGGAGTTCGAGCAAACGAAATTCTACCGTATTTCTGTTGCTCATCTCACTCGTATGATCTTATTTGTACATCTGACACGTTCGACCAATAGGCGTGCTTATTTTTATGATTCTACTTGCTAAATCAGAAATAGCCAATCGAACCTACATTCTTTTGCCTAATAGTCTTTTCAGTTCTCTATTATACATCGACGGTTCAGCCGTGAAAGTTATACTCTCACGAAACACTCCGTTGTTCCATACATCGAGATATCTCACTTGAATGGATGGATGGAGGCAATTTCGAATCTCTCGAATCGCGCCGCGGGTATCGAAGGTTGAGCAAACCGCCAGTGAACTGTAGCGGGTCAGGAGTATAATGGAGGAAAGAAAGTATTTCGTCGTGAATGCAGTGCGCTTCTAGATACGAGAGATTCCTTTTTTTTTTGTTGGTTTGGCTGGATAGAGCGTGCATGGGGTTCTGATCGCAATTTGAAAGTAAACGTATACCGCATGAAGTTTTTTTTTTATTTTTCACTGGTAGAAGCTGGAGGAGAATGTAAAAATCATTGTGTAACAATTTCTGGGGTATTATATCGAATAATTCATCAGTTGCTGTTACTAAAACTTTCACAGAAAAAGGCACCTGTCAACATTTATCTTTTTATGGAGGGAGAAAGAAAGGTTTTATATTCAATGTTCATTGCATACATTTCAATTTTTTTCACGAAATCGGTATGTTCTATAATTTTGATGGGTTTTGTTTGCAAGTCTGTCAGAGGATCGTATTGAATTGAATTATTTTAGAGATCTCATGATTGCGGTTGTTTTTTAGGCAAAACGTATTTAAATTAGATGAACATGGATTCGACGAACGATTCGATTCAGTGCCATGTGTATCTCCCGATTTTCGTATGTTATAAAATACATTCTAAAAAATATTGTATTAATGATTATTCAAAACTTACAAATTGCTAAAACACTGTTCTGCCTCGAAAACTCACGATTAAAGCTTGGAAACGAGAATGGAAACAAATCGTTGTTCACGTGCCAAACCAAACACAAGAAATTTGCATCGTTTATCTAAAAAGGGACATTGTTCGCGAATTAATTTCTCACTAACGGCCGAATTACTCGTAAATCGCGCTCATTGAGCATTCTCGTACGGGGGAATACGTAATTCGTAATTAGCCTGGCTCGCTCGATAACGTAGACATCAAGTGTACAATATAATTAGAACAACTTGATGTATGCGGCAGTATTATGTGATATATCGCGAGTTATTAATCGTGATCACGTATCAACGTTGCCGTGGAATCCTTTTCGAATCACTGAAAATGATTCTCTAGGAAGCAACTCCGATTTCACGGCACAATTATGCAGATCGTTTGCTTGGCGACGCAACGCGTTGCCACGTACCGAAATTCCATGGCGTATATTGATTCCTCTGCGGAAGGCCGTGAAGCGTGCAAGAATACGTGCTACCTTTGACGTTTCACCTGTGCATTTACCTTACAGAGTCACGAGCCTGCCAAGCTCATATTCTTGATCAGCAATCTGCTCATACTCGCGTGCATACCATGTCGTCTTGCTGGTAATAGGCATGCTGAAGACGCGATACTCGTGGTTGCTGTTCCCGGCTCTTGGTTCCTCCTCATGTTCTTTGCTGGGTGAGTGACGTTTTGTGTTCTTAATTGCTACTGAATTTCTAGTGTTTACGCTACATGCTTAAAAGAAGGAACAACTGAATAAGAATTCAAAAGGAAATCTCTTTCCATTAATAATTGCCAATTCCATATTAAGCGTGCTCAATTGCTGTAATTTTTATATATGCCTAACTATTTTCTATATAACTATTTTTATATATCCGCAATTTTGTACGTATGCTTAAAAGGACCTGCAACCGGAAAGAATGAAAAAAAAATCCGTTTCTCTTGCCGATTTTTAATCAATTGTAATTGTTTTCTTTTAAGTATTATTTCTTTTTGTTTAATAAAACTAATTTTATTTTATTAATAACGACATAAGTTTTAATTGTATTACATGTAAGTTTATCATTTTAGTAATTAGAGATAATTAGCGATTAGCAATTTCCGAAGGGTATTAATTAACGAAGATAAAAAGTTATTTTATTATTATAATGTTAATGTCACAATATCGACGGCTTTGAAAAACTGTTTTTATTTTACGTGTAGTTACGTTAGATCTAAAGTAGCGACTTCTTGAATACATTACAAACTTCGCATAGTTAAAGCGTTATCTTCTCACGGGAACTATGTATTAAATATATGTATATTCTTAAGAGTAGAAGATATGATAGGAAATTATATAAGAAGCTTACTTTACTTAACTGATGAGCTGTTTGATGTATTACTGATGTATTACTTGTTCCAAAACTTCTTGCACACATTTAAATGCTAATTAAGCCAGCAACAAGTAATAGAATGATCGCAACAGCCTCCAGACCATGAACTAATTTCTGCCATTGAAATGGAACGAATGTCTATAGATTTTCATGACTGAAATGAAAATGGAGCTTCGAAAGGAAATTTTTATTTTATCTTCTATGTCTTTGCTTCGCAATCAGTTAAAATTACTTGAAAAATAGAAGTTAAAAGGTATTAATTTATACAAAATTTGATTCCATATTCGGTAAATATTACTCGTAATATATTTAACAAATTCTCTAGTTTCATTTATATTATGTTGAATAAAATCGATTAATTTCATGTTTTATTCCTTTTTTTATTGAAATAGCTACCTTAAAATCTGTATTTTTGCGTCATTAATAATCTAAAAGATAACTCACCATACTATAAGCTCACAGTCTGTGTACTTTACGCTGTATGTTTATCAACTTTTTATTTGCATGTTAGTTAAGCATGATTGCATCGTAAGACAGTGGACTTAGAAATTGCTGAATTAATGTCTAATGCATTGAAAGAACTATGCATGAGTCAGCGGTGACCCTCGATGTTTATCAATAATTATACTTCTCCAATAAAGAACACGAATAATTTACCATTTGACATTGAAATTAAATTCTGAAAAGAAGTACGGAAAAATGTTTTATAAACTCGAATATATTAATATATATTGTAGCGCGACTTTACCCTTCGTTAATAGAATGTGAATTATTAACGGCATCGGTGTTTGTTAATAATATAGCAGGTAACTACGATGTCGAATGGATGTTTCCCCGTTGAAATTCCGTTGGTGACTAGTTAACTTACGAAAGAAATATTCATGAAGAATGATAAAAGAATGCTCGATTAAGTATTATGTCGCCTGGTCATGCAACGTTTGCTACACGTGCTATTTAAAATAGCTGCGACGATATTTTATAACTTCGACGTATCTCCTTATTTACTATAGCTATAATTACGTCGAAAGTTGCTTCGTTTTTTTTAAACGAATGAATTACTTTCACTTCTGAAATATTTCTGAAAATATAATGGATGTCAAGCAAATATATAAATTGTTGCAACGTAATAGTAAATAAACATGTTAATTTTGTTTGTAATACATGCAACACTTAGTTGTAGTTATTTTTGCTAGTTTACTATCTTTTTGTTATGCGGAGGATTTAACAAATTTAAGGTTTCGAATATCCAGGATTTGACTATCATTCGAAAACAAACATTTAATTCGGAACTAAGTAATTGACATATAATCCAACTGGTTAGATTTTGACGTGAAATAACTATGAGTTATATCCGTTCCTGGAGTGATATGTAGTGATCACAGCATAAATTTGATTAATATACTCAGGATTATTAATATCGCTGGTAATGGCGCGCATACGTTAGATCAATAGCACAAATTTACTACATTTATATTATAAATTAAATGAAATTATATATCAATGATAAAAGGTATACTAACTTGATTATTTAATAGAAACATACAAAATTATGTGATACGATTTAAAAATAATACAAAATGTTAAAACGTAATGTGTCTTAAATCTCTTAAGTGGAAACAGTGATATTAATGGCTACATAAATATTCGTTATTTGCTGTCTTACAAGATAGATGATTATTATCTCGCGTGATTAAATGATTATTTAGATGACTTTTATTATTTAGCGGGCTGTCAGTCACTCACACGCATACATAACACCATCTTACGTACAAAAACTATACTTTAGTTTTTATTATTAGCTAAAAAATTACAGGCAGCAGAAAATATTAGTATCATTGATAATATTCTTTATTTTTAGCCTCACGGCTAAGAAATGAGCTTGCTTTACAAAATCCTTGGCTTGTAATTCTGTCTTAATCTTTCGCTAAAATCTCTCATTTTCATTCTCTTATTTTCTGTGTCCTTACTATATTTCTATTCAGTTCATATCCGATTGATATTGCTTTTTATCGCGTCCTAGCGTAATATCGCTTCTCTACTATTATAGCAATAGAATATATTATAATGCACATCGTATGCAGAATACTATAAATATTAAATCATAAAATTTGTAGAAGTAGTGTGTCTGTATATCTTAGGTACAAAAAGTACATCATACTTTCTATTGCTAGATATATAAACTCCCAAGTAACCGAATATATTGTACGTAATAGATTGTAACATGTAAAGTCGAACGTTTCAAATTCTTTATCTAAGTTGTATTAAGTAACATATTATTTTCCTGCATTCCTTTGATAACATATATAAATTTAAATGCTAATTTATGTTTCTTTCTTTCTTAGAACTATCGCTACAAGTTCTTCGATATTCTGTTTACAAGAGTAGAACAAATATACGTGAACTTTGAGACATTTTCCCTTAAAAGTTGTTTTGCCGATTTACATACATAAGGTTGATATGTATTTTAAAGAGTCAGTAATGAATGTACGATCCGTCAGTGGTTCTCTAAGTTTTCTTTTAGCAATATCATTAAATGGTTAATAAATTAAATTAAATGAAAGTGATTAACAGAGGCTTGCAAAGACAACTCGGTACATGTTTTTCGTTAATAATATAAGCACGTTAATTAATAATAATAAGCACGTTAATTTCAACGACATAGTAACACAGATTAATAAATTTAGCCCGATGAAACGTAAAACGTGTTCTTCTTAATTGATGAAACCAGAATTTTCGTACGTTCTGATCTAATATTATACGTATAAGAAGGCGAAGGAGAATTAACGCATCCAATATGTATAAAGGAAGGACCCTATATTAGGCTGAAATAAAATCCACCAGCAGTCGTGTACGCGCGATTTTTCTCCCCAGGAATGAATGGGGCAACCAGAAGAAAGGCATTTATAATCGGTTGGATGATAGCGCCTCCAGATTTCAAACCTCTTTTCACGTGATTTACGACGAGATAATGCCGGCTATTTCGCATTACCATACACACGCCTCTCTTGGCAATCGTTTTTCTCCACCGCCGCGTCCTTTTCGTGGCCACTTTCCTGCAGATATTACTGCAGAACTTTCTGCCCCTCCATCTCTCTCTCTTCCTCCCCCATCTGCTGCCTTTTCTTTGGTGTGGCCCAATGACGTCGACGACGACTTCTTTTCTATCTTCTGCTACAAAGCTCCGAGGCAATTCGTCGAAGAACGCTCTTTGACTCGCGCAGTTTCCACTGTCACTTTGACGAGCCTTTGCAACCATTGCGTCGAAACGACGAAAAAGGATGTAAGACCCCTATTGGACCGCGATAGTGCATCTTGTTTTCTGTCCTCATACTTTGAGCCGTGACGTCGGTAATTGTAAATAAATATCAATTCTACGCGAAGCGTGAGTTTTTCGGATTCGGCAGGAGTGGAATTTGCTCGGTGGGCTGAAACGAGGCTTCCGAATGTGGAAAATGTTAGGATTGTTAGTTACACGAACTGTTGCGTTGAATTTATTTTCATTTCGTTTTATTCAAATTCCTGATTTTACAGAGGATAAGTTCAGAGAAAATTGTTGTATGAAGTAGTTTGTTTACGTGTCTGATGTTAATACGTTCGGTGATTATATTAGCGCAAAATAAATTGTAGAAAATTGTAGATTTCTGTCAAGAATTATTAAATCCCGGATGTTTCTGCACCTATAAGAGACTTAAACGTTTGAAAATGTGCAGAATGTAAATAATATACTATACGAAAATATATGGAGTATTCGTAATAATTACTATTTAGCTGAAACAAATTATTACGATATTTAGGTTTCATTTCCGTAATTGGATCTTTCAAAGTGTAAGCAAAATCATTTAAACCATTAATTCTTACGTTGTGACATTTTCCATTTCGGGTATTTGATAAGGGAAAGATTGTTAAATTTGTATAACCCTTTCCATATGAAATCTTCAGATCATCTTAATCTTTTATCGATGTTATTTAAAATAACATCGAATTAGTTTTAACTGTACTAACTTAGTCATACTATACTGTCAACAATTTCAGAAAATTCGAGAATCGTGAAACTCATGATAATTTTTTCAAATGACACGTCATTGTTTATTGAAAAACAAGTAAATATAAGTCGATGGAATAACCATTTTATCGTGTACGATGGAAAAACGTATCGGCAGAGTTAATTTAATTTGACATAATGAGAGATAAAACGAGCGTCACAGCATTAACGTCCGCATGCCGCGTCGAAAACGTATTTTCTTTATTGGAGCAATATTACGTAAAAGCGTCTGCGTTCCGGCGTGTAATTACTGTCCATCAGGACGCCCTTTTGTCCCTAGCTTTCCGTTTAAGTACATGTATAGGGAGCCTAATTCCTCAAAGGCTTTCGAACGCCCGCTACCAGATTTCTTGTCCTCTATAACTGCTGCCGTTGACTTGGCAATAAGCCACCGTTGCGCCTGAGATTAATTTCGCACGAAATTTAACTGCAGATCGATGCAGTTTCTCTCGCCCCTAAACGCTTTATTCTATTCCACTTCCGCTTACGATTCTCTCTGTTTCCATTACTTATCATTGTTTTCCTTCGCGCTCTCATTCATCGTTACCCTTCTTCTTTTTTAGATTAATTTTATAGTCCTGGTGATTACACGACGCGTGTCGTTATTTATTAAAGAAAGAAAAAATTTGTTTCTTTTCCTGCAAAAGTCTGCTAGGCCTTTTAAAAATTTCCGAACTTATAGAAAGCAAAGAAAGATTTTTTCTTTAGTATTTTGTCTTTATTTATGTTGTTGATTAAATATTGTCTCTTAACAGTGCATTAAAAACTATAACTGCGAAAGAATGCTTGTAACATTGGAACGTTCAAAAGTTAGAAATAAATATTTTGTAAATTTCGGATCTGAAATTTCAAATCTATACTGGGCTAGTAAATATTAGCATGATTAAACTAAATTGCAAATGAATACTGATTAGGTCTTAAAAAGCTACGAGTATATGAATGATGACATCTTTTGTTAATGATTATATGACATAATGATTTGAAATAATACGATGCAGAATATTTTCCCGTTTCTCCCAGTTATATCTATGATAAATTCTGTAGGAATGTAAACAGAATTAATGAGAGGTTAATGCATAAGGACTAACAAGGGAATATTCTTATTAAACTAAGACAAGAGAAGATTTTCATTTCTTTTTTGGTAATCAGTTTTTTTTATGTAGACATATCTATCGCCACAGAAACCTAATAATGGTTTTTCGAAAAGAATGAGAAACCGTATAAGTAGATCGTTTCAGCAAAAAGTATGGAACTCCACTTGGGAAAAAAGCGTAATTGCACTTTGCAACTGCATGATTGCACATCCGACACCGACGAGAAGTTTGGAAGCACTATCTTTTAACCTGCAGAGTGCGGTACGCCCTTTTTGGTGAAAGTCTTCTCACGATTTGTTTTCCCAAATATCCCGCTACATCTTTCGGTATACAAATCTGTACTCGCTGCTTAGCAACAGGGCTTGCTTGGCTTACTTTCTTCGCCACAGCAATCACTTTTTCAATGTCCTCGCTTGCGATATATTCAGTACGCTATTTCTTGAGCTTGTGGTCAGAAACTTGAAAATCCTTTCTTTCATCCTTTTTAAAGAGTTAATGAATTCTTATAGGAAACGAATTAATTTAATTTAAAAACAATCTCTTTTATATAAAATCAAATTTGTATTCCTGTATTCATATTTATTTTATCTATGCACAAAATAATTATAGGTTGTTCTGTATTCTGAAATATAACGGAAAGATACAAATGTAGTTTTCTCATCGAACTTCGAAATCATTGAATATTTCTCAAATCATGGATGAATTTAGGGTTATTAATTACAGAAGTACCATTAAACTACGAAAATATTTTTTCTAGAGTAAATAACGGTTTGTACGGTAATGATGGAAAGAAGTATGGAGAACTGAAACTTTTTAACGATGTTGTTATTCACTCCTCTTTTCAAAGTGGAAGTTTTATCTCAGTCTGAACAAAAGAATCTCGAGTAGATATAAAATACCGAAGATTAGCAATAACAAGCATGTTTAATAAAAGAGTAACGTCGGTTTAAAAAAATGTTACTTCGTGTTATACTTATCCTATCATAGTAGGTTGGTACTTATGTACAATGATTTCCGTATTTCATTTACTCAACACTCATCATTAATTTTCCGAACTCCACGATCGAAATACTTTTTGAATGATCTTTCTACATTAAATCGCATTTCGTGTTCTTAATTACTCCTTTTCTTCATACTAAAATAAAGTTTCAAAATGCATGATACATTCCAGCATGTGCTAATATCATAGCACACTTATGGAAATCAGCCGTTCAAAAATTAATCACTTGTCCTGTATAGAATTTGCTAATATTTAACCATCCTACAGAAATAATTTTGTCCTACTTTCACGGAACACTGTCTGTCTGCGTAAGCATTAGTATTCGATAGAAAATTTCAACGTTTTGATTTGCAATTCCAGCCTATTTCAACCGCCCAATCATATGATTTCACACGGCTCATATCGTACTGTGCATACATCATCGCGAGACGATTATTCGAAATGGACAACGATTAGCTAAAATTTTCTGTTACCTAACGACCGAATATTTCAGATTCGTCGGCACGAAAGCACCGTGCCGAGACTTCTAATTATAGGTACACGAAGCGAACATAATTGCGGCCTCATCTAGCTTCGAGATGCTAACCCGCATAGTTTAGATTCACAAGCCTAACGAGGTATAATCTTCTGCGATCGAAAGAGAGAGACAGACAGAGAGAGAGAGAGAGAGAGAGAGAGAGGAGGAGAGAGTTGAGCCAAGTATGAATCGAATGTCTACCATCCAAGAACCTAATTCAGATTTGTAGGCTATAGTTAACCTGACATAAGCTCTGTCCAGCTATTGGCGGGGCTAAACCGATTCTCTCGGTAGAGTTTCTCTTGCTTGGTCCTATACTACGCAAAATCGATAATCGTAATGGAGCTTCGTATTTCCGACTGACGACGTTGATGTTAAGGGATATTTCGTTTCCTGTCATCGGTTTTCCTTCTTTCTCTTTCTTTAAGAATTACAATGTATTTTTAACGTAATTAGTGACTAACGTGTCTATACTAATGAGAGACCGGAGCCTATGAAAATTCGGTTGATTAGATTTTAATTTCAGAGTGGGTTTCATTGAATTTACGTAATTAGTAGGAATTAAACGTTGGTTATTTCTATGAAATATTTGACAAATGGGGACGGCGTTTAAATGTTTGTATCAGTGTTAACGAGAAGTTAAGTCTTTAGAGACCCAACAGATCATCAAATCGGCAATTAATTCGTTAGTAGCCGATCGGTATACTCGCAGAAGTCTGGCGTAATAAATCGTGTGCACGATTCTTTAAATTGGGGAAAGTAATTTTCATAATGTATATTTTTTAATGGATATGACAAAAATAATAGCATTTTCAAGTTACTTTATTTGATTACGAGGAATAAAATATATGTCGCTGGTAATATTCCCTACATACGTATATTCACATTAATTGGAAAATTAAAAAGATGAGCGATAAAATGTTGATAAGTTCTGAAAAGGAAACAAAATAACACGTCGAAAAAATTATACTGTATAGTTACGTAACAACTTTCGTTGAAAAAATATTATCTAATACATATGCCAATGAAACAACGTAAACGCTAAGCATCTCTGAAATTCTATTTGCAATTCCAAAGGAGAACAAAATGGTTCCGTCAGAATCTGCATCACGTACCAGGAACACTAAACGTATCAAGCGCTTAGAAAGCCTCAGGAATTATCCAACTATACCAGATATAGGAATAAGGAGAGAAGAAGCTAGAGGAATGAACAAGAGTTTTATATAAGAATCTCGTCATTGTTTGGTATTCGCTTTAATACAAATAAGTCACGTCATTGTTTTACATACAATATAAAATATACAGATATAACACAAAACCGTGTTTTGGCAATAAATGAGACTTGGCAAAATCGTACCACAGACGTATGTTTAATTTTCAGAATTATATTGATTAATATTCAAAATTAATATTGAATGATGTAGATATATATTATTGTTACAAAATGTGAACAGGATGCGATATAAAAAAATACTTCATGAAAGGGTCTGCAATGATTTTAATTCTATAGGATCAGTACAGATGTGTATACCAGAAGTTCATTTTGATTTCGTTTCATATCACTGAATCGGTCGATGAAATCTTGCTATCAGTTCGCTACACGTATTGCGTATTTGTTTGATATCCCTTGTTTCCAACGTAACCCATGCATAAAGGTACACATAAAAGTGGTATGAAATCTGGTGATATTGGAGACTAATCTTTTCGACTGTTTGTCATTTCAATAAATCTTCAAATGACCTACATTTGTAATGTATAACATCTTTAAAATTTTATACCCATAGTGTCTGACAAAGTTTGACCGCGAACAACTGAAACACTTTGCGTATTTAACCTTTTTTTAAAGAGCAAATAATTTGATTATTTATAATGTGATTTTACAAGAAGGTAATAAATAGACTGCGGATTTTCGTGCACATTCATATTTCTGAGAATATGATTAAAAATAATAATAATCTTGGTAAAAAATTTGCATTACCTTTCAAGTATTATACGTAGAAAGCACTATACGTTGGATGATCTTTTTCTGAAATTTTACATCTTCAAATTCCCTACAAATGCATAAAAAATCCGTAGTCTAATAATAAATATTGTTTTTAGTCATTAATTTTTCGTTCATGTATACAATTTATATTTTACGATCTATACGATTTTTTTTTTATTTGGATGAATTTTACAACCAATTCTCATTGAGAATTATAAGTAAATTTTTCTGGCGTGGTCGTGTTTAATAAGTGTTTATCATGTATTTGATTCTAGTTGAATCTAATGCTTAAATCTAAAGGGTAATGTCTTTTTAGCCTGCGGATCTGATCCGACGTGTCAAGAAATGGAGTAACTAGTGGGTTTTGATGGTTGTTAATTCTTATCATATATCTATTATCTATACGATATGACTAGATACTTATAGACGTGGAGTTTATAGACGTCCCATACGATTCGTTATATACTCGTTGTAATCAGTTTATAAAATGATAATATTTTAAAACGACATTACACACCGTTCCCATCGACTTTCGTACAGCGCAGTATGATAAAAACGGCGCGACCAATCAAATCAGGGGAGGAGTCGAACATAAATCGGACGCGTCGAATAACTTCTAAATAATACAAATGGCGCGTGAAATAACGAGACAGTGGCGTAGGAACGGGTATAAATCGGTGGTAGCGAGCGTACAACATAAAACAGAGACGACGAGTCAGCCTGTCGATGTAAATTTCCGCGAAACATCGTCCTTCAAAATGTCGCGGCTACGGTAAACCGTCGAATAATTGTCATCGTTCGTACACCCGTGAATTTTACGGAATCATTCTCCGTTTGTTGAAGCTCGATTACCCGCAGAAGAGAGCAAGGGACGAGAAATGTTGCTTGAGATTCAGGTTATATAGTTGGAAAAAAGAAGGAAGGAAAAAATGGTGGAAAATGCAAGAAAAAAAAGAGAAGGAAACACGATGAAATAAAACCTGTTTTTACGTCGAGCCATGCTACCAGCTTCGGGTTTGCGAGGCCAGCGTTTCGCTTCCCTCTAGAAACGAATCTGTGCTCGTTTCTTCCTCGTTCTTCTATTCTCGCTTATAATCAGCCTACTTTTTTCTTATCTTTCTTTTTTTCTTCATACGTACATATACTAACGATAGGAAATGTCGAAAATCGTTTAAATCTATCTCTAACTCGAATCTCGTTCCCTTGCGAGGAAAATGATTGGTTGCAATTTCCCACTTTTGTCTGAATATCGTAAATTAGTTAGTTCTATGAGTAGAGTACTAATAGAAGGATGTACTAATTAAGTGATAAAGTAGCGTAATATGACACTCATACGCAAATAAAATATTAGTTTGAAATAGATCTATTCAAATATAAACGAATCTGTAATATATAAACGCGAGTAGCATGAAATTATAGAGGATTTTATAGAAACTCAATATCTTTTAATGATCTTTTTAAGAAATTTGAATCGCAAGCGATCTTTTGGTTTAGATGAATTTATTTATTTCTTTGTAGCTTAAATTCGTAGTTGTTTAATGTTCTTGTGTTATTCGTTTCAAAACAGGCTGTAAGTTAAAATACTTTTCTTCTTATTGGCTTTTTAATATCTCTTGCTGTTATAAGCTTTTCATCCAGAGGGATTTGTACGTCCGACTTCATTTTTGTTGCGTTTTGAACAAAAGTGCATCTGTGGTTCCATTAGTTATTGCTTATTTAGATGAGATGGTTTTATTATTATTTATTGGTATCAGAAAATATTTTGATAAATCGTTCTTTTGATTTATATATATAAAATGAAAATGTTGTTATCTATGAAACAATAATTATGCATATATATATCTTCCTCGTTTCTTTTTAAATCAGAAATATTTTATATGTACTTATTATCTTGCCACTTCATTAATTCATTGATGTCGGACTTACTGTACTTTCATTTCTTTTCACTACTTTGAATCATAGTCAGATTTAGATATACCTTTACTCAGCGATAAAGTACAAGATACAAGAAAATGGTGAAAAATATTCCACGCTCAAAGTAACGATACTTCTTTATGCGATACAAATCAGCTTCTAATTTTAAAACATATAAGATTATGATTTTATGTTACTATTATATATCTTCATTCCTATCACAAAAAATAGCTTCTTCTTAAACAATATACAATCAGGTTAGAACATGATACCTATAAACAGAAAGGAGAAGCAACAAATTTATACAATATATATAAAAAAGTTTCACAAACTGTCATTATACATGTTCTAAACATATAAAAGATTACCAGTTTCCATAGATTACAACTATCCAACATCTCCGACTATCACCATCTTCGTAACTCTCCCGTGCATCTCTATTTTATTAATTTCCACAGCGACTGTACCCTCCCTTGAACTTCGCGCGTTAGGAAAAACCGAAGATTTATGACTACCGGTAACTCTTGACAAGATAAGGTCACCGATCGATTAACGGAAGCGAGCTGTCGGTCTGGCTAATGGTACCTGGATCGATGCCTCCTCCACTTTGTCATTTCTCTATTGACTTTATATAATTCCCTATTCTTTATATAATCTAATTCCGCCAATTTACCCGTACGCTATATCAAATCAAAATAAGTGAAAAAAAGGAACAAATTAAATACTAACGACGTGTAAAACTGATAAAATCTGGATTAAGCAACGAGGAAGATTCGCTTCTTTGACAAATATTTACGACTGATTTTATAATTATCTATTAAAGTTTGAGATAGATCTACGATTCATATCACACACTTATTATTCTTAAAAGAACTTTTTATAATTATTTTTTGAACAGAACTAAGTTCAAAATTGAATTATTATATTATGAAAAGTCAATTAAATTAATAACATTAGAACATTGCTCTAAATCTAATTTTTTATTTCCCTAAATCCACTGAATGTCCGAATAATAAGAATTGATCCTTTAGATCGTTTTAATCCAGTAAATTAGCTTACTTCTGATGAATTTTGTTCCGCGGATAAGCTATACATGACTTCCATATGCATCGACTCTCCTTTTAATAAGCTTCCCATAAAATTTAATTGCATTATATGTCATGTTGCACGTCTGTAGATTTTTAGATCGGAAGTCGACACGATTCTAAATCCTTATCAACAAGAAGGGAAAAGAGAAAGAAAGAGAAAACGTAACGAAAGAGTCTATCCGTGTTAACGAAAGATTAAAAATGTTCCATTCTGTCGTTTGTCTGGCGGTGTCGCGAAAATCGATTTCGGCTGGCGCTCGATCCAGGAAACGCGACCATTGTCCTGTCCCGTGCGCGATTTCGGCTTGAATTACGCGCTGCTTCAATTTCATTGAACGCCGATCGCGTTGGTAAATCGGATAATCAACGGCCGACGAAACAGGTAACGTAACGAGCGATCGACAACACGATAGCACTGGTAATAGGAGTAACTTTATCTCTCTTCACGGCATTTTGTTTCGAACTTGTCCACGGTCCATTCGGAATGACCTGTAAACCGATGACAAACTCGAAAGGTACAATGTGATCTCTTATATTACGCACTATGCCACTAGGTTTTCGCTACAAGGTTCAAATCCACGTCATTCGCAATTATGTTCACTGTCTGGAGCTATTGCGTGGCTCGCGAATAAATTACGCAGCCTGGTAGAGGTATGGGTATTGTAGTGGGGCGGTTGTTGAAGGGATGGACAAGCTATGAGCTGGTAATTATTTGATTTTTATTAATTTAATAGTTATTAAAATTTGTAACTTTTACCATGTTTATTAGATGAAATATGCATTTGTGGTTCTATGGATTTCGATCGTGCTTTTAATAGTTATCTTTGTTCCAATGTTCCGGATGTTAAGGTATTCGGATAATAAGCGTCTGGATAATGACTCTACTGCATTGATTTTTATGAAAATTTAATATAATAAACGATAGAAAAGGAAACATAAGCTAATTATCTCGTTGTTTTGAATGTAAAACATCGACGGGTTGACAAGGATCTTTCATATGAATTATGTTTTAACGGTATAGTGGACACGATCTTAATTATTTTAAGTAAAACACACGGTATTACAGGCAATAATTAATAAAATTCAGCTACCGGATAAATATGTTGAATTGATTTTGCTATATTTATTACATTTTCATTATGATAAGTTCTGTGTAAAATTCCCAGAATATTTATTTCTAAAGAAATAATCGAATACCTGGAAAAGTTTATAATGAGCAATTAATAATAAGCAATTGCGATGAATTACACTGAAAATAATGCTTGTGTTTAATACAGATATAAAAGTTATTAGGAATTCAAACGAATGGCTTAAATTTCACTCCTTGTCATATCTCTACGATTTTAATATCATGATATACATATAGAATAAAATGGTTACGTATTTAGCTTGTTCCATCGTTTTATTTCTGTACTTCAAATTTTCTCTCGCCAATAATAAATTGATAAATTATCATTAGTGTCATTCGATATTAATCTTTAATGTTTTTAAATGTCTCTTTTTTCGGGTAACTTTAATGAACCACTGGTAACGATAGTTAGAAGATCAGTGTCTTCGTAATCGCATTGTATTCAGGAATCAAACGCCAGTCATTGCCTTCCTGTCTACAAACTGACGTTAAACACGTTCACGTTATATACGACTGCATCCGTTGACAGTAAACACAGAAAGGATCGATATCTGTTGCACGATGCACGGGCACCTTTGAAAGGAACACGAGACTTCATCGATATCGCAATGACAGTGACGCTTCATCGTTGTTAAAGCTGCGTCTCGCTGAAAAGCGAGAATCTCTTTGAGATACGAGATAAAGTGAAAGGAAAATAGAGAGGAAATTACTAGAACGATGTGGCGCTTCTTGAAGATCGCAAATTTATATTTTTCACCTATACATATTTTTCCACGAATATTTAATGCAGAATCTCTGCCTTTTTTCTTCTTACAGATAGTTTAGTTTAATTTCTATTTCAAAATTATTAGGTCGTCCGAAAAGTTTCTTTCATTTTATAAGGAAATAATGGATACACAACATTTTCCGTTTTATATTATTGTATTGAATTATGTATGATCCATTTTGTTCTATCAAAGTAAAGATCATAATGTTCGACAGATTAGGTTTCATGTTTGTATAAAGATGCGTTGTTGTCAAAGATGTGTCTGTAAAAGAAAAACACTTTTCGGACAACATAATATTAATACAGCCTTGAACATTTTAGGATCGTACATTTATCAACTAAATGCACGAAACACGTGTAATGATTGGTGTGGACTATGGTATAAACCATAAACTTTTCCATAGCGTAATTAAATGTGAAAAGGACAAAAATCCTTATTTTAAAAGAGATCTGGTAATTTATATATTTCTGATAATTCTAGGATAGCCAATTTTAGATTTACCCTTTCACAAGCAACATTTAATTTTAGAACACATGAAAAAATGATCAGCTACGAAAATGCTAATTTTACGTCTCGTGCCAGAAGTTAATTCGTAAAGAACGCAACATGTATTATCATTGAGAATGTTATTATTTTATTTTAACTGTGTAGCTATGGTGAAAGATGCAAGATAACTAATAACTTTTTAGAATAGAAAGTGCTTGTTGTAAGCAGAAACTATCTTCTTCGTATGTAAGCGTGGGGCCATGTAGTTTAATTAGTTTAATTAGTGTTGGTACGTACAATAGAATAAGAAACTCATCTCAGATGAAATAATCTGCTCGAGCTGTAATTTTGTATAAAGAAGTATAAGATATGCAAGAGCAAGTAGTGCAAAGGTAAAATTTATCCAAAATCAATACTACATCTGATGTATGGTATCAAGCTATCGAGATAAGCTTCATAAAAGAACATGTTTACTTAGAAGGTTTACGTATCTTCTCTTTTGGGAAGCAAACTACGCTAACTGAACCGAAGCACTCCATGGTTAGACAATCTGTTCCGCCATTATTCAAAACAAAACGCTCCGCACAACTTGTATAGAAACAATACGGAAATATTCACTGATACTTATTGTTCACAAACAACGCGATTATTGTATATGTTCTCTCTACAACTTATTGGAAAAAAATAAATGAGCGAATAAAAGAGAAACATTTGTAATGTGTAAAAAGAAGAATATGATTTCTGACCCCGAGCATGACTGATGCAGGAATAGATCGCTGTATGGACTCATGCATGAAATAATAAGTCGTGAACGTGTCACACTATTACAAAGCATTGTCAATAATAAAAAGTTGATAGAAAAATGTATGCATAGACGAATATTTTATCAGACCAGTATAATCAACCTTTCCCTGGAATCAAAACCATAAGACCCAAATTGTGGTTGTATAATCCAGTATTCTCTCTTTCTGTTCTTTCTACTACTCTCTTTTATGGTGCGTTAAACCTGGACACTTTAACATTTAACGCTGCTTTTTCACGACGGCATCCAGTTCCATCGATCATGTCGGCTGTTATCTCCCGCGATAAGACTACAATAGCACACACGTACAAGGTCTTCTTTCTCAAAAAAAACGCTCATTGCCTAAAACTTCTTTTTACAAAAATTACGCCATAACGTTGATAATACTGTAAACGTAACAGCTGAACCGTAATGACGCTGGGGCTAATCTAATTGCTCTGGGGTGAGCTCTCACAGATACATGCTTAACTACTTAGATTGGATAGCAATACTTATCGTTATACTTACACACTAACTAGCGCTAAATTCATTGTTGCATAAATTGTACCCTGTGTGCAGCGTTCCTTATTCGAATACAATTAACGGTTTACTGCTACGGATCTGCAATTTTTATAGTTTAGTCTCACTCTTGTTTTACTAATCAAAAAGACTATTGTAGTATTAAAAAATAAAAGAAAAAATCAACTTTGTGACAAGCGAAATCTAAATTCACGCGTATTAGGAAAGATTCTTTCGTGAAAAACCGCATGTTACTGTAACAAAATAACTACATATATCTATTTATCGTCTCTTCTTGACAGATTGTAAATACAAAAGTGGAGTTAATAAAGCAAAAATTAAGGAAGGAGAATTTTTTAGCAACAGCAGGATACTATTAAGCCAAAAGTGAACCGAAAACCGCAGTGCAGTAATACATACCAGCTCTCTATCGTTCTTTCCACCCTTTCTGGCTGTTTGCATTCGTACAGAAGGACGCATGACGAAATCTGTGCGCAGACAAACGATACAACCGCGATATCTGATCGTCGATGCGTTTTAACGCGTCATTATCGTACGGCCATTGATATACACATATATACTTTTTATATATCTTTCGATTGTTTTAACAGCGCTATCCGGTTGACCGGTCCATTCGTTACCATGGTCTACAGTATGATAACCGGTGACATGTTGACCTTTGGGATAATCTACATGGTGGTGCTGTTCGGATTTTGCCAGTCGTTCTACTTTTTGTACAAAGGCTTCCCGGGAGTGAAATCATCCCTCTACAGTTCCTATCATTCGACCTGGATGGCACTGTTTCAGATAACCCTCGGCGATTATAACGTAAGCCTCCCCCGTTCCCTATAAATCAGCGTTTTATTGTCGCGGTTATTTTGACTATCATCGTATGTATTCACGTGCACACATGTTTGCATGGATGCACGCCTGTTCTTTATCCCCGTTTTCTACTTTCATAACTTTGAAACGCCCCGCCCTTTCATAACTATGAACATACCGCATTTCGAACAAGGTTTTGAGTGAAATGCTCGTTGCGGACTAAGGCCATCACCCGCTTAACAACACAGCACGTAACAGAGCACTGTATTTACATGATTCTCGTGTATCGTTCATTTATGCCAGAACGAAGCAAAGAAGGTTTTATGAAATCAAATCAGGAAGTAGAAAGTTTGAAGAGGGGAATTATTAATTACTTAATCATTTGGCGGTGAACAAACTTCGTTCTTTTATAATTTAACTGACAGTTTTTAGATTTTGAGAGGACCTGATAAAACATCGTTTATGTACGTTGCTTATTCTACAAATCAGGATTGAGAGTGTTATATGCGATAACGAGATTGTGCTTGTTAAATATTAAATTTTATTTTAATCATTTTATTTTATTATCGCGGCATTGCGATATTCTTATAAATGATAAATTTATGAGGAAAATAGAAGTAGACGAAGTTTCGCTATTTTTTCATACGTAATACATATACGTTATATTATTATTATTAATACGTTATTATACGTTATTACTATTAATTTATTTGTTTAGTGTCGCAGCGGCTTATTAGCTACTAGTAACCACACACTATTACGTTACCAGTTACGTTGTAAGGACATATTTACTGAACTTACATCGACTACTACTTTCTACTAACTAAATAGATTCGCAATTAGTACGAGTAATAGCACAAGTATTTATGCAGAGTTGAAAGGAATTAAAATATACATTGTACGTTATATTGATGTAATATGATCGTCACGGTTCTTAAATTGAATTGCTATTTAATAATCACTTTAGCGACGAAAACGAAATACACGTTATTGTTTTGTCCCGTTTACATGTTCGATTTTATTGTATCTTCAATAATGATTCAATACCTTTCTTCTTATTTCATCGAACATTCTCTGACCTTTAGTAGATAACTTTTAAATATTTCCTTTACCGAAATGGTATTTCGGAAAAAATAAGTGGAAGTTAAAATAACCAATGATTCCAGAATCGAAAAAGTCTTACATTCTTTTCCGTCATCATACGAATTATAGTTCGATCGAGATCATGTTTATTTCTTTATAATATTTCCTCCAATACGCGTAAAGGAAACTGACGTTTGAAAAGAGTGAAAGGAAATTTTGAAACGTTCGCAACCTTTCTTTTTTAAGGTTGTGCGGATTGTTACGTGCTCTATGTACATATGTACATAACTTCAGTCGCGGCATTTTCGATAGGAGGAAAAAGTTAAATGTTGAGAAGGATCGGGCAATTTGGTAAATCGTGCCTGCATGTCAATGGAGAGCATAACTCCCAGCGGCGTTTCCAGCACAGCTTTTTTTGTACCGGTTACCGTGGAAGGTTTAAGAATTTAAATGTTGCTCGTAAATCAGTTTCAATCAGAGATACTTGCCATTCCTGTTTTTCTGGTTAAACGTTGGTCCGTTTCGGATTACAAGAAACTGTGACGTTGTTAGAGCGACAGAATCTTCTGTTC
Organism: Bombus terrestris; assembly: GCF_910591885.1. Classification (NCBI taxonomy): domain Eukaryota; kingdom Metazoa; phylum Arthropoda; class Insecta; order Hymenoptera; family Apidae; genus Bombus; species Bombus terrestris. The sequence goes on from NC_063274.1 coordinate 15,002,685, forward strand.
TTCTTATTTTTTCAAAGTAATTCGTTTGATTTGTTGCCTGAATCGTTCGTACGAGTTTAATAACGTCTAGTATAATTTATAGGAATACATTAAGTCGGTGTAAAAATATTATTGGTTGTTATAAACGTTCAATTTATTGATTGATTTTTGACAATGATTCGACGCTTGGTTATTAAAGGCTTATAATAAGCGAAAGGTTAACAGAACATAATAATCACTTAACTATTACGTTATCATTGTTTCGCGTTATTATTCTTTATAGTTATATTTATCTTAGTGTATTATTACCTCGTATTATTAATGTTGCTGTTTTTATATAAAATACTAATAAAATAAATGATTGGTTCTTGTTAATGATTTAATGCTTCATTATTAAGAAGTATAATAGGTGAAAGGCGATTAGGACATAATGGTTAGTTAATGATTACCTTATTGTTATATCGTGTTATTAATTTGTAATTATATTTATTTTAGTATATCATTGTTTCGTATTATTAGCAATGATGCTTCTATATAAAATAATAATAAAATACTAATAATTCACGAGAATCTAGTAAAAAATATCTTACAAAGTTTTACAAAGCTACAGTTAAGATTTACTTAAAATTTACCAATCACTAAAATCTAATTTTCTACGATATGAAAGAAAATTATATAGAACCATTGAAATTTCGTCGCTAATGAATATAAAAAAGGAAGTATCTTCAATTCGGATTGCAAAGTTTCACTACTTTTTATTTAAGATAACAAATAACTTAATTTCTTTTTTCGCGATCATCCTGTAAATGTATTCCAATCCATTAAACTGGATTGCTGCAACAAAATGAATTATCAAAGAATTCTTGTTTCCATGTTATTCGTTGAAGACAAAAAGAGAATGGGGAGATTTGGAAAAAAGATAAATAAAATGAAAGAATAATTCTTTGATACCAGCGGTACAACAATACTATGAAAGAACTATTCTTCCGGTTTCAGGAAAATTCAATTTCCAAGTAACAGGGGTTCTCAGTATGAACGGTATCGACTTGAATCGATGTACAATGGTTTACGAAAGTATTTGAACGCTTATCACCGAATTTTTCTACGAGTAAATTATTTGCATTATACGAAACTTGTTGAGATTTTGATAGCACTGCAACGAAACGCAACTATCTTGAAACCAGTGAAAGTACTGAAACCACTGGAACCGGTTTGAAAATGTATTTTACTTTTAGTGAGTGATTATTATACAGCATGAATAGTAACTTTAAAGATACAATATAGTGAGTAATTGATTGTTCAATTACTTTGATATGTGATGTTTGCGAAGTTACGCTTCCAATGAGTATCTTGTAACTGCCACATACATTTCCAAATCTGTTTCATATTTTACAAATATAATCGCGATAGTTGTGTCTTGTTACAGTGCCAATGAGATTTCAAAATGTTTTATATAACGTGCATGATATATTTATTAAAGAAAGGCCAACGATAGCGGACATATCAAGTTGATAATAGATTAGGTATTTTTTAATTCAAAGCCTCGCAAATGTTTGGAAAATGCAATAAAAAAGTTAATCGAGAGATCGTAGAGGTTCGCTAAAAATGATGATAAAGTACACAATGATTAACGATAAATGTAAGTATTATTATTACAGGCTTAAAGTTAACGTCAAAAAGCGACACGACCTATGTCACGGTCATAAAAAGTTTTCAGGAGCGCTCAAATACTTTCGTAAGTCACTGTACCATAAACAAGAATAGGAAAAAAAGTCGTCATTTCGCAGTTGAGAATATTCAACGCAGAAAACTCATTTTTAATGTAACATTCGCGCTACGTGCAATTCCCGGGCACGCGTAAAAGGGAAAAAAGAAGGGGCGAAGAGAAACACTCGCTCGTTCGGCAATCGATAGATCGCGAGTTGCAAGCCGGCACGCGCGTAGGGAAAAATTGGCTCGCCTCGTGGCGTGGTTTCCTGCGTTTCAATTAATCGAATTTCACCGATGAAATATCAAGACAATTCGCAACGCGCACTCACTGTATCCGTGGCTAATTGAATTACATTCAACGACCCGGCCCCCGGACCTGCTAGAAAATAACGCGCCACACCGTGTTTCCCCGAGATCTCGTATATCTTCCGCGTAATTAACGAATCGATTATGCTGTCGAGCGACGAAGGGGAGGGAATTTATTCCCTGTGAAACATTTGCTTAGAATCGTTGGTCTACGAGAAACGATCTATCGGCAGATTATCGAATTTGAAAAACTGATGCCTGGATAAAAATTGGTAAACTTTCCGAGTGAAAAAAAACTTTCCCGTGAAGATTCGAATTCAATGTACGTTTTGTAGAGGGAAGATTCCCTATATTGTATTTACGTATTTTAGGGCAATTTAATACGAATTTAAATCGGAATTTAATTTCTTACTTCAGCTTTTATGCAAGAAATTTGAAAACATTTAAAGCCCGTATTCACCGTCTACTCGTTTTATGTTGTTTATCGTAAAGCGTGTTATTATATCCGCATCAACATTTTCATAGCTTTAACGACTAGAGAGATATTGTCATACGAGCCTCAAACTGATCAATTCCACTTTTTAGAAATATACCAATTTCACATTATCCACATACAAAACTAGTATTCGATGTTTCAAACAAGAATCTCATTTTCGTAAACGTATTTGTCGCAAGAAGATTGCAGAAATAATTGTCAATTCGAAGGAAAATTTCCAGAGATAAAGTTTGTAATAGTCATTTTTCTATGCATTTTAATTTACCGACTTAGTCAGCATAGCTTCCGACCGACTCATACAGAGAAAGGTTATCGAATTTGCGCCACTTAAACACAACACTTGCGATGCAAACGAAATATAGTTAAACTTCGATCTTCGTTACAGCGTTTACTTTATAATCCGCGAATGAAATTTCTCTAATGGTAAGTGTAAATTTACTGCAAAACCGGCCTTTTTTTCACCTCATAGAACGCTACGGTACGCATTAATTTTGAATTTCAATTAGGAATTGTCTGCGCGAATAACGTTACATTTTTCGGTCTATTTCATCAGTTTCCCTATGTTGTATATTCTTTCTTTTTATTTTTTGCCTTAAAAAGACAAACGAATAAAAATTTGCACCACGCCAGCGCCAACACCGCATAAATAGCTTTATAAAGCGTAGAATGTTCGCTAAAAATTGTTGCTCGGTTTTACGGTTCGTCTAGCGATTCGTCGAAACACGTCGAATTAAACATGCGAAGCAGCAGAAGAATCGGCTGGATTCCCGCTGGTAAATCCATGGCAGTGCACGTTTGCTTGCGACACGATTATTTTTATCGATCCGCTGCCCGTGATTCCGGATCGTTCGAGCGTGTTGGAGACGATACTGATAACGAGGCGAAACGATTATCCGTTTCAGTATACGGACCTTGGTTACACGACCTACCCTAATTTATCGAAGATGGTGTTCGCCATATTTATGGTCCTGGTGCCCATACTGCTTTTGAATATGCTGATTGCGATGATGGGCAACACTTACGCGCATGTGATCGAGCAGAGCGAGAAGGAATGGGTGAAGCAAGTAAATATTTGTACAATGACATAATTAATTGATGATTTCATGGATTAACGTATCCTATTGTTTGCTATCCCTTGGGTTTTGTATATCATACGATTGCGTCGATCTGCAAGTCTACAGATAGAATTAAGTGTCATACACGTGTATTTGAATGCCGATGAAGTATGATTAAATTGTTGAGTTATGTAAATATTAAAAAAATGTGTATATATATGTGATAAAATTGATATATCGATGAAGTAGTCATATTATAATCGTAGTATGATACATGTGTAACAAAAAATTTGGTAAAGGTCTTATTTTGAATGACTATCACTTTTAATATATATTCTGCTTATTTTTTATTTAAGAATTAATTAAGAAATTGAGCTAAAATGTCAGAAAATTTTAGAAGCAGTCAATTATAGAGCGTTTAACTGGTTGCAGTGGGCGAAAATCGTGGTTTCTCTGGAGCGTGCAGTCGCGCAAAAAGATGCGCAGAATTATTTGCAAGAATACAGTATTAAACTGGGGCCTGGAGATGACCCGAACAACCCCGCCTCGGAACAGCGCGGAGTCCTGGTTATTAAAAGTAAATCGAAAACCAAGGCGAAGCAACGCAAAGGCGCGGTGGCTAATTGGAAGGTGACGTGTTTTCCTCTGTTGTTTCATTTTCTCTCTTCTTTTTTTCTTTTTTTTTTTTTAAATAGGTTTTAGCGTCGCATCAACTACACATATGTGATTATCAACGACGATAACGAGTACTGAAAATATTATGGATATTAGATTTTGTTACACATATAACATAGTGCTTTTTAAATAGAAAGAAACTCGCTGAGTTGATATCCATGTTCAAACCTATGTTCAAACCTATGTTTCTCCTCGTTTTATAGTTATCAGCTTTGTGCTTTAACAAGTATTTTTAATGGATTTTTGTACAGTAACGAATCGATTTAAAGGGTCCGGATACATTTCAAACTTTTCGAAATCTTTGTTTTAAGCGACTAGAATAACAAAAATAACCGAAGTAGCGTTATGAATTTTCATCAGCTGTATTTCTTGTAATTATCTTTTTTTTATCTCGATATTACAGTATTTCCAAGAAATTATAATAAACGTATTAATTTAATTTGCATTCTTTTTCTCTCTTCTCTTAAAAACTAATTCCTTTTACACCTTATTATTTTTAATTTAACTTCAATATTACAGGATTTTTTAATGAAATTAAAATAGAATGCAGTTGCAAAATGCAGTTTGCCTTATCTTCCACTTTTCTCGTAGAATTTCTACACTGAAATTTTTTAATCTCGTTACTCTTAATTTAACTCTTTATGTTTAATGCTTCTGCTTACAGCGCGTAGGCAAAGTGACGATAAACGAATTGAAGAAACGTGGCATAACAGGAGAGGCGTTGCGACGAGTCATGTGGGGTCGAGCATCTTTCTCCACTCCTGTCAGAACAAGGTAATATCAAGTTGCGTTCATTATAGGACAAAGGAAGTGATAAATGTAACATCGAAATCGTTAATTGATTCGTTAACGGGGGCCCACGTGGTGTCTGAAACCATGTAAATTGTCTCGGCTTAATGGAACGCGATACAATTGACCTTGCACCTGTGACAGTTAATATGCAAGGCATCAAGGTTACGAAATCCGATATTAACGTCGGTAAATGCGGTGCATTCGATATTGATAACATGAGGGGCATGACACGTGATTCGACAAACTATTATCTCCAAGGACACGATATTGGTCGACCATAATGCTTGACAGTGTCATCATTCTGAATACTCCTGTCATGCTATCACATGCTGAAGGCACTGGAATTTCTACCAATTTGTGTTATCGAATCTGGTATAATATCATACGAGATAATATTTGGCGTTCAAGGACTAAAAGACTAAATTTTGAGGATTCTAGGTGATCAGCTATACAAGGCGATCCACTTAACTTTATCACCTAGAATATTTTGCTTGTTTTTGATAATATCAAGGAATATTTCAGATACAAGTCGAATAGTTTCGAGGAGAGCACCATTTGGCATGATTAGTTTTTTCAGTGGATGAACGCGTAAATGATATATGAAGGTTAGCGTTGTTTCTTTAAGTGAAATCATATAATTTAATAAATTAATCGATCCATTGCGATATTCTTGATAAAAAAGTGTATTTTCGAGCTATCGCGGGGAGACGCGGTCACGAGAATACGCGTCAACGGGAATCGTAAATTCCCGTTACGATTGTAATAATCGACACCACGAATAGCTCGATCCCCTCATTTCGTTTAGGATAATAAAGGTGGTTGTTGTAGTATAACACTGTGATTCACAGGGTTATAAAAATATATATTTCCAACATTTTGTACAATCACACAAGTTAGTAACGCCGTTGATTAAGATACAGGTAACGAAGAAAAGGATTATTCGTAGATGAGAGAATTCGTGTATATGTTGACTTTGATTGACTAGCGAGACACTTTGAGAGCTCTCGGATCTGTAGGTATTGTGAGAGCTGTAGGAACTCTCGGACCTGTAGGTACTGTGAGAGCTGTAGGAGCTCTCGGACCTGTAGGCACTGTGAGAGGTATAGGGACTCTGAAGTTCGTTCTCATGTGATTACGGAGGGAAAGCTCGGTATGGGTGTGCTCTTTGAACGAAGAACGTGGATTCGTTGCTTACATTTTTAGTTAGGAAAGTGAGGGCAATGATCCGCGATGCCGATTGATTATGACCAATGTTGGGAAGGAAGATTGGAGGAAGAAGCCCCCTACCAACGTGGTTCATGGGCAACATTGTTCATGGGAAAAAATCCGGACTTTCCGTTAGGTAGATCTCCGCCTCTTGCGTTAGGCCACTACCCGCTTTCTCCGTAATTCTTAAGAGCGCGTAATAAACCCAAGGACCTTTCTAAAAACCAACCGAAAACACTTCTAGAATTAGAAAGTCTTCTCGGGCATTGCCGTCATAGGCTTGTGATATTTCCATGTTGTCGTCTTTTTTTTCTGCATATGTAGAGTCTGTAGCTCTATTTATAAAGTATGTTTCTCCTGTGTTAGTTATTTTTATTGGTGGAATCTGCATGATTCCATGTTTTGTTGATGGGCGTTTACTTTGCCGCTTTCTCTTCCCTCTTGCCGCACTTTCATTGGAGCACTGTTTCGCACGTCCGTTTAGGTCGCCTGCACAGGCGGAACTGGAAGCAGTGATATTGGCCTGTAAGATGCAGTTTGGTGTGGTTCTTTGCCTGGTTTAGGTAACATTTTGATCTGTGCTAATTTCCATGGTTTGGGGAAGTATTGAATTCTTAGAATTGCATTGAATATTATTGTCATTAGTCTTATCGCTTCTGGCGGAAGGTTTTTCAAGATTTTACCGTTGATTAGGTCGATTCCTGGTGCTTTGTTGTTTTTTGTTTTATCGATTATGTTTCTAATTTCTTGTGCTGTTGTTTTAGATATGATGTATTCCTTGTCAGTTGTGATAATAGTGGTTTGTGCATCCTCCTCCGTATGACTTTTGAGGTCGCTGTTGTTGATAATGTGTGGTGTGAAAGATGATTGGAGAATTCTTCAGCTTGTTCTTCGTCGCTTCTTGCCCATGTGTTATCTGCTTTTTTGATACAGCCACGTTAATAAGGAATATTTACAAGCAACCACCGTTACAGTTCAAACTAGCAGCAACTACTTCCAGTTGTCAGCAGTATTTGTGCCACCGCGATACAAAATAACATCAGAAATGTGGGAAGAATACTTCTAGCACTTAGGGCACAAGTACATCGTAGCGGGAGACTACAACTCAAAGCACACGCTATGGGGATCGAGAAACACTACACCTCGAGGCAGAATACTGGAAAAATACATTAGAAATAATAACCTCAACATATTATCCACCGGAACACCGAAATACTGGCCGACTGACCTGAACAAAAAACCAGATCTTCTGGACTTTGCAGTTACAAGGGGACTAAACACAAACGAACTGAAAATAACACCCAACCTCGTGCTTAGCTCGGATCATACACCCATAATAATTGAATACAGAAACAAACCAATACTTTATAGCAAACCAGAAACACTATGCAATAAAATCACCAAATGGCAAACTTTCAAAGAAATAATAGATAGCAAAATAAACTGCAACATCCCGTTGAAAACTCCTGAACACATAGAACAGGCAGTAGTAACATTACAGCAAGAAGCAGCAAGGACAACCACTACACCCGAATCAACCAGCAGACAAACAATAACAATTCCGCAAGAAATACTCGACAAAATTAGAGAAAAAAGAAAAGCGAAAGCAAAATGGCAAAAACACAAAACTCGAGAAAACAAAAAACACCTAAACAAACTTGCAAAGGAAATAAAAAACAAAAGAAAAGAGCACAACAATAACGAATTCGCAAAGTTCATAGGGACACTCTCTACACACAAGAACTTCAACTACTCCCTATGGAAAGCCACGAAAAAAATAAAGAAGCCAATAATACCCGTCCAAGCAATCAGAAAAGCAGATAACACATGGGCAAGAAGCAACGAAGAACAAGCTGAAGAATTCTTCAACCACCTCTGCAACACATTCACACCACACATTATCAACAACAGCACAAGAAATTAGAAACATAATCGATAAAACAAAAAACAACAAAGCACCAGAAATCGACCTAATCAATGGCAAAATCTTGAAAAACCTTTCGCCAAAAGCGATAAGACTAATAACAATAATGTTCAATGCAATTCTAAGAATTCAATACTTCCCCAAACCATGGAAATTAGCACAGATCAAAATGTTACCTAAACCAGGCAAAGATCCACACCAAACTGCATCTTACAGACCAATATCACTGCTTCCAGTATTTTCCAAAATAGTGGAAAAAATAATATATTACAAATAGACATAAATAAAACAATAATAGAGATAAAAAAAACTAATACCGGAACACCAATTTGGTTTCAGAAACAAACACTCCACGATAGAGCAATTGCACAGGCTTATAAACGAAATAATAATAACACTAGAAAACAAGGAATACTGCACAGCCCTCTTTATGGACATAGAGAAAGCATTTGACAAAATTAACTATGAAAGCCTACTACAAACAATTAGGAAACAATTCCCGGAGCCAAATACACCAATTAATAAAATCCTACCTAAGCACCAGAACCTTCGTAACAAAAATCAAGGACACACATTCTGAAGTTAAAGACATCAAGGCAGGGGTACCACAAGGAAGCGTCCTAGGCCCAATACTATACACATTATACACGGCGAACATACCAACAACTACCAATAGTACAGTACTGACATTCGCGGACGACACAATTATACTAGTCAGGCATACGAACCCAGAAACGGCAGTCAAATTACTACAAGAACATATCACAAAAATAGAAAAGTGGCTACAAGAAAAACAAATAAAAGCAAACCCCAATAAATGCAACCATATTACATTCACGCTACGAAGAAAGATACCACCAAACATCCTTCTGAACGGCACGCATATAACACAAACAAAGCATGTCAAATACCTAGGACTCCACTTAGATACACAACTCACATGGAAACTACATACCAAATCAATAATAGAAAAAATACAGAAAACAAGGAGACAAATACATTGGCTAACAAGCCGAAAATCCAAATTAACCATAGAAAATAAATTAAAAATATATAAAACGATCATAAAACCAATCTGGACGTACGGAATACCACTATGGGGGACAGCAGCAATGAGTCATATAAACAAAATAGAGATAATACAAGCTAAAATCCTTAGAACAATAGTAAATGCACCATGATACGTTAGAAATGATGACATACGGCGGGACCTGGGAATCCCAACGGTCAAGGAAGAAATTAGCAGATACTCAGAAAAATACAAATCAAGAATAGCAACACACTCAAACCGGCTAGCTGCGGAAACGTTCAAAACCATAAACATGGACAGAAGGCTAAAAAGGAAGCACCCAGCAGACCTCACAAAGGATATAACCTCGCAAACGCGAGGATGGTACCCCGCTGGGGATAGCCACCAACATGTTAATATTACTGTTAAAAAATTCTACCAAATGTCCAAATTGGACAAATTGTGAATTTCAATAAATAAATATAAAAAAAACTTGGCTGTGTAGATAATGTTTGATATCGTTTCTGACTATCACTGGTGTTCCTCCGTGCGCTTTTCCTGAGGGGTGTTTGGTATCATTTATGGTGTAGTATGGTATTTTCATGTAGCTTTTTGTAGTGAAGTGTGTTTCTGAGACAAGTAGTATGTCTATATGTAACAAAAAGTGTTAACGTATTTCTATAACCTGTAGTCGGAAAACTATTAGTTTAGTAGATATTTTAGCTTTAATTTGTCAAACTTAAGGTATGAAAGGCAAAGATAACGAAAACACTGGAATACCATTTCGCGTTTTTCCCTTTGCCTCTCATACGTCAAATTTGACAAATTATAGTTAAAATATCTACTAAACTAAAAGTATATACGAATAGATAGTAAACAGATTAATACTCTTTTGTAGAGACATAAGGATGACATAAGGAAGTAATACATGCTAATGTATTAAAATATATATGATTCCGATTTAGGAAACATCGATGATATTCCTGTACGTGTTCACATATGAAAAATGCTAATTATGTGAAATTACGTTGCTCTCTAAACCATTCGAGTTGTACCTGGAACATATTTTAATATTATTAAAAACAACATTTCAAGTAATAGAGTTAATTGAACAACCTTATACACGTGACTTGTTTTGAAAGCATTGAGTAGACTACGGATATTTATTATGCAGCTTCATAATTCTACAAAGATAATTAAAAAGGAATGGAACCTAGATAGAAAATTGTTTGTTCTATTACTTTGGATATTTCATACATATTTCCTTATTACTCGTACTCTGCATTTTTGCACCTTTAAGGGAAGGCTAAGGTTAATTCGTACAAAAATAAGGCATGTTTTTGTGAATTATTTGTGACGACACAGTTAAAATCTCTTTATTAAAACCAATAATACATTAAAGTATGACATTCGAAGAATATTGTATAAAATTTTCACGGAGAAATATTAAAAAATACGGCAATGGCAGCAATTATTCGGACGTGTCTCGGAAAAAAGTAGAATTGCTCATAACTTGGTGCTGGATCATCTGAAATCAAAAAATCAAAGTTCATTCGTTAGGTAACAATTTTCCCCAGGTAACGCTGGGAGGGGTTTTCGAAATTTCAATTTTTCACTTTTATGGAATACTTTGAAGGGAAAATTAGCCGCAAATTTTCGCAAAACTTTAACTGTGCCGTCACAAATGATTCACAAAAACATGCCTTATTTTTGTACGAATTAACCTTAGCCTCCCCTTAAATTTAACATAAATTCATTCTGGAAAATTTTAGAAATGTTTAAATTCGCACAGAATTTCGTGATCTAATCATAATGGTACGGTATTGTATATGTTGATTGGCTAATAAATATTAATATGCTCATATTGCATAAGTATGGGATATTTTTTCAATGGTTCTATAGTTCGGGTATTACCGATAAAAATTTACGCGAGTTTAATAGCATTCGATATCAGACAACTGATATTAAGAACGTCTGCATCGGACTCCAATTTTAATGGCACCTCATTGCGATTGATTTTCATAAATGTCAAAGAGTAGAAATTAGCTTGAGAGTAGCAGAGCTTTCCACCAAATTTTACTTATCAAGATATTTTATTTAGGTCGGCATTTGTACTCGATGCTCGAACTTTTAAAACGACGAGACTCGTAAATGATCAGACGGAACGACTTCAGATGATTTTAATGTTCGAAAGGCTTTAAACGTTAAGGCTTGAACGCTCGAAACTTCACGCATATATTTTACACAGTAAATATTACGAGTTGTAACATTAAAATAAGGTGGATATTAAAATTCTTTTTTTACAATAAATATTAACGTATTTCGTAAAATATTTACATATACAGAATTCATGCATATTTTATTCAATTCCAATTTTTCATCGCTATTTCTAACTTAAATATTTGGCGAAATTTGAAACGCAGTTCATGAATTTCCAAAATATCGTATTCGGTCTCGTTCGAATTTCACTTTTATACAGTGAATCGCATTGATACTCGGCTATCATAGTGTTCGAGAGATTGTTGAACATGTTTGTTTACGATAGAGTTAACGAACCGATTGTCTTATACCGCGTTAAAAAACATTCATTAGTTTATTTACTAAATCCATATGAACTTTCTGCGTAGCAGACGACAAACTAAATAATGTAATCAAATTTTTTAGGTATGAAGAATGTTCAGACACATATAACATCTTGTTTTTTATGTGCTTTTATCGCTGATGCAAATGAGATGCGAAGAAAAAAGAAAAGCAAGGAAAAACGAGTCTCGAAATAGGCAAATTATTAAAGTAGACTGTAAATTATATTTAAATCATTAGGTTGTCCGAATAGTGTCCCTCTTTCGTAAACGTGTTTTTTACGACAGTGCATCTTCATACAAACGTGAAACCAAGTCTGTGAAATGTCGCGGTGTTTATCTCAACAGAACAAAATGGATCGTACAATAATAAATGATCGTACAAAAATAATATGAGGTGTAAGTGTTGTCCGTGGTAATTGTAGCTGCTGGTTGTAGATATAGCTGCTGGGGTACTGCTGTTTTTCTTCTAATTTAAAAATCGTGGAAGAAAATTCGAATTCCGGAATTTGAAGCCGGGTCCCGAACGTTCGTAATCTAAGGCGCTAACCACTGCGCTGCCGTTGTCCGGTTCTGGTTAGTGTCGAGCAGTGGTATTTTGCTGTCGAGTGCCGTCACAAATATAAAACAAAAAACGTTGTGCGTCTATTATTTCCTCATAAAACGAAAGAAACTTTTCGGACAACCTAATAAATTATAAAGTCCCCAGTAAAAGATGTTATTTGGATAATACCGAAGGAGAGATAATCAATTTCTGCGCAGTCCAAACACTGCCGAGCCTCAAGTTTCAGCGGTTACGGCCGGTTTTGGAGACGCATTGACCGCAGCGCTGGATGTGGTGGCGTTCGCCCACGATCTCGACTTGTCTACTGCTACGGAAGGAATTCCGACCAACAACGACGCGAAGCAATCGAAATCGAAGACCGCCTGCAAGGATCAAGTAAAATCGGCGACGAATAATAAGGAGAAAGTGTCGACGAACGTTCAGCAACAACGGAAACTAACCACTGAAAATTTGGATAATCTGGCGAGCAGTCGTAATGATATTGACAAAATATCCAGCGAATTTGTGGCCGTTCGCGAGATGAATTCGAAGAACGCGAGTCGTAAGTAAAGTTATTGCATTAATTAAAAAGGAATTTTATGAAAAACTATGAAAAACAGTGGATTGCAACAACGAATATATTTTAAATAATGTTTAATACTGTACGCTAGGTATTTCATGTTCTTAATATTTTAATATAAAGTGATAACATAGAATAATAATAATGATGTGCGAATATTTTGATATTTCTATTTTAATTTTTATATTTTTAATATTTTAAGATAGAATAGTAATAAGAAGAATAATATATGAATTTTTACACAATTGGTAATCACACCGGATTACTGATTACGCTCATCCCTAAACCCGGAAAACCAATACACGAAACTAGCTCCTATCGCCCAATTAGTCTTCTATTAGGTCATCCCATAAGTTCGTGCCGACTTTTGTGTATACATTTCATGTGTCCATTTATAAACATACGGCGATAAGGGACCAATGCACTTGAAAAATGGGAAGAAGTTGTACAACGAGAGGAGGATTACATTTTTTTCATGAAACTGAAAGGTATGTAAACAATCTTAACATATCTAACCGCTCGAAAAACGGAACGAACTTATAGGATGATCTAATACCTACTTTGTGAAAACTATTCGAAAAGTTGCTAACGAATCGACTCCTTCCACTTCTAGAGGATCTGAAAACCCTGCCAGATCATCAATTCGGCTTTCGGAAGCAGCATTCCACAATAGAGCAAATCCACCGAATAACACACAATATCAGCCAAACCCTCGAAAAGAAAAAATACTGCTCAGCGGTATTCCTTGATATCCAACAGACATTCGACAAAGTATGGCACGAAGGGCTTCTTTACGAACTTAAAAAAGTCCTACCACACACTTACTACTCCATCCTAAAGTCCTACCTAACCAATAGGCAATTCATGATTAAATACGCAGACGCCATTACCACAACTTTCCCAATAGAAGCGGGCATACCCCAAGGCAGTGTCGTCGGACCACTTCTATTCTCCATCTACACTGTCGATTTACCAATATCAACAGATATAACCATAGCAACATTTGCCGACGACACAGCACTATTAGCGTCCCACACCAACCCGATAATAGCCTCATCCACTCTCCAGCGAGGTCTCGACTCAATGGAAAAGTGATTCCATAAATGGGGCTTCAAAATTAATGAAAAAAAATCCACACATGTAACCTTCACGTTGCGAAAACAAACCTGCCCACAGGTCTCCATTAACAATATAACAGTTCCCAACAAGGACACAGTCAGATACCTTGGTATGACTCTGGACAGGAGATTAACCTGGAAACAACATATCGTAGACAAATCTAAACAACTCAGGGACAAACTCAAAAAATTTTATTGGCTCATTAGCCATCGCTCCAACCTAAGCACGCAGAATAAGATTACGCTCTATAAGATCGTAGTAAAACCTGTCTGGACCTACGGAATCCAACTATGGGGAACAGCAAGTAATTCCAACATTGAAATACTCCAATGCTTCCAATCGAAAACGCTAAGATCCCTATTAAATGCACCCTAGTATGTTACCAACGAAACAATCCACCGTGACCTCAAGATACCTACAGTCAAAGATGAAATACACAAGTCTAGAAGCAGATATAACACAAGAGTCAACAACCACCATAACCCATTAGTCACCCAACTACTGAACACGACGGACCAGATCCGCAGACTAAAAAGAAAGTACCCTTTAGATTAAATCCTTAGATCCTACTAGAACCAACAATATAAAACTATTATAAACCATGTCATTGTATCACGCCAAATGAAGTTACTGAAAATTCTCAACGAGAATTGACTGTAAATATTCTAACAAATAAAAAAAAAATTCAATATCGTTAATCCTATAGCATCCACGGGCGAGATGTTTTGTGAACCGATTTTTACAGACATCGCGCAAGATATTTCGTTTATAAATGAAAAAGGTTTTTTTTTTAAAAAAGGTATAGAGATATTAAAAGTTGCAAATGTTTCGATAAAAAAAAGGACATTATTCACAATGGACACAATAGAGCGATTCCTATCTCGGCAATTTGTTGAACCAATCCTAATCTGTAATTCAATGAAAATTAAAATATTTTCTTTTCTTTTGAAAATGTGCGATAATAAAATTGTTTATTTTGATTTTTCTTTCAAACGATGCATTCCGTCAATTATAAACAATTTCGTTTCTTTATAGTTTAAAAAGGAATGCAAGACGAATTATTCTTCTTTCTTTGACTGTCTTTACGTGTTCTCCAATTTGTTTATTAAAATCTGATATATCCTCTACATATAATCCAAATTTTGTGAGTTATTTCGAAGCGCTATAGTAATGGTAATCGAATCAAGCTTATGAATGTGTATGAATTTTTACTGCTGCATATAGGTCTTTATTTGTCGGATAAAATTCGATAACAAAACCAAGTTCCAACTTCGATGTTATCCGTTAGAAAGTAATATCGAGGCGTGAAATAATTGGTAATTATTAAGTACAAATTATTTGATATTGAATTAAATTTCGAATTTCAGAACGTACATATATAACTGAACAGATCAAAGTAGAAATATAAATGTTACAGCTTTTCGCGTTATTAGGAAATCTCACGAGTTTGTTAAGCAGAAGTCGATTAAATCTTGCGGATTCTTCGCTAGATGCTCTCATTTTGTCTGCATAATTATCCATGTATTTTAAAACCGAACACTTGTCATTCAACTTAAATTCAAAAGCTTGCAGATCTTAATCACGATAATTTGGTTATTAAAGCGTAAATGAAACGAGAGACTTTATTGATTAACCTAAAAGTAGTGCAACAAGCATTGGATAATTTATGGCCTTTCATCCGTTAAGCATATGATTATCATAAATTAGCAAAGTTGTAACCTAATTTCCTTCGTTAATCAAATATTGTAATCCTTCAGTATTCTTCAGCAATTACTACAATATTATACCTTCTTCCTTTAATTATTACTTCTGTTTCGAGGTTTCCATTAACAAAGAATATTATCAATTCATTAATTATCACCTTCGGTTCCTCCAAGTTTTTATACAACTCTACGTACATTTTTATTGCTTTTTACTCGATATAATCAAACTGTGCCAACTTTACAAGATTAAACTAGATTGTAACCATTATATGTTATGTAATATGTGTAATGTGTAGTGTAACAAATTTAATATACGTGTGTATTTTATGCCATTTCCCCCAAAAAGATAGAAGCAATACGAAAAAATAATATTTCTATTTATTTAAAGAATTATTTTTACATATAACAACGTAGCTACTTTGATATTTATAACAATACAGACTTTTCTGTTCAAGTTTACTTTAATCCACAATTCTCTCAAATTGCAGATCTCGTTACTCGTATTATTTTCTTACGAGTTTGCTAATTAGATAAATATCAACGAAACCATAAATGTAGACTTGATCAACGTTTCGAACAGAAATATTTCAAATATTTTTCAGCGGCCTCCTATGTTTCCGCCTTTCTTGTTTCCGGCGTCCTTGATCTCGTTTCCGCTCATGAGCAACAAAACAAAATGCCGCTGTTTCAGGCATCGCTGCACAACAAGCATTTCCCATTTTTGGCCTGAAAATAATTCACATTCGTTAGGATTTAACGCAGCTTGGCCAACTTTCATTATGCAGCTTGCTGTGCGCAGAACGTTAATAAAACTTGAAAATGAGCTTGCGCATTAAAATAATGAAAACTGGTCTATTTGCGGCAAACAAAAGTCTGCACGGACGGAGAAATGGCAATTTTTAACAACTTCAATTTTTAAACAAGTAAATTTAAAAATAAAGATAACGATACAGGCAACAAATTTCTTTTTTCAAGAGAAAGATTCCTTTTCCTCTTTTCTCTTTTTCAACAGGAAGATCAGCAACAATTGATATGTTGCCTTCATTCGTATATGTATACGGTTTCTTTTTGTCGGATATAGGTCGCAAAATGTAAAAAATTAAGTTTATTAAAAAGTTTCTTTTCGTGGATTTGAAATTTGTATCTTCGTTGTTATTTCTGCTCATACGCATTTTGGTGAACGATGTTTATACATCGTTTAGAATTGTTTGGATTTGAATGAAATAATTTTCTATATTTCTGAGAAACTGCAATTTCTTTGAACTAAACAGTGCTGGATCGAAACATTTTGTTCAAAACAATTAACAAATTACGGTCTTCAGAAATGTTTCTACATTATGGAAACCCGTTTGCATTTGTTTAAAATTAATTTTGTAGTTACTTGATAAAGTAGCTAATTAGTATCGATACTTCTTTTAATCGTTTTTTAAACTGTCTGGAATCAGGTTCTTATTTTACGTTTGTTCGTTTAATACATTAACTCGATAAAGTTTCAAGGAAGATAATAGCCTAGTAACAATAAACAAATATCGATAATCATGCGATATAACGTATAATACGTATAAGAAAGTAACAATTTTATGCATATTTTCAATGCATTTAACTTTACTTCAGCAAAAATGGAGCTATGTCCAAAAGAAATAAAAATTGCTACAGTATAAAATCGAGTTCAGCAAAAATGGAGTTGTTGAAAATGGAGTTGAACAAAAATGAGTTCTTTTTATAATAATCGCAAACGAGCAGTGTCTAACGAAGAATATATCAATGTTATTAATATTATTTATAGATATAATAGACTTCGCAAAACGATGAATATTAAAAAAAAAAACACCAAATATATATATTTATCCTAGATTCGAGCATGGCCGAGGATTTTCAGGATCCGCTTTTGGAGCTTGTGATTGCTTCCGAAAATACGGACGATCCTGAAACGCTGTTGAAAATAGCGGAGCGGGCCGCGGCGAATTTCGAAGTGGAGAGCAGTTCGAAAATAAATCTGCAAATTTTGGAGCAATTCACGATGACTAAGCTACCTATGGAGGAGAAAGTTGCCGCTACAAAGAAGCAGTACTTTGTTGAATCGAGTGACAACGATTTTGGTGGTAATAACGAACTACTTTCCGCAAAATATTTCTTTAATATTCTAAGAATTAATCAATGGCATGGTCGCACACTAATTGCCTATTACTAAACGCGCCACCGATTGCATTAAGCGTAATTGTTACTAGGTGAATTTGAATGAATCATCTCTGTACATTTGCGTCTTACCTAATTTAATCTGCAAGCACCTCATCAAATCGAATTTTATTTTTGCTTTATTCTGAACAACAAAACGAATAATACCAGAGAATTATTACAAACCATCAAAATTTTAAATTTATGTTTAATATTTAACATGGATTTATACGCGTATAATTAAAGTATTAAAAAGCAAAACGATCTCTCAACGATAATTTTACAATGAAAATATCAAAGAATAAAACCAGCAATGGCTGTGTAGCCGTAAGTTTTGCCGGAGAGCGTTAAGCGTCACGCGAATTTCATGAAAATTGATTGTCTTATCGCAGGCGACAACCTACTCGGAACCGAGGCCCGTCTACGTAGAATAAGATCAGCGAACAACAGATTTATCACGACACGGAGACGGTCGCGGCACACCGACGACGACCTGTCATCCACGTCGTCCACATCCGCCGATAGAAATCCTCAATATCAGCCATTGCTCAACGGCCCTGAGAACTTGGTGAGCCGTCAAATCGAAAGTCGGGAGAGCTCTATCGAAGCAATTAAGCCGCAAGTAAAGCAGAACGGATCATGCGATTCAGTGAAGATCAAGGTTCAGAAGCGTCGACCGAAAACGGCGAAAAATAGGTAGCTAATTCATAATGAAACTCTTTTAAATCTCTCTTTCTCTTTTAAATAATTGATAGAATTAAACTTTAATTGCGGAATTCAGGATTAACGTACTTTAAGCTATGCAACGTAGAAAGGTGAAAATATTTTTGAATAATTTACATCCCCAAATCAAAGACTGTATTTCTGTAGAGTATAAAAAAGTTAAATAGATAAGAAGAGGGACGAAAGGGGATATTTTTCTAGGGACGACATATCAGTAAAATTAAAGTACTGTTATTTGGTTTTAATTAGTATTGTTAAGATTATCCGATTATAATTATTATTTCCCTATATTTACCTGTCCTATCTTCTATTTGTTAGAAAAAGTCTACTTTAGCCTTTAACTACGGACCACTTAACTGTTAGAAGAGTCTGTATTTTCGTTTCATTACCACAATCTAGCGAGGGAGCTTAAAAAATTCAACATTTGAGTACTTTTAACCGTAAAAAATCTATATCAATGAATATATATATATAGTTATAGATCAAAATATCGATACTAGAGTAATATTATATTATCGCAGCTAAAGGTTAATCTAATTATTGACGTAATTGATAAAAACCTGAGAGTCGTATCAAAAAACTATTAAGAGCTTCAATTTCGCAGAGCTTGCCCTACTTCCTCAATTAAGGTGGTTCATTACGGAAAATCTATACTTATCAAAAAGCAATATTAACGTTTGATATTTCAACGCCGTCATCATTTTCCTCGATCGTCAATCCCATTACCTGTATCCAATTTGAATCTCCCGTAACGCGAGCGTCATCGGGCATCTAACAAAGCCATACACACGTAACAAAACAATTATCACTTAAAGAACAGTTAAATGGAAATCCGTGGTACGGCCGAACTGACTTCTTTGGACTTTAATGAAATTTGATCGAGCCGCCGCGTGAACGCCCGCCAGAGAAACGAAAGTATAGAAAATACACAATTTCCTGGCCCGGCCTCGAAAAGTAATTACAACATAATGGCCGAGTTACAACGTTTCGTGGCATTCGTGTTAAGTCACGGCTCGGATGTATGTACAGCCACGCATACGTATGCCGGACAAAGGTATATAGAATCAGGCTGAAAATACTAGAAGCACTGGGCAACACTATCAACAATCGATCGTGTGTCGACATACTGGGACACGAGGAACACGCAATATTGGAACATAGATTTTCTATTTAGATTTGTGGAATGTTTCCTTCCACCATTTTCCGTACGAAGTTGGAAAACAGACAGGTTCGCTTTTGCGTATAAAACACATACTCGTGGATAAAATTAAGGATGGGTTTTCGATTGTTTTGCATCGGTGAAATTATACATGGTTCGTTGTAATTGCGTAGATCGTAGATGATATAACTGAGAAAGGAATAATACCGCAGTATCGCTCAAAGGTATGTAGATGCTTACTTACTTTTAACGCAATTGAATAATTTCGTTATAGAATTACACAAAAAAAGATCCAGATTAATTTTATTCTTTATTATTAGATTGCAGATTTTTATGCACTTTTATACTTTTACGAATAGAACTAAAGAAATGATATTTAAATAGGAATTTGTTTCATCTCTCGAGTATTATAACAAATACTTTATTTTGTGTATTTTATATATTTTTGCGTGTTATATACACCATCAAATTTCCCATAAATACATAGAAATCCGCATTCTAGTGATAAAGAATAAAATCGGTTTGGATCCTTTTCCGCGTAATTTTGTAATGAAATTATTTGATTCTATCAAAAGTAAAGAAGCGTTTACATACTTTTAAGCGATATTGTACTATTATTCCCTTTACTTATTATTATAGCTGTATCTCGTAGCATGTTACGACACGATAAAATTTGTTTCTACATAATCTGCGAAAGATCGACATCTGCAAATTTGTCCTTTCCTTTCGAGAAAACATGTATTTCGTTGTTACTCCTCGTCGAAACACGAAATTATTCTTTTATCATAAAGAATCGGTCTTCTGTTAATTTTATTGAGAGTTTAAACGAACATTCCTTTAAGGTGTACAATTTTTCATTGTTCAATTTCCAAGTAATCGTGTTTCAGAACAAAGAGAGCACAGCGAACGAGTCACTCGAAACTATAGACTCAAAGCTGTGATTAATCGTCACAATGAAATCATTGTGTGTTACTCAGATTGCACAGTGCTCGTTGTTACCTCGTGAATAGAATAATACAAGACGTTTTGTTCCAACGTTAGAATAAATCTTACGCATCTGCAGCAGAAGTTTGCCACGCGAGGTACCTATTCATCGAAACATTCTTCTTTGCGGATTATCTGCGAGGTAACCGCTGGAATTTTATGGGCGTGGCAGGATAGAAAATAAATTTCAACGATTATTATTTTTAACCTATCGTATTTTTCTTTATGGACTGAATGAATTAGACACGAAAGACAGTAATCATTTTGTTTTTGGAAATTTAAAAGTTAACCATACTAGTGTAATACGAAAGTGTCGTTGAACTGAAGAAAATTTATGGGAAGTAGAGAATCCATCGATTCAGCTTGTGAGCGCTTTAAATATATCATTGCAGTTTGGATATAATTAAATATAATTGTTGCTATAATTAATATCAATTTGGAAGAATTTTCTTTGTCTTATATCTATCCCTTGACGAGTGAACATTATTGAGGATAATGAAATCTTGAAATAACAAAATTGCTTTGTAACATCTTTCTCCGAAGATGATTAAATCGTAGTTGATATTTTCCTTAAAAAAAAAAAAAAAAAAAAAAATAACGAATTTAATACTCTAACGTTTTGAAATAATCTATTATTACTAATTATAACTTTATATGAATTTGTTTATAAATTATAGTCCTTTCGTAGAAATAATCCCACGAAACGCGACAGATACTTTTTCCGCGTTATACCATACGCGTGAAAATATTTTTCTAAACAAAAAGTCGAAAAGAGCATTACAGTCCAAAAACTAGACTCCAAAGCTAGAATGTATTAAGTCTATTTTTTTTTTAAATAACATTTTATATGTTTTCCGCGTCAAATTCTTCGCTCTTTCCGATATTAAAAATTTTCTCATTGTAAGCTTTTTGTATAATAGCGTAAAAATAACATTCAGTCCGTATCTCAATACAAAGTTTTTGCAACTTTGATTTGCTTTGCTTTAAAGTTTGAAAAACGTGACTTAATACGCCCTGGTTCTGGATTCCAGAAATATTAAATTTATCTAGCACGTTACACGATGCATTTGTCGCTCTCTACGACTACTAATTTTACCACTGTTTCGTCACGTTATATAGTTTACATATTTCGTTTCTTAGTTCAAAAATTTCTTACAACTTTTCATTCTGATCGACGTTGATTCGCATGAGTCGCATCACTCGTTCCATCATCGACTTGTCACACGATTTTTATCCGAGATCCTAAAGCAACCAATGGGACGTGGATAACGAAATGATGAATAGCTATCTGAAACAAGTAATGTAAATTACCATGCGCGAATTTCAAAATTTTCCGCACCGATATGTAATACAGGAGCCGTCTGTTACCGATACAGTTAGTTTCGGTGAAACGTCAACGTCCTTTGTAATTATTCCACGGAACTCGATGCTGCGATAAATTATTAATCACTCGTTAATAATTCTTCTTCAAACGAACGCCACGGGACAACAAAATCGGATCACGACGTATGCAGCCGTTCGATAAACAGTATTGGGAATCACGCGAGCGCGATATTGCTCGTGAAAGAAGGGATTTAAACGCGGAACGATCGGTGATATCGGCGATTACCAAAGGCAAATTGAAAGTATAGCTTTATTAGGCGGGATAAACGCGGAGTGCGAGTCGTTTCCACAGCAAATTGAGATTATGCGATAAAAAGGTGACAACGGAAGCGAATTTGTAAATATTGTCATAATGAATTGCTTATTTATCCGATCGAATTATATTGTTTAATTGATTTCTTCCATATTGGTGTATGCAGGGACGTAGTAATAAAAAGTGGGAGAATATTATTTTCGACAAAAAGTATGAATGTTTGATTTCATTTTATACGATGAGCTCTTATTGCGATCACTTCAAAATCAGAGAAACATCGGAACAAATGCGCAAGGAGCGAAATATTGATCACAGGCAACGTCGTTGTTTCTATTATTTCTCGAATCAGCTAAAGCTGCAATATCGATTTGGAAGTAGAATTGAATAAATTCGAACAAAAGCATTACACGTACACAACGCAATGTCCAAAGAATCATTCATTTTTATAACAGCCATTCTTTCACCAGATATGAACGACATTCAGGGCTGTTATGCTGTTGGAATGCGTAGTCATTCTCGAATTCCAATTTTGTCGCGCTTCGATGTAAATCATTTTTCGAAATATTTAAATATACGCGCTTATCCATGGTTCTATCGACGAAAATAAATTTCCAACACCGTTAGCTGCCACGTACTTAACTCCAAATTATTACGCTTCTACTCAGAGCTGCATTTGCCATAAGGCGCATTAGGAGCAAGGTGGGGCCTCGCTCTCTACGTGGCCACATCTTAAAACTTAACTCGGCAACCTAATTAGACCTTGTAACGGCGTTGTTCCTAGGGCCTCTAGAAGTATACATACGGTCTTGCTTCTACTTCCATCATTCAGTTCCAACGTCCTTTATATAAAATTCAACTTCCTAACCCGTAGAAAGAAAATAAGTAAAGAAAGAAATAAGAGAAAACGGAAAGAAAAAAGAGACGAAGACGAAAAGAATAAGAAAATCCTATCTTACCAAGACCTTTCGAATCGCAAGTTCGAAAGAACCCATTCCTCCAATCCCGATTGGAAGCAATGTTCGCGGCGTTAGTGTCCGTGAGCACAGGAAACGATTGACCGTTCGTTTAATGGTTTCTGTTCGGCACGATGCATGCACAGGGTATCACCGAAGGAAATAGAGGAGGCTGGTCCGAGGAGAAGAGAATCGATCGAGCGGAATAAGGCGGTTTCACCGGCGACGTCGCCTACTGATCCGCTCGAACCATGGAGCACACGCGGCATTAAGGACATGAACACGATATTGGCTTGGGAGGAGAATACGCCGGACAGTCCTTAACGAAACTTTACTATATTATGCGCCGTGTACCTCCGGCTGACCGTTCGATCGACAAAATGGCATCAATAGTTTTTAACCTGGTAGCAAGCTGCGACGCGTCAAGTACTTGGAAGCTCGAGGTCGCTCGAAAGCCAAATCGAGATTCAACCGATATAGAGAATTCTTGAAGGATTCGATGGTAACGTTGAGGAAATATCGAGAGAAAAAGGGAAAACACAGTCGCTACAAACGGTATTTGTATGTACATCAAACAAACTCTTATCGCAAAATATAGTTTCTATTTTTTAAATAGCTTATCACATTTCACTTTCACAGTATCAATGTTATTTGCAGTATTGTGTTGTTTGTAGTTGCCGACTATAGGTATTGGAATACGTATTGATATTTGGTGTAGAATGCTATTTACTGCTTTTATCTTTTAGCCATTTTATTGCTAAGCAGTCATTTCGTCCGCAACGTATATGCTGTATTTTTTGTAATGTAAAATATTAAGTAGGAAATGAAATTTGTTAGATTTTTTGAATAAATGTAACCAGTAGGTGTCCCAATATTTATGGCTGGTTATATGAAAGTATTACCAAATCAGATGAAATTTGAAACACTTAGACCTAATTAATAGGCATGTAAATGTCCAAATAAATACAACGATGTACAAATGCTTTTTTGTAGCCACTGTATATTGCCAGTTCGAAGTATATATACATATAATGTATATAAATATGTATAAGTTTCTCCCTTAAACTGTCTGGATACAACGCGAAGTGATGCTAGTTCGTATTATGTCTGTCGTTATTAGGCATTTTACATCTTGTTTCAGCGAAACGCAATTTGTCTTACATCGTGTATTGTGTGTAACATATTTTCTTTGAAAAGGACAAAGTGAAAGTTGGCAAGAATCTTTTTAATTTCAATTGTTCGTAATGAATTTTATAGAACTTTTGAAAGTTGTTTTAACTTCATATCGCAAAAGTAAATTGTGATTGAGTTTCGTTAGAGATGTTAGAGAGATTCAGAAACAAAATTGCAGTAATTAACGAATCCGAAGAAACTGCAAGTTTTTATTCTGTTTTGATTCCAATATTGTCTGAAGTAAACTCTAAGAACTTTTGAAAGTTTCTTTTACTTCATCTCGTACAAAAAAATTGTGACTGAGTTTAGTACGAAATTTTAGAGTGATACTGGAATAAAATTGTGGCAATTAATGGGGATGAAAAAATATAGTTTTTTATTCGAACAAATTAATTCAAACGTTAAAATTGTAACGTTATCAGATCTAGTTCATTTATGTATTTAAGGAACAATAGGATTAAAAATTTAATAAGATTGTCGTCCTTGTACGTGGATGATACAAAGAGCGTTTTTGCTATCCATTTAGTTCGTTAGTTAAATCTCTATAAATGAATAACAAACGTATCAAATGTTCATCCAAGAACACTTTAATCCGATTACAAGGAGTACGAAAATACGAAGATGCTAGACGAAAAGCGTTTATTCCTTTTTAGCCTACCAACATTGACTAATATCATAAAGGACAATGACGTAATGATAAAATCAACAAATAGCAATTTCTTTCTGCAAAAGGATTAATTCTTCGCATTTATGATCACAGAAAAAAATCAAAGAAATCAAAGTCTTGCTGACGAACGCCACTCGTTTGATCAGATGTTGCTCATTAAACTGTTCTTTGATATGAAAGCATATACATCTCGATAAAGAAACAACAGCAACGAAAAATAAAACTCTAGATATTTTGAAACAAAGTTTTGAAAGTTACTTAATTAAAAGCTTTTACAGAAATATTGAATAATAAAATATATATAGTAATTTGAAGCATAGTTTGGGTATCTATGAATAAACGTTGAGTTTTTGATAGATCAGCTTTAAGGCTTAAAGATATTGCTCTAGTATATCGATTATTGAAGTTTAAGAAACAAATGTATCATGATATTAAGTAATTTGGTATTTAAGTAATATCTAAGTAATTTTTAAATTATAAAAAATATGAAGGAATTTAACAAAAAATATTACACGTGCCAAAAAAGAAAAAGAAATATAAATCTTATAATAGTACGCCCTATTTTAAAAAATGACTAAAATACTTACACGGGGCTATACAGTTGTAAATATTTTAGGACATTTTGTAGAATAAGATTCAAATAGCATTATGTATAAACGATTTTTGCATTAGATGAATTTTACAGTAGATCAATTTTAAATAAAAACTCATTCTAAGATTATTCGTATGGTCATTTCCTAGCTTGGGAATTAGGAAGAGAAGATTAAGGTTTATACATACGAAAAGTAATGTGAATTTTGATCCATTAAGAAATTTCTTTTGTGTTTACTCTCAAGTCAGAATTCGATAGAAATTCTAATTTCACGTTCAAAAATTCTATTTTAATTTATAATTTCCTATTGTTACTGATATGGATCTAGATTATTAATTTTGCTCCCATTTTTCTCACGTTCGATTTTGAAAGTTTATCATGCACATAACGCTGCACTCATACTTAAGAAAAATACTTAAAAAAAGTTTCCTACTATTTATAGGAATGAAAGATGTATTGTGCAAACTTTTCCTCTTCAGAGTTACGGTCTTCGAAAACCACGTACAAAGTTACATCGACTTCTTCGTTTAACGATCCAAATGTAGTCGAGCTCTTATAACAATGAAAAAAGAAATACGAAATCGTACAATCGCAAATGTTTTTCTTTGGAATTTTGAAGTAGCACACAAAACGGTATATTTGTACGGAAGAAAGAAGCGTAGGAAAGAAAGTTACAATTATCGGAAAATGCAGGAAAGAATTTAAATTATTGTAACAGAAATTATCATGACAAAGTTGACAATGCAAGAGAGTAGAAGTTATACGTATAAGCTACTATAGTATACAAGATATACTGCATATACGTTTGATACGTAAAAATAGGGAAATGGGAACATATTTTTCAGAAATCTGACGTCTAGAGATACGACGGAGGAAAGCGAAATCGAAGCACACGGTTTCCAATATTAACAGCAACAGCAAACTGTTATAAATGTGTCTTTAACAATACTAGAACTATTGCTGTAGCAATAACGCGGAGCGTGGAACAATTATCTTTTTTACGTACATATTTAAAATAAAATATTACATTACGTATCCGATGTATTATTTTTCCTCCATATTTTATTTACTTTTTATAATTGAGTAATATGTAGAATTGGGAAATGTATCGTACTTACATTGTATAAAGCCTCAGTTTGTGGTATATTGAGAAGCTCGTTTAAATATGTTTCGCGTATGCTTGATAATTTTGGAAATATTTCCAATATTTTTAGGTGACAGGATTTACCTACTTCTACAGTACTCCATTTATCGACACGATATTTTAGTTTGTGCCCAGATTAACTGAATTTTCGCTGATTGTAGTGGGGAGAATGGGTAAATTCCTAAATAAACTAAAATAAACTTAAATAAACTTTAATAGGCAATGCATATTATTACGCATAAACGCGTTGATGCGTGCAGGATATGGAGCCTGGCATCAAGAGGTTAATTCGGTTTATCATCGACCTCAAGGTATCCAGTACGCTTTAGTTAAAAATCTGATGCGCACGAGTGACATTCGTAGGATAACTTCGAGAACCAATTTAACTAATTAATGGAAAAAATAATACAGTGTATTTTTTCCATTAACCAAAATCAAATGTCTTTCGTTGATTTTGGGTATCACTTACATTCTAAATACGTTTGCACACTTAAATTTATCATGAATAAGCATTAAATAAATATGCGTAGTTTTATTATCGCTAGCATAAATGTTCATTAAACTAATCAACTATTTCAACTATAATGATTAACTATATTGTTGTAATTTAATCGCTCGTATGTTAGGTCCGTAGTTATTCTATCGTTTTCTACGATCTCGTTCAATATTATTCCAAAGCTATTCTTAAATCTAGAGCTGAAGTTCTTTTTTTATCGAAATAACAATCGTTTTACTTTTGAAGTCGTTCGAATAATTATATATATGTTAGCGTATACAAAGAAGTTCACACGTCATTTCCGACGGAAAGTAATCTTGTTTGCATTTGAAAGTGTGCATACGGATGTTATTAGAACGCACATGTAACCGCATGCGCTGGGCTTAACGCAACTGCGTATACACGCGGTCGATGTTTCAAGTTGAAACATTCAACACTTTAAAGAAAGTCCGTGAATTAAGAGCTTAGTTAAGAAGGCTTAGGTAAGAGAAATGGAGGCCTCTTAGGTGCCTGATCGCAATAGCATGCAAGAGCAATTAATTCTCTTATCGGTGCAATTTCATTAATAAATTACGTCACTGCCCTATTTTTAACGTGTCTAGAGATCAACGCAGTTGTGTATCCCGAAGCGACGCGTGGAATTATCGTAGGTTTGATACATACGTAAAAAGAAAAGAGAGGACAGAATCTCGAGGATCTTATACATATTTTTCGTGTAAAAACGACGTATACGCGAGAAATGTACTAGTAGAGGTGAAAAAGTAAATTATTTCCAATCTGTTCTTATTTTATTATTAATTATTCTTTCTTGAATTATTCATTATTTAATGTGTGTATAGTTCTTTTTATTTAATCAAAGTAGCCCAGATAATAAATAATAAATGTATGTTTGTTATAATTTTAATATGCGACGAGGGAAAAAATTTTGTGCACTGTTCGTGTAATGTTGGGATCGTTATTATCTATATTATCAGCTTTCTTATCAGTCACATTATTTTCAGAAATGCGTATTCGTGATTTGTACTCTCTTTTAAAATATTTAACAATATATGGTCTTCGTCAACTTAATATATAAGTATAATAGTCTTTTTAATATTATTTCGATTCTTACTAAGAAGCACGAAATTCGAATTTTTATTTCTTAAAAATAAAGATGGAATTAATTTCAATGCCGCTTGAAAGGTACACCGATAACTAGACGGTAAATTTTTATTTTATGCGAGAAATTTCAAAATGTATAAATCCGTACAACACACAAAAATATACAAATTGTCCAAAATAGAGTACTTTCAGTTACGATTTCTATTAGATTAAATTGGAATCTCTATTTGAATTTTAAATGTGGCTTTAGCTATGTCCATAAAGATGTATGTACATTTGATAGCTATAACGAATCAAACTTCAACAGCTTGAAGATAAAAATAGGTACCACGGTATAACATTCGACAAACTTAACATACTGCTTCTTCTTTATTCCTTTTCTCCCCGATTTTCTCGCAGATCTAAGAACTACCGATATAAAATTTTGGTTGGTCGTTTCTCCTCCAAGCGTTCTTTTGTGGCTTGGGCCATTGCCATTCCAACAAGACCATGAACGAGAGGAAAGAAAAAGGCCAGCGATATACGAAGGCTCGCTGACTCGGAGAACTTTCCGTCTCCCGCGCGTATTGAAACAGTAATGATATGGGAAGAAGTCGGTGGGATAACGAAATGAAAACACGTGCTGAACATCCGAAAATCGTCCAACTTGTCGGTAAGTTGCGTTGGTGCCGTTTACGCGTTATAGCGCTTCTGCCTGGGGAACGATATAGACGCTGTGTGCCGGAACTTTTACCATATGGTCGAAATAAAAATCAACCAAGGGATAATTAGCTGTGTAAATAGTCGCAAATACGCAATTTCGTTACTGGACTTTTTGTACATGGTTGACACATTGACTGCCACGGTATACATGAATGACAAACGTTTTATTAAATTTAGAATGATTGAATTAAGATAAATTTCCGTGGATCGAAAAATTGTCGGCAATGTGAAAATTGAGAAAAACTGCGCAATATAATATTGTATTATTATATGATATAATATTTGCGAAAAATAAATGTTACGACGTAGTATATTTCAATCTATTGCGGCTCCACTGATAAACATAAATTTCGCGTGTGATATGCATATATACAATAAAAGTACATGAACATTTTGAAGGAAATTCACAAACCGTCTTTTATAGGTAGGAGATATATAGGTAAACACGTGAACCGAGTGGAAAAATTTAATGTTATAAGATTTCAATCTTCTATAAAAAAATTCAATTCCGGTAACGTGTGCAGACACTGTGTGTTAAGCGATAATTACATATTTGATTAGAAGATTTGTTACGAGGAGGAAAAAAATAATTGTAATTATAAGTTGCTAATTATTACTTTTCATTAATTTGCAGACGACCAGCTTTCCCATGTTTTTACTATGACGGTTGATTTTGGACTGGACGACTGCTTAGATATATACGTAGATCGTTGCATATTTTACACGAAACGTTCCTATTCCAGCAGAGTGAATATACATGTGCTAGATGCTGTTTCTACATCGCTTAAAATAAATACTAGTACCTATATCGTTGATAATTCAATGGATCGTATTCAACAGTTTTAATCTGAAAATATTTATATCCGAAGCTAATGTAAAAATACCATTAACGTATTATCACATACTTATCTGTATTGATCAATGAAATGATCGTTTTAATTTATAGAATAGCAGGCTCGTAACTAAACGTTAAACGATTAACCGTCACCATCGTGAAATCTCAGTCGCGAGCGAGCGTTGGTTGCCATCAAGGAACTGATACGTAGGTTTGTTATCCTCTTTTAGTTCGTTCTACCCGCTTGCTTTTTAACGAACATCATTTCCGGCAGGAAAAATATTATCCTCCGCCGTGAGCCGGCTTGTCACTGTTTCATTGGAAAATCGATTCGGAAAACATCGCCATGGGGTGAAGGTAGCGGCGAGATTACCCAGACAGCAGTGAAACGCAAAAGATAAAACGTCGCGGCGAATTTTTGGCCGTTGAAAGCCACAACGAGAACCGGCGGAATGACAGGTCATATCTCGTTCTGCTTCTTATTGTTCTTAACGGGCTGCTATGATTGCATACTACCGAGAAAAGTATCATCGTTCTCAGTGGGCCACGAAGACAATCCTTACTGCAGCATTTGCGCCAATCACACCATGTGCCAATTTCCGGTACGTATTTCCATGAATCGATGAACTTATTTATTAAAGTGATTTGCTGCTT
Source organism: Bombus terrestris (assembly GCF_910591885.1). Classification (NCBI taxonomy): domain Eukaryota; kingdom Metazoa; phylum Arthropoda; class Insecta; order Hymenoptera; family Apidae; genus Bombus; species Bombus terrestris. The sequence continues at coordinate 15,033,356 of NC_063274.1, forward strand.
AGGTATTTGTTGCATTTGGAGATATTAATCCTCTATGCCATATCCGACTCGTTTCGGGAGAATCGTAATTTCTATCATCTTATTATGATTGTTGATTTGTACGGTTGTTGTGAGATGTTAACCTAATTATCGAGGCGAAGATTAGTAAATTTCGATATCATGTTTTATTACGAGGTTTATTATCTCGATGTTACATTGCATCTTAATGGTATGAACGATGGTAAGTTAGTAATATAATAACATGGCCTTTAATCATAATCGATCATAAAAATAATGAACATCTCCAACTGTTAAGCTGAGGTTTCTTCAATTTCAATGTTATTTTATGTTATTACGTTAGAAGATTTATTGTACCAATTTTATGTCGAATCTCAACGTTGATACTACAAGAATGGCGCAAATAACTGTAGTATCTAAATGGGTCTTTAGAGGAAAGGACAAGCAATGATGTTTTGATTTAATAAATAATATTCGAAGCAACGAAGTGATTACAATGCTGTCATACGTCTTATTTTCATACGCGGCTTTCGACTTCCCGATTCACACTCTCCGGTTTCTACACTCGCTCGCTCTCGCTTCTCAACTCACACTGTACACCGTTTGCATCCGTTCTCTCCGACTTCTCAACTAACACTGCCTTTAGCGTCTCTTCGTTTTTTCCCGTCCTATCGAACACGTGTCCCGAAACGCCCGTGGCCAGGGTCACGCAGGCCCTTTCCACGAAACTACCCACTTAAAAGGACCGACGACGCATTGATGTACCCGACGATGCCGCGGCTCTCGCGACTTTGTTCACGGTTCGGCCGATATCTTAGGCCTTTTGTCCACGATACTACATAACCAATTGGCGAATTTTTATAAGAATTATATAGAATTAAAACAGTTCATTTTTGCAATGTTAGATGATTCTGCGTAAAATATGTGGATGAAAGATACCCTTTTGCCTTGTATCACTATATTAAGAGGACCAAACAACATGGCATTATTTATATTTTATCTTACATTTGTATTTCTCTGGTACTTGCAAATTTCATGTTTTAATCGTCGGCAGTTCTAGTTCCGATGGCAGGAATGATGCAAATAACGGTACAACGATACAAATGGTGTAAATTATATCAGGTTAATGATATAAAGACATGAATTTTAATCGATCCATCATAAATTTGAGATAAGAATAAAGTGGAATGTAATTATTGGAGCCGTTAAATCATCTTTATTGCGATACTTTCACATTTACGCCAATGTCTATGCTGTTTGTTCTATCGATGAAATTTTTAATTAATGCAGCAAATATTAATCAGTCCGAGCAAACGTGATACAACATGATTTTATTCATTTAATTAACCGATACAGCGAGTCAGAAAACGCTGAGTAAGATTATTGGTCATTAATCATCCATTGTTTACTCCCTATTGAATCTTCATTAAATCCGCAATTTATCAAGTGCGATGTATCGGTAAACTATAAAAATTGTTTAAACGCATGCAAGTGCATAAAGAATGATCAATATTAAACTATAAAACAGAGTACATAATCTATCACAGACGTTATTATCGCCGAAATCATATGAAATACGTTGCGTGCAGATCCGCGGCAGCCCAGAAATACGACTACCGTATTAAAAATTTGGAAAACCATTTAAAGGTTACATGACATTTTGAAGAAACTGTGTGCGGTTAAAATTTGATTCGAAGAAACGAACGTATCGTACGTATCGTCCTAATGCAATCTTCTTTACGACAATCTTTTAAACTAAAATATTGTAAAGTAAACTCTATGTTTTAGGATACTTCGCTTCAAATAGGGCAACATGTCAATTTATCGTTTAAATCTTCTTCATTTACGCTTTGTCATTATTTCACGAAACGTAATCACACCCTTTTCCAATATCGATTTCCGCTTGTTTCCTGTAAATATCCAACGAAATTCTTGCTTCATTGAGATGCCGCATTCGCGATGAGCGAACGATACGCGCGGAAAATGTCACCGCGACGTCGATAATAAATACGAACGCGGTCGAGGTTAGCGAATCGAGAACATAAAAATCCATCGCAAGTGCGAATTTGCGCAACAGGAAATTCGGGACGACGACACCGCTCGTTATTGTCGACCCGATGTCACGCATACAATGAGTCTATTCTCGGCGCACATTTCCAGGCTGGAGGATCACGCCGTCACCAACGAAGAATAGCGCGAACGCATTCAGACTAAGGTTTTATAGAAAACGTAAATTCTTGAGACGGGCGTTAATTCGCGATGTCATATACGTGGTATCATCATTCCGCGCCGGATGCACGCCGATGCCGCCTGCTTCTCGTTGATGAGCTTGGAAAATACTGAAAAATACTATAGATCGTTGATTTTCTATGACAATGTAGCTTTGTATAACTTTACATTTTTGTAGTATTTTTTAACGCCCCTTTGTGAAAAAATTTCGAAGTGTACTAATTAGCAAATTAATATTATATTGTCTTATGGTTAAATTAAAATACTACCGGGGCTGTTTTGTAGAACTGGAACAATATTATTAGAGAAACTGTACAAGATGCAAGCAACAAATTATCAGTGTTAACGAATATTTTTGCATGATGATTCGCATGAGCTTTGATAATAAAACAATCAAAGTTTTGCAAGAAAATTTTATTTTATTTAAGGGAAGATTATAAACATGTAATACAGAAGTGTTTAGGTATTAACCCGCAACAAGGGAATTGTTAACGATTAACGATTAAGTAGTGAAACAATGTTTAAACGTTTCATAAATACGATGTTATTGAAAATTGTAAATAAAGTAACTTGTATATTATTTTGCAATTTACAAATAGTATTTAGAACAGTAGATAGGTACGTTAATTTCAAAATCAATTACATTATTATTATAAATAATCGACGTGTTACACTTAAAGCAAAGTATACCAAAGCAAAATGCTTATTTCACATTAGTTTACTTTAAATCCGAATTTAACTTTAAATTACGAATTACTTTAAATGATATTAAAGGAGACATCAAGTGGGTCTTTCTCGTAGGCAACGAGTTAAAAAGCACAAGTTAGATAAAGTACAATATTTTTTTTATGCTTCAGCTTCTTCAAAAAACGAACTTATGTTACACAAAAGATTCAATTTCCATCTAGTAATTTTATATAAAGACAATTCAATTTTAACGCAACTGTATTATAAAATTTCTATTTCGTGTTCCCTTAAAGTCGATCCTTGTAGATCAATAGGTCTTCATTTGCCCTAGTTTCCTGACCTCTCGTTTACTCGTCTTAGAATTGTAATTTTAATTAATAACAAAGGATTTCTTACATGAAAATATGATAGACAATTACAGTAATGAGCAAAATTAAATACACGGCCTCTAAAACAGTGTAACTTTTTTAAAATTCGACCAAACGAATTGATTTCTTTTTCTTTTTTGAGAAGTAAGAAGAATCAGTTTACTAGATGACGTGTAAAAAAGTTTTATATAAATCGCAAACTGGCCGGAACCGATAGAAGAAAGTAAAAATCGCTTTTACAACTTTTTTATCTGAGTCTGCAGTAAAGATATAAAGATGAAAGAATCTATAGATTTTAGGATGAAAGTGATGAAAATTTTGTTTTGGATCGAATTGTGTTTAAACGAAATATTCGTAATATACTCATAATTAAACGTATTGTTTAAAATTTCACGACAGGCTCAGATAAAGACGTTATGAAATGCGAACTTTACTATTTTCTTTGCGATTCCGCTCAATTGCAATTTTTACAAGAACTTTTTGCACGTCAAATATTAAACTAATCCTCCTAATTGTCAAGAAGCAAACTCAAGTCGTTTGATCCTATTTTAAAAAAGTTACTTTATTTTAAAAAGTGCACCTTCAGTTTCGCCCATTATTGTATACGGAAAATGTCACGGAATAAATAATAATTTACACGTAATAAAAAAATAATTTACTTTCGTACTTGATAATTTTCAGTTCTTTGACGTACTTATTTGTTTCCAAATCGATTTCTCACTTTTCTTAAAATCTGGTAGCTAATTTATTTCAGCAGAGAACGAGATTAAACGATCGTTACATCGATCGTGAAATTCGCTTCTCGAAAAACGAATTACCATTTCATACGCATATTCAATTATTTCATATGCACGTTCAGAGTAAAGCCCGACAAGGAGTGTCGACGTTGCTCGGCCAGTGCGAAATTTCTACCGGTTTAAATTTATGAAACGAGGAAATAACGATGTCGAGAACGCGATATATCGAAAATAAGCTGGTGGCAAAGGGTGGATACTGCATTAACGATGGCTATCAGTGTGTGCGTGTGAAATTGCGGGCCATGGAATTTCGAATAACGATGCCGCTGTTCCTTAACGTTATTTGTACCAATCACGTTAACTCTCTATTTTAGCGTTTGTTGGACTTTTCTCCCCAAAATTCAACCTACTATTGGCCATATGCAATTACAATTACGTATCACGTATTTGTATTTGTAAAAATATAAAAGCGATTAATATTTAATATTTATCGTTCGAAGTACTATTATGATACATATCTATAAAGGCTCTTAATACCAATGTGCATTCGAATGCTATATTTCGCTGTCATGTTTAATATTTTAGTTAGAGTGATTTAGGTACATCTCGTACATAAATTACGCTTATGCTCGTATCGTTGAAATCGAGCTTTCGAAATATTGATATATCGGATACAGATTTCAGTTTACGTGCTCATCAATACTTTCTGACTGTTTCCGGTTATGAATGCGTTTGCTAGATGGCATGCAATATATTATGTAATTAGAGACATTGTTGTAATTGAAGTGGGTGACAAATTTCATTGAATAGCAACTTTTAAGCAAGAAAATATATCAGAAATGCACTCATATCCGGAAATTTGTAGTGTAGAAAAAGTAATATAAGTATAAAGTACGACTTTGCGTTCTCCTCGTTTTGCAAAAATTGAAATTAAAGTGTATATATCATTCGAATTAATCCTTTCCAAAGACTTTAACATTTTTGGTGGGAGAAGAAAAGCTCGTCAATTTCTATTTTTATTTAAAAGATATACAGTTAAAAAAAATATAGATTAACTCGAACTCTTTAAAACACCTGCGCTTTAAAAGAAAACACTTGCGTCACATGAGCCGTTCGGAACCTTCTTAATTTTACTTAATGAGCTTTCTTTCTACGTTTCATCGTTTTAAATCCATAGCCTGAGTTAGTTGCGTAAAACATCATCTATATGAATGAACAATATGTTATGTATAATAACGTTTTTACGTCAACTTTCGGCCGGCACAGACAGTCCAAAAATATAGTAGATCGTATTATTAACAGAAAATTGAAGTACGAAATTTATTTACACATTCGTCAGAATGAAAGATTACAAGTTGGACATTTAAAATGGTGAAAATTGATAGCGTGATAGAGGCTTTTTCTCTATTCGCTCGATCAACGTTAATACAGGAGGCAGGTGAGAAGAAACCTTTCGATTAAATGCCATTAGGTCGATCGCTTTCTGTCGTTACCGCTAATTTTCCTTTAATCCAAGCTTTCGTGACAGTTTTAAAATTCTCTGTGATATTTTCCGTCCAATTATTTTCTAAATTCCCCGATGCCGCAACAACCAACGCGTTATCATTAATCCATCTTATTTCGATTAGTTGCAATACGGCCATTACTTTAGATTCTTTAGAGCATTAGAGTATTAAATAGCCGTTCTATTTATCATTTCACACATCGAGATGCGGAATAGTAATCGTTCAGAATCGAATTAAATTTATTATTTATTGAAAATAAATTTAGTACTTATTACAGCGTACAGAATTGCCTCCTATTTATTAAATCTACCTGCATTTAAACATATGAGAACTGTTACAGGTACGAATGCACGTATAAACGCAAGCAGGTATAATTGAATAATTTCTGAAAATTATTTATCTATGATCTATAGCATGTCATCGTTAGCTGTCTAGCTGAAGGTACTATTTGAGTAACTTCAAATTGCAGTCGAATTAAGATTTTATTGCTCTTCAGTTTCCAATGAAAACTTATGTTTTTCGTTCGTTGCAACATGCAAATGTTCGTTCGAGCAACTGTTTCAGAACTCATTTGCAATCGATGGAATTACGTAAGATAGAGAATTAAAGCAACGTCGTCATACCGTTTCCTTTGATAACGATACTTTTACGATATCACATAATTGCATAAAATAGAATGCTTTATTGGAAAAATATTTTAGAAGCAGTATTAGATCAAACTTTTCGACATGGCAAAAAATCGCCGCTATATTTAAAATGTTTATATTTCCTGAAAATAATTATGTAGAAAATTCTTAGAACGATTTTTTACGTCGATCTTGAAATTTTTTGAATTACTCACTTTTTCTGAATCGACGGTTAATATTTTTTTTCATATTATATTCTGTTTTCTTTTTTTTTTCTTAAATAAGTGTCTTTATTACTTAAAGTAGAAATGTATTGTAGAATATAGAATGTATAGACTATAGAATTTTATACATTGTCCGTACAAAAATATGAAAGAATATATACGTATATACTTGATGAATTAATTTAGCTTTAGGATACCACACATGTATGTATTTTACGCGCATAGAACAACCGAACAAAAAACACGTAGAACGAAAATCAAGACTGACAAAGTGAATTTCATAGCCTACTTCTAAAAAAATAGAATACGCCAGTGGGCTTGTGATAGACATAAAAAAATGCTTCTTCCTCTGTTATACATCAAAGCGAATTCGATGAAGCATCACGTCAAAGCTCTACCTAAAGAAAGTATCTGCTTCGAGTACCCTTCCACTAAATTCGATAGCACTTCGTATGAAAAGCTTAAAGAGGCTATTTTTATTGAGTACGAAATTCGCAAGTCGATAGCGCTAGTTCGAAGGAACTATGAATCCATATAAAAAGAAGGTTATTGACATTTTAATTTTATTCAAACTATTCGACCCAAACCAAATACATTTGTGTATTCTTGATAATAATTGATCGTACCAATTGATACATTTTTATGTACGTTTCAGAAATTTTAATATGGAAAATGGAAATAGATCTTCTAACATTATATCAAATAATGGAAATCGTATTTTAAAACCGTAATCTTCGTGAGAGTAACCATAGGTATAATAAATCATCGATGTACTTAAAATATAGTAATATGATAGAGTCTTCATACAATATGTATGATATCTGCACCATTCCTGTACTATTGCTATATCAGTTATAGAAATTTCAGTTCATAATTTGCATTTATTAATACAAACTTCCAAAATGTATAACTAATCGAGCTTTTAAATGACAATTTCAATTAGAATGTATAAAAGAAATTTGAAACGAACAGGAAGATTAAAGCAGCGATTCAATTAACAATATCTCGTTTGTTTGTCAAACTTAAAAGACGTTCGAATGACGTAAAATCGTTAAAGACAAAGCAGCAAGAAACAAAGATATTGAAAGAAATATTATTATAAGAAATAAGGAAAGAAATGATCAAAGAGGATAACTATTCCTTTTCCTTTATTAAACATAACATTCTACTTTCTTAATATTAAGTTAATAGTAAAGCATCTAATGTCCTATCGTAAATCGAAATTTCGATATATCATTTTCACAGCACGACACGGATGGCACCAGGTGCGTGAACCTTCAGCATACTGATCTGAACGAGAAGGATATCGAGACCATACTCGATTGGCACAACGTTTATCGCAACACTGTGGCGAACGGGGACGAGGAGCGAGGAAATCCGGGACCTCAACGTCCAGCAAAGTTCATGATGGAGCTGGTACGATTTAGTTTGGTCCACCAAGGCATAATATATGTGGCTATAAAAAAGAAGGGATAAGGTTGGAACATGCTGACGACTGGCATGAACAACATTCAGGTGTTGAATGGCAACTGTGAAGAAATTTCAACCCTCTCTATAGTAGAAAAATTCCCAACCAGTCCCTTTCGACTGTTTTATTTCATAAATCTGTTCATAAATCAAAGTATATGCCACTTCGATACGCGTAAACCCAATGTAACTTGTAAACTCGAGTTATAAAAACTTTATATTACGACCCAAATAAAAACTGTCAATTGAAGGAAAGTGAATAGCTGTCGTGGGAGAATTTTAGTCCCTCTAATGCTTGATTTTCGATCGGTTTTTAAATATACAAGTGCTATACAAAAGTCAAAAATGGTATCTCATATTTCTGTCTTCTCTTTAAATTAATTTGAGCTTCATAATTATGAGTTCAGTTATGGATATTTTATCTGTGTTATATGTGTATGGAATATTTCGAATATTTTCGTATATTATAAGCATTTTTACAATATTACATTCCCTATAAATGTACAAAAGTCCGTCGTCTGATCATAACAATTAACGGTTGAAGCTACATTTATTCTGTATATATTAATAACAAACAAAATCGCAGTATAATGCAGCGTATAATATCAGTAATATCTCTCTAATTACATAGCTATCGTGGATTTTTTCGATCATTTCGAATAAAGAATCTGATGTCGATATTTATTTTGACAGATCTGGGATGACGAACTTGCTCATATCGCGAGACGATGGGTAGTACAGTGCAACCTTCTCGAGAAAGATCAGTGTAGAGACGTTGGCAAGTAACTCCTACAGATATATTCCATTTTTCATTCGCTTTAGTCGTCCCTATCATTTTTCAATATCCACCGGTATACGTTCGAACGCGAAATTGTTCCGCCTGCAACCGGATCGATGTCAGTGCGTTTCTTCTTTTTACCTCAATTTTTCTTTTTCTTACTTGCGAATTTCCCCTACCATACTGTTTTTTTTCATCCCGTGTAGTTTGTTTCGACTTCACTTCAATTTGCAACAGCAAGACGTAAAAAGCGATAGTGGTTCTTATAAAAGAAAAATTCCATTTCGTTTATTGCCTGTCTTCGATGGGTGCACTTGATTGTTCGTTTGATTTTGTCAAGAAACAATTGACGTGCTTTAGATGCCTTCGAAATATTTGTCTGAGCTTTGATAATATATGTAGCGGCACATGAGTCAGAGGATAATGCAACTTATGTTGTTGTTTTGCCTCGGAATATCAAGATCGTTAGGATACACGTAATGTAAGAATAAATAAACTCCGGGCAAAACAATGTCGCCGCTACGTGCAAATGTTGAACAAAGACGAATTCGAATTTTTCGACTCTCCCCCGATCAGTATAAATAAACGGACGCGATCGCGAGCGAGGCAGTTATACGAGTTATACGAGTTATCGATTAATATCTACGAGTTATCTGCGAGCGATTATACACTGTCTTTGCTAATACGTTTGCACGAGCGACTTTGGACATTGTCTATATTTATTTATAATTTATTTCATTTATTTCAAATATATTTGACGAGTTGCAACATCAAGTTCTCGTTACCTACTTATCAATCCTCTACAATTCCTCTACATATACATCATCGATTAAAAGCTTGGAATCATTTGTTCGATTGCTGTAACATAAATTTGAAAATTTTTTTATTCATTTCAGAAACAGTTATATAATTTAAAAGAATAATATTACATAGGCTAACTTAATTCGACAAAGCATCTTATTTTCCTTTGGTATATTTTTAAGGACAAAAAATGTATTTTATAGTGGCTTAAAATTATTAACTTTAGTTATAATTCTTATACTTTTTTCAGTATACAGAATTTTCAAGCGTTTAACTGGTAATGCATGGAAACAATTTCTTTGTTTTATGTATGGTTTTATATCGTTCGGTACATAATTGAAATAGATTCTCTTATTTACGCTCATCGCGGAAAATATAAAGTTACCTAGAAAAGAAAACCAATTGAAATATGTAAAAAACTAATTGTGCGTAGATATATCCTGTTAGAAAAAGCATGAGTTCGTAGAATTCCTTTTGTCCGAAAATGTTTCTAATACATTAATGAAATTAAAAAGAGGAAAGGGGAAGCCCACTTGAAAAGTTTATTTCGTTCTGTTCCGCGTAAATATTTCAGCAGTTAAAACAATAAAAGTATAGCTAATTTAAAACATCGGCTTTTCATTATCAAACCAGACTCGTTGATTCAATCAATTTAAAGCAAAGTATGCAAAACGTAAAATAAACACAATAATATCAGAGTAACATCAACTTGAAATAAAACAAAGTAAAGTGAAATATGAAAGCGAATATTGCATGTATAAATAAACAATTATGGTACGAAAAGAATACTAAACATAAGAAATTAAGCGGATCGTTTCATTAAACAAAAAAAAAAAAAAAAAAAGGAAAAGATATCAATATATACAAGATATTAATAAAACATTAATAAAACAACAAGATATTAAGTAAATATGTATTAGAGTAATAAAATAATTAAGAAAATATTGTACTACGTAATACAACAGTAAAATAATAATGCAACAAGAAAAATATACATATGAAGAGCCCAGTTAAATGGTAATGTTCCATTTCTTTTTATACTGAATATGCAGTTGTTTTGTATGTTTGAGCCTTTGTAAGTACAGTAGAACCTCCATTATTTGAACATCGATTATTCGAACGTCCGATTATCCGACCATTGCATCGGTACATTGTATATATATTTTTGTCGATGAGAGACAAGCTAGTATGTTGTCTGTATTGTCGATATATTGTCAGTTGATTTTTATATTGCACGCTAATATATCAAAATATAAGCGTACCGTTTTCAATTCAGGGGAGACGTGAAACAGTGACTCGATTAGGCAGTGGTGAAACAGTAACTGAAATAGCAGTGATTTGCGGAATTAGTAAATTAAAAATTTTGAAATTAACAATCTTGAAGAAGACAACATTTCCACAAATGATACTTCTGCGAAACTATTAACTTTAAAAAAGATATGAGATTTTGCAGCTCACAAGGATTGGGAAAACAATGATGAATAAAACTTACGTATATAATACTTGTAATATGTAACAAATTACAATTTTTCACGTAGAATGTAGTTAAATACGAGTCGTTCGATTATACGAAAAATTCGATTATACGAAAAATTCGATTATCCGATCATCCTGAACGAAGTTAGTTCGGATAATCGAGCTTCTACTGTATCTGTAATAACGTTTGAGAGTGAAAGAATAACGTTCGATAGCGAAAATTTAAACATCGCGCACAATTTTTCCAAATTAAAGATTTTATCATTTTTCTCTGATTTTTTCGTATAATAGAAAAATATTCAAGTGTGACCCTCGATATATCACGGCACGTGACATTCAAACCCCCTGGTGCGTTCTGGATTGCGTAACGCGAGTTTATAATTGAGATCTTGCGAACCATCAACAGGATTCCAACGAATAAGCCGGTAGAGTTGTCTCCGGATGAAAAAATCCGAAAGATTGAAATTCGTTAGCATGTGGCATCCGGAGCATGTGGGTCATGCAGTTGGCTCTCTTTTATCAATTCAATGACCAGAATACCTTTTATTAAAACAGTCTCGGGTATGAGACTGAAAACCGGAGGTCAGTCATACGTGAACCAGATCTAACGAATTTCTAAAGTAAGATAGTTTATTTGTGACAGCGATTCTCCCCGCAAAAAATATATAGCAATTATGTATTCTATAATACATTTACGACGCATATATTTTTAATCACTGTTTATAATATCGATTATTGATATTATGTTAATACTATTTATTAATAACAAAATTAATATTTACCAGCATGAATATTATTATTAATTGATTATTCGAGTCATAGTACCCGTAATTTAGTTTATATAATATTTAACACGCTAATACATAATCCGATATTTAAGTATGTTCGTCGCATCAATTTATGAAGCTATTTATGTAGTTCCACAAATTCCTATGATTGCAGGTCTGTTGCTAACAACAAATTTCAACACAGCTTCTTTTAACAAACGTTATTCGATTATTATTTTGGCATTTTGATGCATAAATATGAAGTATTTACATTTTCTGGTAACAAATGAATTGTTTTAGCGTAACAATACTTCCAGCAGATGGTAAACATCGAATAACATCGAAGTTAGCGATGGTATACTGGTATTATTAAATATTCCATTGCGGATTCCACGATCGTCGCGTTCAATTTTAAATTAACTTGAATTCAGGAAAATAAAATTTACACCGATCAAAGTATGCATACGTTTAATACTTACACGTGTATATAAAATTTGAATAAAGGAACATCCGAAGAAAAAGAATTTCATTATGTCATTTCATCGATTTGAACAATTTGATGTTAACGATCCGTGTCTCGGTACAGTGTTAGTGATATTTCGAAATGTTTCGTATAACTGCATATACATAAAATATTTCTAGGAATGTCAGAATACTTTCGTGAGCCACTTCGTATCATTCAATCATTTGGAACCTAAAATTACAGGTGCTAACAATCCGGGTGTCTATCTTTTGTAGAACGATTCGGAGTATGGCAGAACGTGCACGTACTCGATATGTACAGCGTAGGAAACACAACGTCCACCGCGAGGATTCGCTTTCATATTCAATCATGGTACGACGAAGTAGAAGACTTCGATTCTGCGGAATTCGGGTGAGCTCTTTGCGTGCGCTTTTGTACGGATTTTGAGGCAGCGTCATTTTTCGCCGTGATTATTTTTTCCTCTTCTTTCTTTTCTTTTCTTTTTTTTTTTTTTTGTTTTTCAAGTTCTCTTTTTCAATCTACCCTTTTACACGAGCGTGCGAGGATGAACTTCAGCAGAGAGATCCGGTGTGAAAGGCGTTATTCGAAAAGAATAAAAGTGAGCGCATGGCCGTACTCCGCACCGATTCTGTGTATCGTGTTAAATTGAATTTCATTTGTATGGTAGTCTTTCAGTTTTTTGAGATTGGGAGGATTGTTGTATAGTTCAGGTTGCTGAGTTTAATTGTTCTATTGTGGCTGGTTTAACAAGACACTGTAATTGAATCGGTGAGATCGGAAACAAACAAGTTTTTTGGAGGGGGGGGGGGAGAGAGGATCGAATTATTCGGTGAATCATATCTTTCGCTTGTAAATTAGTACAGAATTATACGTCATTAATACGTTAAATGAGCGCAGACAAGCCAAAAATTAGTAGATGCGTATATGATAAAATAGGAAAAGTGATTTGTAAGAAACGTTATAAGTTATATTTGTTTCTACAAAGTGACTTATATTGTTTTTAATTCAATTGCGGGGAACATAAGGGGGAAAGCGAAGATTTGGAACGTGGCAATGTAGTTAATTCGAAATCGATTTATTCTTTAGGAAGGCTCTGAAACTAATTCTTTTCCATATACATACAGTTTAATCTGTCTATTGTATGGAAACAAAAATATGCCTTCCCCAACGGTACCTTAATACTAGGAATACTACAATACTTAAATGTTTACTTAATACAATACTTAAAATGTTTTTTTACATAACAATATAACGAATAAGATTTGAATTCCACCTCGCCTTCTTTCTTAATGGTACATCAATGAATCTTTGATTCTGTGAGAATATTTAAAAATAATCGCCAATATTTTCCTATTCGTTTCTGTTACTATTTATTATAATTTGCAGGCTATGGGTTTTTATACAAATTCATACTTTTATGAATCAAATAAATTGGATCCTAATAGACGTTTTCTTCTTTTAAATGTTTTAAGGGTTCTTTTATTCTGAATGAATAAATACCTCATTTTTACACACAATTTAAATCAGTTATAAAATTTCATTCATGAGATATAAAATTTTGATGAGTTACTTCCTTCAGTCACTATTTCTTTTATAGAAAGGAATGATTTGAACGATGGAAGAGAATTTGACGGAATAATTGGAACGGCGCCAAAGATTGCCAAAGATCTTGTTTCCCTTTTCATTCCCTCTGCACGGCGTTGAAGTATCGAAATAATTTGTCGTTCAGAAATATTGATGCGGATTTTATTAGCCCCTGAGGAATGACTAAAATCCTGAAAGTCTGGAAATATTCTGATATGAAAAATTGATATAGGAGTAATATGATCTCGACGATAATAAGTCATGCCATGGTTTAGGATTACAGGAAATGCTTGAAACAAAGCCTTCAGATCAAATAGCCATGAACCTAAATAGAAGATTAACAAATTGAAAATCCATATATCCAATTGGATAGACTAGGATAGAACGAGGTAAAGGTACTTGTACAAAATACTTACAAATACGCGTACACTCAAGATTTTAGGTACACAATTTTGTACAAAAACATCTCGTATTTTAAATTGTAACAAAAGCTTTCCGATATCAATCCGATATATATGCAGAGATGTTATTTAATTGTGAAATTATATCAAAAGTGGTGTGCGAATAGATATCTTTGTTCGGTTTTGTAACATTAAGCGGCTTTCACAAACATATTCACGGTGAATTACCACAGGCGGACGATTGACGGATAAGTACGAATCATATGTAATTTAACAAGATAGATAGGATTTGATTAAAAACGTAAAAAAGCGAGAAATACGGCCAGAAAAGCAAACGAAAAAATGGATATGCATTAATCATATCGGCGCGACTTTATCACGACGTAAACTCGTTATTTGCATTAACGGCGGTTCGACACGCAAAAAATAAAAAGGACGAAATGAACGTAGCTTTATGATTTCGTTGTCGTTTGTGACATAATGTTTATTTTTATATTGTTAATGAAACTAATTTGCTGAATACTGGGAAACGAAGGATATTTTCCGTTAACGAAATTGCACGGAGAGAAGAATATTTTGTTAATTTTGTATTTATTGGTATCTACTACGATATTTCGATGGTATTATTACTTCATTACGGAGTATGATATTTTATACTTCGATATTTTTAGGAAGCGTCGCGCAGTTTTGTGGCTATTCGGAGTACCTAAGCATTTATAAAACGTTTTTTTCTAGCCAACGTAAATTTTCAAAATCTTTAAAAGGATCGAAGACAGAAATTACATATGTAGCGTCATTTTATTTAATTTTATAATTATAAGTATATTAGAATAGAATGGCAAAATATATTTTTTGGAACGTACACATAACGATACAATAAATAAATACTTCTTTCATTATTTTATTTTTTTATAACTTTTTCATTATTCAGTGCTCTTCCATTTCGTAATCAAGCTTGAAAATCAAAATAAAAATTACAAAATACAAATATGTCAGTATATTTCTTCATATCTTCGAATTACAGAAAGTAGTAAATGGCGTAGAAAAAGACAGGAATCATCTTACGAAATGCATGACATAAGCTTTTAAACGACTTTAAGGGAAAACGATCAACGAGTATGACTCGTAAAATTCAATGTAATTCAATCACTTCTCTTCCATCTTCAGGGATCAACAATAAATAGCGCAGATACAAAGGGAGTCAAAAGACACAAGGCCTTTCACCGTACGTTTGTCGTGTGATAATACTTCGTGTATACGCGAGCCTGTGTATGTGTGAATGTGTACCCAAGTCGCGTGAAAATCCACACGTATTGTCATTCTGCACAGCATTCAATAGCCTAAGTTGAATTGATCGAAACGACTTTTATCTGCCAAGGCTTTCACTTTGTAAATGGAACTGGTCGGTGCAGCGTGTGTAGACACTGTTAACTCGCCTTTGAATATAGCAGAAGGTTTACATTGCCTCTTTCTCTACCCCTTACCTTAACTTTCCACTCTGTCTCTGCGTGTTTTATCCCAACTGTATATGTACGACAGACGCATTTCGCTTACATCGAATCGACGTTGCCTAGGAAACACCGAAACATCGAGCTTTCACCGTCGATCTTAATGAAAATCCTCTATATTATAGTTTGTATAATAATCTGTATTACAGTGGTAGTAGATTGAAATTTTCAAATCGTATCGTTAATATCGTTTTGCTGAATTTGCTTAATTTCTGATTGATTAAATTATTTTCTTAATTCTAATATGCTTCAGTGAAGGACATAATTATCGTAGACTCTCGATAATTATTATTAGATTATTGATAGATTCTGTTTAATTCCAAGTGTCAAAACTAATGCATATGCGTGTATCGGTCTTAATTGCTTCATTTAATCATATATGTTGGTACAGTAATGAATCAACTTTAGTCAAATTCGATTGATCAAACTAAACGATAAATGGTATGAAATAAATTTGTCGGTGGCAAATTTGTGCAATGTTAGGAATAATGATAAACAATTTTCAAAATTAGGTGTCTCCACAAGCGAATTTTAGTGGCAGTTCCATGTGTCGTATATTTATTACATATAGGCTATTAAAAATCTAGGACAATACGTAGCTATCACCATCAGTTTTATTGTACGTATCGCATGATGTTGGACAAAGTATTACATTTTTTCCATAACTGGTCAAATTTTATTTATTGGGATGGCTCATTAAATACCAAGCCCAGTGTCCAGATACCAGATTTACCAGATACTGGTAAATACACAACTTACACAAAAAAACCCCTCCCCCGCCAATCTTCATCGATGATGTTATTGACATTCAATCAATGACAAAGACAATTCAAAAAGAAATCGGTAAGGAGGAATATAAATTGAAAATCAGCAACAACAGTGTAAAAGTCCTGCCAACCACCCCAGACGCATACAGAAAATTAACGAAGTTGTTAAAAACCCTGAATGCCAACTTCCACACATACCAGCTCAAGCAAGAAAGAACATTTCGTGTGGTGCTACGCAATATCCACCACTCAGTCGATCTAGACGAAGTAAAGTTCGAACTTCTAAAGCTTGGTCACGACGTAACTAACATCAGCAACATAAGACATAGAATCACAAAAAATCCACTATCGCTATTTTTCATAGATATAAAACAAAAAGAAAATAATAAAGAAATCTACAACGTCAACCGGCTGATGAACTCCATAGTTAAGTTCGAACCACCTCTTGTAAAGAAAGAGATAGTACAATGCAAAAGGTGCCAAAGGTACGGCCACACGCAGAAATACTGCAATCATAATTTCTGGTGCGTAAAATGTGCTGGTAGTCATCCCACTGACCAATGCACTAAATCCTCAGAAACCCCCGCGAAGTGCATCCACTGTCAAGGAGAGCATCTTGCGAACTACAAAGGATGCTTAGCCTATGAAACGCTACATAATAATAAGTACCCTAAACTCAGACCCAAGGAGATAACCAAACAAGAACCTAGACCCAAAAAATTCTCTACACCATCAATCTCCTATGCCCAAGCAGCACAAGGAAACATAGACAATTCGAAAACCCACAGTGGACACTCAGAAAATAGTGTTCCCACCTCACAAAACACAGACAACTTCACCAGACTCGAAAAACTAATCGAGAAGCAAACTGAGCAAATTAACAACTTGCTGTCACTACTTACACTCTTCATGGATAAATTAATACGCACAGAAGCAAAATAAAACCAATGCGTCTAGCTCTGTGGAACGCCAACGGTCTAGCTCAGCACAAATTTGAAATAGAACTCTTCTTAAAACAGCAGCAAATCGACGTAATGCTCATATCTGAAACCCACTTCACCGACAAAAACTACCTCAAAATACACGGCTACAACATCTACCACACACAACACCCCAGTGCGAAGGCACACGGTGGCACCGGAATCATCGTCAAATCCAGCATTAAGCACTACGAGCTTCCATCATTCCAGAAAGGCTACCTTCAAGCCACAAGCGTAGCAATAGAAGACCGCCATGGTACAATGAGCACCTCAGCAGTATACTACCCTCCCAGACACTCGATTGCTAAAGAGAACTTCGATAGCCTCTTTGACGTCCTAGGCAATAGATTCATAGCTGGAGGAGACTATAACGCCAAACATACCCAATGGGGCAGCAGACTTGTCACAGCAAGAGGCAAAAACCTCCTGAAAAGCATAATCACCAACAATCTCAACTAACTTACCACATATGAACCCACATACTGGCCCACTGACACTAACAAAATCCCCGATTATAATCATAATCCCCGACTTCTTCATAACCAAAAATATCTCGCCCAGATATGTCCAAATCAACTCCTCGGCTGAACTCTCTTCTGACCGCTCCCCCGTAATAGCAACAGTTCAGCAATAATCGAGAACCCACCTAATGGCCTTATTCACAACCAACTCACCAATTGGCAGCTCTTTAGAGAAGTCTTTAACCGCTCAACCTCTGCCTCAATCTCACTAAAAACAAAGGAAGATATCGAAACTGCCACAGAATACTTAAACACGAGCATAATAAACGCTATCCGCTCCTCAACACCTACTAAGACTTCTATCAGTAAACACGAATATCCCCATTACATATTAAACAAAATCACAGAAAAACAAAGACTAAGAAGAGTATGGCAAACCCATAGAACACCGGACGACAAACGCAAACTAAACAACGCAACCAGGAAGTTAACCAAAATCATTAAAAATTACAAAAATGACTGTTTCCAAAAGTACCTCGTCAATTTGTCCCCCTCTGCAGACTCTAACTACTCACTATGGAAGGCTTCCAGGAAACTCACGCGTCCCTTGCAAATAATCCCACCAATTCGCTGTCCGCAAGGCGGATGGGCACGAAGCCCTATAGAAAAAGCCAACCTGTTCGCCAAATACATATCCAACGTTTTTAAACCTCATTCCTCCAATACCGGTCCGGAAATAACAGAATACCTGCATTCTCCCTTCCAAATGTCTCTCCCCATTAAACTTTTCACTTCTCTAGAGGTTACTGAATTAATCCATCGTCTGAACCCCAGGAAAGCACCGGGACATGATCAAATAAATAACAAAGCAATTAAGGAACTACCTGTAAAAGGGATTGCACTCATTTCTTCAATTTTCAATGCAATTCTTCGCCTTGAATACTATCCCAAAACCTGGAAAACGTCACAAATTACGCTCATCCCTAAACCCGGAAAACCAATACACGAAACTAGCTCCTATCGCCCAAATAATCTTCTACCCACTTTGTCAAAATTATTCGAAAAGTTGCTAACGAATCGACTCCTTTCACTCCTAGAGGATCTGAAAACCCTGCCAGATCATCAATTCGGTTTTTGGAAGCAGCATTCCACAATAGAGCAAATCCACCGAATAACACACAATATCAGCCAAACACTCGAAAAAAAAAATATTGCTCAGCGGTATTCCTTGATATTCAACAGACATTCGACAAAGTATGGCATGAAGGGCTTCTTTACAAACATAAAAAAGTCCTACCACACACTTCCTACTCCATCCTAAAGTCCTACCTAACCAATAGGCAATTCGTGGTTAAATGCGCAGACGCCATTACCACAACTTTCCCAGAAAAGAAGCGGGCATACCCCAAGGCAGTGTCCTCGGACCCCTTCTGTTCTTCATCTATACTGCCGATTTACCAATATCGATAGAATTAACCATAGCAACATTTGCTGACGACACAGCGCTATTAGCGTCCCACGCCAACCCGATAATAGCCTCATCCACTCTCCAGCGAGGTCTCGACTCAATGGAGAAGTGGTTCCATAAATGGGGCTTCGAAATTAATGAAAAAAAATCCACACATGTAACCTTCACGCTGCGAAAACAAACCTGCCCGCAGGTCTCCATTAACAATATAACAGTTCCTAACAAGGACACCGTCAGATACCTGGGCATGACTCTGGACAGGAGATTAACCTGGAAACAACATATCGTAGACAAATCTAAACAACTCAGGGACAAACTCAAAAAATTTTATTGGCTCATTAGCCATCGCTCCAACCTAAGCACGCAGAATAAGATTACGCTCTATAAGATCGTAGTAAAACCTGTCTGGACCTACGGAATCCAACTATGGGGAACAGCAAGTAATTCCAACATTGAAATACTTCAACGCTTCCAATCGAAAACACTAAGATCCCTAATAAATGCACCCTGGTATGTTACCAACGAAACAATCCACCGTGACCTCAAGATACCTACAGTCAAATATGAAATACACAAGTCCAGAAGCAGATATAACACAAGAGTCAACAACCACCACAACCCATTAGTCACCGAACTACTAGACACGGCGGACCAGATCCGCAGACTAAAAAGAAAATACCCTTTAGATTAAATCCTTAGATCCTACTAGAACCAACAATATAAAACTATTATAAGCCATGTCATTGTATCACGCCAAATTAAGTTACTGAAAAGTCTCAACGAGAATTGATTGTAAATATTCTAATAAGTAAAAAAAAAAAAAAAAAAAGAAAAAACATTGAGTACAACTTAGACGCTAAAGATGAGTAGAATTCGTCATCCCGTTGACCGCGAATTCGTTATTGAGCCTAGGATCATTGTCATTAGCTTCTCGTGTATCTAATTATCGCGATTACTTTTCAAATTCCATCATAGTCATATTTATACTTGTAAATATCTCCTCTATTGCATAATGATCACGTCTAATGCCAATAGGGATTCGTTTCACGTCCTTAACCCTAACTCTAATCTTAACGCCAACTCGACATATATATATTGTCACCATTTCAAGATTCTCAACCGAAGGGCTCAATAAGTATTGTCAATACGATATTGTCAATATTTACTGATAAATCGCATTTTCGTTGAGAACCATGAAATATTGACAATAGTATCGATTGTTTCAGGGCACCGCAATCACCTCATCTTACATTGCAGTTTCTATGCTTCGCTGCGAAACCTTCTCATTCACAATCCCTCGATTTCAGATTGGTGAATTTCGCAGCGCGGAGCAACCTGTCTTACATTCCGTTCGCGTCGTCGACAATTAGGCAGATCGGTTGCGGTCGTGCAATTTACACGGGCAGGTCCGGGCAATCGACAAGCAGTAGCACAGACACGCCAATAGCCGGCCGTACAATGGCAGTTGGATTCGGGGATCGCGTAGAGGCCCTCGTGTGCAATTACGGCCCACTCGATCGGAACACAGCAAGAGAACTGTACGAAGATGGTGTGCCGGCTCTTTGTCCACCGGGGACGATCCGCAGCTCACGATACCAAGCCCTCTGTCGTAAGTGTTTCCTCGTAGAGATGTTCCCGCCGGGGAACTCGCGCGATCGTTGTCGCCTCCTTTCTCTTCTCTCTGTTCTCTCCCTCGCTGAGTCTGCATACAGCGCTTGTTAACTATTTCCTTGGATGACGATTCTTGCGATGACGCGACGACGCGACATTAGAATCGTTTTCATGGAGTATTCGGATCGCTGTTCTCACGGGAGATTAGCTTCAGGTTATTCGATATATACGGAGTGGGTTAGTTCTGTTGCCAGAAGCTAATGGGAAACATAAGACACGATACGTACAATCATCGTTAAAAGTCTATGCAACAATTTGTTACAACAAGAACAATGTGAAATGTTTTCGTTATCATAAATAACGGAATATTTAGGCTGCGTGCGCGTTGGTGACAATTTGTCACGCTCCCGTTCGCATCAACCGCAAGTTCAATTGTTTCTTTCTCCTATAAGCAGTTAAATGCTAGTCTTGCAATGTCCTTTAACGAATGTCCTTTTCATAAATAACGAAAATATCGCGCGACAAATTGTCATTAGTGTGCGCATAGTCTCTGCGATATCGAAATGGTCGAGGATGAGAAAGGATGTCGTAGAGTAAGATTAAATAAGGGATTTAATGGTAAAACGGGGCAAGTAGATCTTTCCAGGCAAATTGCAGAAAATTGTTGCGTCAAGCTACAAAGGCTATGCAAAGCATTTTTGTAATACCGACAGTTATTTCCCAATGAAGAAGTTTTTTATGAGATTTTATATTTCACTTTCGTGGAATTAGATAACCAAATGAAGGCACTTCTAAATCATGCGAAATTTAATATACTTGAACATAATTAATTAGTAGATATATAAAAGATACTTTCTTCCGACACTGTATCCGAACTCAGTATGCAACTACGATTTAATAAATAATTTCGATTTATTATGTATGGATTTCATAAACATTTTAGTGAATCAAATTAGTCTGCCGATTGCACGAGATCACAAGTGTGACTCTTAATTATTTTGATTAACTTGCCATTAGTTTCCAATATTCATTTATACTATATATATTTTAACGCTATTTATGGACAGTTTTACAGTGTTTACATATCGATACTATGTAAGATATACAGAACGGAATGTAATACTATTGACACTTCAATTGTTTAAAAATGTAGCAACCATGCCTATCAAATTTACGCTCATCAAGTTTCATAGAATAACACGAATTGATTTTTAGCAGATCACACGCAAAAATAGTAAGGTTAATTTAAAAATAAGATCGAAGCATTCGCATGTTGACAGGACAAGATTGAAGTTGTATTGAAATAATGTTTTACTTTGCTTCATTGATTAGGTGTATCTTTATTTGCTACGTTATTTTTCAATGACTGCGAGAAAACGAGAACGATGTTGTTTTTGTCGAAATCTTAATATAACGCGGGAAATTGCAATTACGGTCTGCTCTTAAAATACTTCACAAGGTAGCAGGTAACTGCGATGAAAGTTTCGTTGAAATAACAAAATAAAAGTATAAACCGTCAATCTGCAAAAGAAAGACTGATTTTCTACGTTCAATTCAGTAGAAAACGGTCATAGTGAAATATACATTGTAAATATTGAAATACTACTCTGTCAAAAAATGAAATGCAGCCACCAGTTTGTATGTTATTTGTTTCTTCTTTTATTGCGTACAAAACATCGATTTTTCACACGCTGAAATATGATGGACAAAAGAATGTTTTGCATAGTATTGCTTTGTTTGAAAAAAGTTTGTCGGATTTTATTTAAAAAATGATTTAGTTTGTTTATTTGTAGTAAAAGCTACTTTTAGGAAATTTATCTATAAAAAAGCAAATATTTGGCGTCGCGACTGATAAAATACATTTTTCAGCTTTTAAAGAATATCCTTACTTCCTCTATTTTCCTCCGTTGCCTATTTTATTCTTCGCAAAAGTATGTTATTTCTTTGCAATTTCGGCGATGTCTGAACGATTCGTAAAATCCGTCGTTCGAGCGACTGTAAGAGCCGCGAAACTATTACCTCTGATTGCGAGATATAGGTACTTCAAGTTGCAGAACATTTCTATAAGTAGATATAGAAGGGGCAGGCTGAACATTAAGGGAGCGTCTCTACAATCTTATTCAGCACTCTGCTCCGGTATTGCTGAATCCTCCAGTTTCCCGAAAATGTACCTAGTTCCCTCGAAAATTTTCGCTTCTGTTTGAAACTGAACTTAGAACGAATGAACAGCAATAAAACCGTGACGCTGTTACCATTGCCAATCGAGTTACTTAAATCGATATCTTCTTATTTTCGCCATTATTCGTTTAAATATCATTCAAATAATTCCTTACTAAAAATATGAATCATAAAGTGTTGAAATTTTACATGATATATCACTAACAATAATATGAAAACACACTATGACAGGAAGAATATCAGCAGAAGAGTAATGAATCACAAAACGTATCTCCGAAAACAAAATTTCATTTGCTATAAGCTTATACTAGCGTGAAATATTGCACGCGAAGATCTTTCTTCTTATCGCCTAAAATTATTTTTCAATAATTTAACAAGAGATACGTTTCCTTTTGAGTCGAACAAAATTATACACAAGTATTTACGTTAACTACATAACGTATTATTTATAATTACCTTATCTTTCGTTTCCAACTTTTTCCTTCGTGCGTGGAACATTCTGAAAAAGAGCGAGACCGAAGAGGAGCACAAAATGTAAAGTTACGCGATAAAAAAACTATAATAGCATCCTTCCCTGGAGTGTTGTTACAATTGGAAAAAGCAATAATCATAGCAAGACAAACCTCGTTACACTGTTCGACTTTTTCCTCGCTGAAATTGCGTGACTCGTTCTGTGCACAACCTTTTTTATTCCTCGCGAAATCTTTTCCTCACCTTTTATCGCGATTCGACCACCGTCAACCAAATAATACACATAACGAAGATAAAAATTAATACGTTACAATGGAACGATCGTGACATAGCGTTCGTGATTTCGGGTTAGTCGTATGATTCTCGTTACGAAAATTACTCGATCGTTTCTCAGTCGATTACGTATTCCAAGGGAAAGAAAATCTAAAATCCGTCGATGGAAACCAAGACCGGATGAAAGTTTTTGAGGCCTGGGATTATTGATCTAACCGAGGTTCCCTTTATAGAAAATTCGGGGGCGGGAATTAAAATGTATATACATATATATCGATTAGATATTATAACAAGTATTCTTTGCTAATCTATAACAAAATTAAATAAATTTACGTAAATATGGAATGAGATTTATTGTATAATAAGTCATATTCAAATCTTTTTATTATGCATTATCAAAAAACAGCTGCTTTCTTTTAATTTTTAAAAATGTTTAAATTTGAATTTCTTGTTATTGGCGTAAAATGAAATTTTTCTTGAACAGCGGTGTCAACAAAAATGTAGAAGGCTTCGGGGCTGTAACTCTTTTTAGTCCTCCTTCTTAATCCGCTCCTGATGGAAACGTCGCCAAGAACTTTGGCGGACAAAATTAATCCATTCGTCATCTAGTTTGGTTTCTTACCAGGTCTCAAACAGTACGCGTCTTACGACAGCGAAAGAATTATGTTAACTGCGCAAATAGCCATTTGATGACATCCATCCGCGTTTCCGCGTTAAGGTATCAATGTATCCCGATATTAATTAAACTGTAACTGTCATTTCTGTCATCTCGTGCTGCGAATGACAAGTTCCCTATGATTATTCGTTTTCTATTCGAACACTCGAGACTCGAAGCCAAGAAACACAATAAAAGATATTTATTCCTAATGAAACAAAATATAGATGTAACATTGAATAAAGAAATATATTTTTGACGCTTGAGAAGAGAATTTTATTGCTATCGATATTAGTTAACCATAAATTTATAACGTGCTTGAAAAGTTGTGCTATTTACTTAAATTACCAAATATTGTGTAATTGTCTCATAACTGCAACCCTTCCAATTGCATATGGAACGAAAGATTTCGTATTTCGACGAGTTCAGTAATTGTAATGTTACCTAAAAGACCAGTCGGAACAAACACGTCGAAACGCAAAGTAAAAAGAAGCACATGCAAATATTTTGTGCAGCCGCCGTAAGTATCAAACATCAATCTTCGTGGCAACATTACGTCGTAAGCAAATAAATCTCACCCAGCTTGGCTGTTTCCTCGCGAGTCGACATTTTCCCTCTTTCATGTCATCGAAAGGCAAACAAGGAAACCGATATATCGCGTGACTCGTTCCGTATACGAAAACAACGATCTACTATACCGATCGAAAATTCCTTCAAAGAACGCGTACATACACGTTACATACATAGAACAACGTTGCCGCGTTGGTCGCGATATTGTGCATGGATTTCAGTTATCTTTCCAATTTATACCGACGAACTCGCTTGCGAGATCTCAATAAGGATAAGGTGGATGCTCGTTAAAGTTTTCCATGAGCACTGCCATTGAATGGAGAAAGAAAGGGAGAGAGAGAGAGAGAGAGAGAGAGACAAAGATAAGAAAAAAAGAAAAGAAAAATGATTGCCTCTATTAGAAAAGTTTCAGAAGCGGCAGTCGCAAAAGGTGCAGCACAAGATTCAACAGAAGCAAGATAAAAGGAACGATCGACCGATGAACAACGGGGCATTCTTAATCAAATCGACAATTTATCTTATTCAACTGGTATTATTATTGTTGTCGACCACTTATCGTCGTTCCCTGCTCTAGCACTACCAATAAACCATATTCACCAGGTAAATCGTTTTTTCTTTCTCTTCCTTCCCGTTGATTCGGTGCACAATAGCGTACAGAAAGTCTTCGAACAGATGGAATTTTTTAGGCTTGTTCTTTACAAAAAAATTGAAAGAATCTTAACTGATATTGCACCAATGAACGACTCCTGATTATTGATGTTTGTGTATTTCCGCAAAGAACGAGCGATTTAACGTATTCAAAGAGTTACAGGGGAAAATCTATCCGGTCGAAGGTTTTTCCTCCGTTATTGTAGTTTGTAGAAAATTAATATTATATTATCGCATTGTATATTTGAGTAACTTTTCGTTAATTAATCTTCTTACTGTTATTATATTAATCGCTTAACGTTGATATTCTTAAATAGTTTCTTTTCCTTGTTCGAATTTCTTATTTTTCTTGAACTTTATTTTCCATTATCATCGGCAATTATTCATTTATTCATTTGTTATTGATTTATTACCCTTTATTTATTCTATTTACTTATTAGCAATTTATTTTTAGCAATTCTTACACAAATGTTCACTCGAATAATGTTTCAATTTTCTCTCAGTTTTTTCTCACAACTGATATGTTCCAATTGTTGTACAACAAATATGTATTGTTACAAGAGATCTTTACAAGGTAATAAAACAATTTTTATCTTATAACGTAATAATGTTTGATGTCCAATCTCTGAATGTTTCATAATACTCGAAAGTAAATTATAGTAACGGAAAGGAAAGCTAGTTACAACTGTATAGCGCTTTTGAGGAATTTCAAATTCATGGGAGTTTTGTCTTTGCATACGTCTGCAAATACTAGAAAATGGGACAAGCCAAACATGCGTTGTAGTTGAAAGCAAAAATTTCAGAACTTAATCGTCTCAAGAACTGCTAAAAACGTGATTATATTCTTCTCTAAATTTCTGAACGTGTCTTGCAAATGTTACTTAATTACAATATAACGCACTAAAATGTTTCTACAAATTGCATGCCAATCACGCCGCTGCACCTAACCCAGATCTGTAAAACCTACTCACAGTACATGTAAGTACACTTCATTTCATTTAAAATCCCATGATTTCCACGTCAGAAGTTTCTTCTCATATACTTTTTATCTATTTTCATTCTCAACACGGATAGTTAATATTTCTCGTGATTAATCTCTCATATTGATTTTATAAAAATCTTACGCTAACCCCAAGAAGTCTGAACCCTCTCGCCTTCATCGGTTTATTTCCGATTAAACCGTATTTCTCTATCATCAGAAAATCTGTCAAAAGGATCGAGAAAACTATAAAATAATCACTGTTATATGCATAACTTCTTCTTCCAATTTTACGCTGGAAGCTTTCTTTAAAACATAAGAAATCATTTTCTCGATCGAAACGAGAACGACATTATGCAGTAAGTAAATTCGATTGGATCTAATTGAAATTTCAGAAACCCATTTACGAGGCAGATTCATTTGATTACCCCTAAAACATCACTGCCCAACGATCACCGGTGTCACGACAACGACATTAATCTCCATTCGCCTTTTCATTACAGTTTAACCACTGTTTATGCCATAGTCACTGGGTCGGCTCATTAGCCGCGATAACGAGGAACGTGGATCGTAGAGCGATTAGACGTGTGTTTAACGTGGACTTTTACTCGATCAATTTGCCGAGGTCCGTTACTTTTTGCCAGCTCGAAGAATTTGATCGGACGATTAAACGACCGTGACGAAGCAACATGGCCGTTGGGTGCAAAAAGAAACGGATCTAACTTGTCCAGGCGATAATTGAAAGAGACAGGCCGAAAGGAGAATCGAGCGAGACGATTGATGAATATTTCAGCGGGGATCAGGTCGAGAATTACGAGGCGAAAAAAGGAAGCTTCACGGTGGTAACAGCTGGCCGTCATCGAAGGTTTCGCGAAAGAAGAAACGAAAAAATCGATGTTCTGTAAGTGGAACGATGTCCTTGCCCGTTTTGCGTTATTTTCTTGTTTGGCCGCAACGTCGGAATGTTTCGTGGCATGTCTGTTGCTTGACGCGTCGTTGAGTGGTTTGTTCCATCGGTTCGGTTGCCCTTTCCTTTTTTTTTTCTTTGGGAATGGGAGCGCTCGCGCGAATGAAATTTCGATTCCATTCTTATTTTGCAAAAATCATTTTTGCGCGCTAAGAGAACGTGAGTTTAAAACGGGATATTTTTTTCGAGCGTTTCAAACAATTCCATTGGTGAAAATTCTGTTTGCATGATGATGTTTATAGAGCAATCGTTATAGATACAAATAGTATTTGATATGCATATGGACTCCGTAACTTGATCATAAGTACAGAATACTGTAAATGCAAAAATACTATACGCATCACTTTTTTTCGATCTTATTGATTATTTTAAGATCATTTGATCTTAAAGTAATATCATATACGAATGATGTTCATTACTATAAATCGATAAATTCATCTTTGTATGTATTATGATTATGAATATGAATGAATATGAATGATTATGAATAAAGAAATAGAACCTAAATAAAAATTTGTTCCATTTACCAAATATGATGAATACTTTATTTAAATATTTTATACATTTTTTTACACTTACATTTCTAATAAATGTACAAATACAAGAGGACCTATAATCTTATGACAAAGAATATTTTCCCAGTTGTTACACCAATTTATTCGTCGGTCGGAATTATTTTGTTTCGAGCATTTTATTATAAAATTTTCGGAAGCAACAATCGATATGTCAAACATGTTGTATAAGAAATACTATTACACTCATTTCAACAATTTGTGTATATTTAATTTCCGATTTTTTTAGGTCCAGTATCATATTATAAATTAATGGGAATCCGTAATCCAATTAATAATTGTAATAATAGGAGATGTAACTTCTATGAATAAAATTTAATGAAATTGCCCAATTCATCTAAATAACAAAATGGCATCACCTGAAGAATTCTACAATGTAATATAAATTTCTCGTTCTATATATAACATGTATGTAGGTACAATATATCGAATATGATAGAACTTCATTTGTCTGAAATGTTTCTCTAAATAAAAATACGACAAATAAATAAATTAATATTCTAACGAAAGTTATAAATCGAGAAGTTAAAGGCTGTAGGATATAGATTTTTCTCTTACAATTTCATAGTTCTACCGTGTTAGGTTTTCGTCCATTACGAGCTCAGTACTCATGCAGAGAACGAAGTAATTGATACTTGTAATTTCTGACTTGTAAAATTTCAATAATGATATTAATTGAATTCCAAAAAAAGAAGGTAAGATAAGAACCGATCGAAGATCCATTGAAAATTTTATTTTTCAAACATTACATTTATACATTACGAAACATTACATTGGCCGATTCGATCAACGTAATTATTGTGGCATTGTCATAATCTTTTCTTTTTATTTATTAGAATATTTACAATCAATTCTCGTTGAGACTTTTCAGTAACTTAATTTGGCGTGATACAATGACATGGCTTATAATAGTTTTATATTGTTGGTTCTAGTAGGATCTAAGGATTTAATCTAAAGGGTATTTTCTTTTTAGTCTGCGGATCTGGTCCGCCGTGTCTAGTAGTTCGGTGACTAATGGGTTGTGGTGGTTGTTGACTCTTGTGTTATATCTGCTTCTGGACTTGTGTATTTCATATTTGACTGTAGGTATCTTGAGGTCACGGTGGATTGTTTCGTTGGTAACATACCAGGGTGCATTTATTAGGGATCTTAGTGTTTTCGATTGGAAGCGTTGGAGTATTTCAATGTTGGAATTACTTGCTGTTCCCCATAGTTGGATTCCGTAGGTCCAGACAGGTTTTACTACGATCTTATAGAGCGTAATCTTATTCTGCGTGCTTAGGTTGGAGCGATGGCTAATGAGCCAATAAAATTTTTTGAGTTTGTCCCTGAGTTGTTTAGATTTGTCTACGATATGTTGTTTCCAGGTTAATCTCCTGTCCAGAGTCATGCCCAGGTATCTGACTGTGTCCTTGTTAGGAACTGTTATATTGTTAATGGAGACCTGCGGGCAGGTTTGTTTTCGCAGCGTGAAGGTTACATGTGTGGATTTTTTTCATTAATTTCGAAGCCCCATTTATGGAACCACTTCTCCATTGAGTCGAGACCTCGCTGGAGAGTGGATGAGGCTATTATCGGGTTGGCGTGGGACGCTAATAGCGCTGTGTCGTCAGCAAATGTTGCTATGGTTAATTCTATCGATATTGGTAAATCGGCAGTATAGATGAAGAACAGAAGGGGTCCGAGGACACTGCCTTGGGGTATGCCCGCTTCTTTTCTGGGAAAGTTGTGGTAATGGCGTCTGCGCATTTAACCACGAATTGCCTATTGGTTAGGTAGGACTTTAGGATGGAGTAGGAAGTGTGTGGTAGGACTTTTTTATGTTTGTAAAGAAGCCCTTCATGCCATACTTTGTCGAATGTCTGTTGAATATCAAGGAATACCGCTGAGCAATATTTTTTTTTTTCGAGTGTTTGGCTGATATTGTGTGTTATTCGGTGGATTTGCTCTATTGTGGAATGCTGCTTCCAAAAACCGAATTGATGATCTGGCAGGGTTTTCAGATCCTCTAGGAGTGAAAGGAGTCGATTCGTTAGCAACTTTTCGAATAATTTTGACAAAGTGGGTAGAAGATTATTTGGGCGATAGGAGCTAGTTTCGTGTATTGGTTTTCCGGGTTTAGGGATGAGCGTAATTTGTGACGTTTTCCAGGTTTTGGGATAGTATTCAAGGCGAAGAATTGCATTGAAAATTGAAGAAATGAGTGCAATCCCTTTTACAGGTAGTTCCTTAATTGCTTTGTTATTTATTTGATCATGTCCCGGTGCTTTCCTGGGGTTCAGACGATGGATTAATTCAGTAACCTCTAGAGAAGTGAAAAGTTTAATGGGGAGAGACATTTGGAAGGGAGAATGCAGGTATTCTGTTATTTCCGGACCGGTATTGGAGGAATGAGGTTTAAAAACGTTGGATATGTATTTGGCGAACAGGTTGGCTTTTTCTATAGGGCTTCGTGCCCATCCGCCTTGCGGACAGCGAATTGGTGGGATTATTTGCAAGGGACGCGTGAGTTTCCTGGAAGCCTTCCATAGTGAGTAGTTAGAGTCTGCAGAGGGGGACAAATTGACGAGGTACTTTTGGAAACAGTCATTTTTGTAATTTTTAATGATTTTGGTTAACTTCCTGGTTGCGTTGTTTAGTTTGCGTTTGTCGTCCGGTGTTCTATGGGTTTGCCATACTCTTCTTAGTCTTTGTTTTTCTGTGATTTTGTTTAATATGTAATGGGGATATTCGTGTTTACTGATAGAAGTCTTAGTAGGTGTTGAGGAGCGGATAGCGTTTATTATGCTCGTGTTTAAGTATTCTGTGGCAGTTTCGATATCTTCCTTTGTTTTTAGTGAGATTGAGGCAGAGGTTGAGCGGTTAAAGACTTCTCTAAAGAGCTGCCAATTGGTGAGTTGGTTGTGAATAAGGCCATTAGGTGGGTTCTCGATTATTGCTGAACTGTTGCTATTACGGGGGAGCGGTCAGAAGAGAGTTCAGCCGAGGAGTTGATTTGGACATATCTGGGCGAGATATTTTTGGTTATGAAGAAGTCGGGGATTATGATTATAATCGGGGATTTTGTTAGTGTCAGTGGGCCAGTATGTGGGTTCATATGTGGTAAGTTAGTTGAGATTGTTGGTGATTATGCTTTTCAGGAGGTTTTTGCCTCTTGCTGTGACAAGTCTGCTGCCCCATTGGGTATGTTTGGCGTTATAGTCTCCTCCAGCTATGAATCTATTGCCTAGGACGTCAAAGAGGCTATCGAAGTTCTCTTTAGCAATCGAGTGTCTGGGAGGGTAGTATACTGCTGAGGTGCTCATTGTACCATGGCGGTCTTCTATTGCTACGCTTGTGGCTTGAAGGTAGCCTTTCTGGAATGATGGAAGCTCGTAGTGCTTAATGCTGGATTTGACGATGATTCCGGTGCCACCGTGTGCCTTCGCACTGGGGTGTTGTGTGTGGTAGATGTTGTAGCCGTGTATTTTGAGGTAGTTTTTGTCGGTGAAGTGGGTTTCAGATATGAGCATTACGTCGATTTGCTGCTGTTTTAAGAAGAGTTCTATTTCAAATTTGTGCTGAGCTAGACCGTTGGCGTTCCACAGAGCTAGACGCATTGGTTTTATTTTGCTTCTGTGCGTATTAATTTATCCATGAAGAGTGTAAGTAGTGACAGCAAGTTGTTAATTTGCTCAGTTTGCTTCTCGATTAGTTTTTCGAGTCTGGTGAAGTTGTCTGTGTTTTGTGAGGTGGGAACACTATTTTCTGAGTGTCCACTGTGGGTTTTCGAATTGTCTATGTTTCCTTGTGCTGCTTGGGCATAGGAGATTGATGGTGTAGAGAATTTTTTGGGTCTAGGTTCTTGTTTGGTTATCTCCTTGGGTCTGAGTTTAGGGTACTTATTATTATGTAGCGTTTCATAGGCTAAGCATCCTTTGTAGTTCGCAAGATGCTCTCCTTGACAGTGGATGCACTTCGCGGGGGTTTCTGAGGATTTAGTGCATTGGTCAGTGGGATGACTACCAGCACATTTTACGCACCAGAAATTATGATTGCAGTATTTCTGCGTGTGGCCGTACCTTTGGCACCTTTTGCATTGTACTATCTCTTTCTTTACAAGAGGTGGTTCGAACTTAACTATGGAGTTCATCAGCCGGTTGACGTTGTAGATTTCTTTATTATTTTCTTTTTGTTTTATATCTATGAAAAATAGCGATAGTGGATTTTTTGTGATTCTATGTCTTATGTTGCTGATGTTAGTTACGTCGTGACCAAGCTTTAGAAGTTCGAACTTTACTTCGTCTAGATCGACTGAGTGGTGGATATTGCGTAGCACCACACGAAATGTTCTTTCTTGCTTGAGCTGGTATGTGTGGAAGTTGGCATTCAGGGTTTTTAACAACTTCGTTAATTTTCTGTATGCGTCTGGGGTGGTTGGCAGGACTTTTACACTGTTGTTGCTGATTTTCAATTTATATTCCTCCTTACCGATTTCTTTTTGAATTGTCTTTGTCATTGATTGAATGTCAATAACATCATCGATGAAGATTGGCGGGGGAGGGGTTTTTTTGTGTATGTTGTGTATTTACCTCTGTGGTAGTATCCATAGCGACATCAGCCTCCAGTATCGCGAACCTGTTTTGGGTGGTCACTTGGCTGGCTGGCAGGTTGGTTTGCCTTTTGCTCACATTAGTCCTGCTAGCTTCGAGTTTGCGTTTTTTCGTATGAGGGTCGTTTGCAAAGAGGGGTGTATTGCCCCTTTGCCATGGGGGAGGAAGAGTGGCGTTGTTGTAACTAAGCTCCGTAGAGCCCGTTTGGAATGATTGGGCCATCGTCGATCTAGTTAATTGAATATGAAGAAGCTAGTCGAGGGGCTGTGTGAACACTTGGTTAGGTTTGTTGGATTCGCTTTCGATACATGGGCGTCACGTGTTGTTTTGTGAATTTCACAGGGCACTGGACACACGTCTGCACGCTTCGGCACTCACCAGCAAACTCCTATTGTCGTAATCGTAAACGAAAAAATATTACAAGATGTCTTCTTGCTAAGTATGACGTTCGAAGGAAATCGTAATATGCTTCGAGCTTAGTGGGAGACACTATTATATTGTGTTCCAATAGAAATAGCATCGCCAATGAAAGAGCGTCAAGGTGTTTTCGCAATGAACATTCCACGCGACAGCGAAATTGCCTCTATCTTTCGTTCCATCATTGTCTTGTTTTTTAATTTAACCGGAGAGTTTTTAACGGTGAAGTTCTGGTGGAAACGGTAATCTAACCGAAGGGCCGAAGGAAGTTGGTATCACGAGTCGACATCAAGATGATTTAATATGTCGGACAATCGGCTTCACCCTCGCTCTCGACTTCCAATTTAAAATGAACATCGCGAACTAGGGGGCGGAGAATCATTTCGTGAAAGAAGGACCGGGCAGTTCTCATTAAATTATTCCGCAACGTTTCTAGCGAGTAGTAATAATACAAGTAATATTAGCTCGATGTTCCTTTCTCGTGACATTAAACAATCTTCTCGGTTCGATGTTTCGCGACCTTCGAAACCTATGAACGTTCCACAACTTCCTTAGACACCCCTTTTTATTCTTATTTTACTCTAAGATAAGGTAGCGAACGAAAGAAAGTTTAGATACAAGCGGCACAAAAAATAAGTATGATTTTACAAAATAGAATTGTACTTGAGAAAAACAGTGAACAAATATAATACAGTGCAGAACAATGTGATTATGCAGCATGCTGAAAAATATTAATATGTACGTAAAAGGCGAAACTTAAAAATACCCAACAATATCCAAACTCTTCTAACTGCTAGAACACAATGTTAAAAAAAAAAAAAAACTGTAGTTTTCTATAAGAAATACTAAATCTTTTGCGCCGCCTGTAGAAACATGTATGTAAAACTGTACTAGTTTGGTAATTAACTACTAATAACTAACTAATTATTTACTACTTAACAGCATTAAGATAACTGTACCAAATTAAGCATGTAAATAGTATTTAAATATTTATATGTTTATAAAAAATAGGAAATTGTAGTCACTAGTATTTTAACAAGAAATGTGACGATAAACAATAAATAATATTTTCTTTTCTTTGAAAATATTTTATTTTATTTTAAAAATTCGCCTGAATAGAAGAAATGATTAAATGTCGTATAGAATAACGATGTACAATAAAATTTCTTATCTTTCCCAAATGATAAATAGACTGTATGTTATACGTCAACTGGATATAAAATAGCCATAACTACGTACAATCACGTTGCATTAATTGGAAGTGTCAAGTATTTGCGCATCTCTACGGGATTATTGTTTACCAAGTGAATTAGTTCTCTTCCTCTGTGTTTTTTCTCACAGTCAAAGAGCGGAAACACATCGAGTGAGCAGGGGAGAGCCGAGCTCTTCAGATCACGTAACGACTAGCCATTTCACGTCAAATCGCACTAGATTTCACATGGTCACCTCGTGAACCCTGATTAGAGAATTTCAAGGATGGGATGAAACAAACGATGTGAAGAGAATCTCGCTTGGCTAACGATGTGAACTCGTGTAAGATATGAATTTATTTAGTTTGACACAGATGTGAGAATATACAATTAATAAATTAAAAAATCATTCGAAAAATGATACTCCAAAGCCATTGTAGATCTATTATAGAAATTTTCTGTTAGATCTATTGTTTAAAAATTTGTTATCAATTTTGTTTATATATATATAGTAAATATCTCCTCTATTGCATAATGATCACGTCTAATGTCAATGGGGATTCGTTTCACGCCCTTAACCCTAACTCTAATCTTAACGTCAAGCCGACATATATATATATACGCTTATAGGAACGCAAACTTTTTCAAAAAAATTTTGTCGGGAGAATCATGTATCTATGAACAGATTTTATTGTGCGCAAACGGTTGAGGGGGAAGAAATTCAGCGAAGAAAAGTTAAAAACAATTTGAATTTATACGAGAAAATGTATAGCATTATTTGAATACTTCGAGTGTTTAAGTAACAGTGTGGAATAATGAATTTATCGAGCATCTAACTATGCACGTGATTAAAGTTTAATTACCATAAGTTGGTGGCACATTAAATTATAATTTAATAGAATTTAGGAAATTTATATATTTATTTACTACCAGGCACTTACTCAGACTCATATTACACAAGTCTTTTACAGCATGAAAGAAGTTCGAAGTTTGCAATATCAAACGTCGTGCGATGTAATATATGATAGTTTATATACGCGAAAAATGACATCCTGCAAACTCTCATAACCATTCCGTTGTCAGGCTCAGGATACCGGTACTGCTGTGCTGCGCGTTATTGTTATTTCTAGACACATTCACATATAGTATATTTTTATGGTGTGAGAAATAGTAGGTTCTCGGCGTTAAATAATATTAAAGCTGTCAGAGCGTTCAACTTAAGAGAACGCAGTTTTTAGACTAAAGAAAGCAAAAGGGAAATGAGGTCAACAATTGCTTTTCAAATTCGACATTGCTATTATTACTCCACTCGGTACTTTTTTAATTATTCGATAATATCTATGATAGAATGTGGATTATTTAAGTCATTTTTGTAAATTTTGCTGGAAATAATAGAAATATTGCATTTATATACCTTCGGAACTATTCTGAAATACAGAATTGCGGGAGACATTTACGATAGGAGGACATTTACTCAGGATTCAAGATATCGTGGAATCTGTTAATGACAACTTTAAGATTCGCAGATGTAGGAACCAGTGGATATCGCATTACTATGCTTCGATACGCCACTACTTGCTATGACATTCATTCGTCAGACATAACATTGATATATTCTACTTGACATTCAACATTACCTGCTTATATCAGCACATTGTACGTGAATCTTTGCCAAAAAAAGTAGCAATGCTTCCTTATCCACTGTATTTATCTGATTTGGCACTCTGTAACCACTTTCTACTCCGGAAACTCAAAATTCCAATAACACACTCGCAAAGAAAACATTGCAACCGTAGAAATAGTTACACGAGATCACAACAGTAACACATTTTTTTTTTATTTTATTTATTGAAATTCACAATTTGTCCAATTTGGACATTTGGTAGAATTTTTTAACAGTAATATTAACATGTTGGTGGCTACCCCCAGCGGGGTACCATCCTCGCGTTTGCGAAGTTATATCCTTTGTGAGGTCTGCTGGGTGCTTCCTTTTTAGCCTTCTGTCCATGTTTATGGTTTTGAACGTTTCTGCAGCTAGCCGGTTTGGGTGTGTTGCTATTCTTGATTTGTATTTTTCTGAGTATCTGCTAATTTCTTCCTTGACCGTTGGGATTCCCAGATCCCTCCGAATGTCATCATTTCTAACGTACCATGGTGCGTTTACTATTGTTCTAAGGATTTTAGCTTGTATTATCTCTATTTTGTTTATATGGCTCATTGCTGCTGTCCCCCATAGTGGTATTCCGTACGTCCAGATTGGTTTTATGATCGTTTTATATATTTTTAATTTATTTTCTATGGTTAATTTGGATTTTCGGCTTGTTAGCCAATGTATTTGTCTCCTTGTTTTCTGTATTTTTTCTATTATTGATTTGGTATGTAGTTTCCATGTGAGTTGTGTATCTAAGTGGAGTCCTAGGTATTTGACATGCTTTGTTTGTGTTATATGCGTGCCGTTCAGAAGGATGTTTGGTGGTATCTTTTTTCGTAGCGTGAATGTAATATGGTTGCATTTATTGGGGTTTGCTTTTATTTGTTTTTCTTGTAGCCACTTTTCTATTTTTGTGATATGTTCTTGTAGTAATTTGACTGCCGTTTCTGGGTTCGTATGCCTGACTAGTATAATTGTGTCGTCCGCGAATGTCAATACTGTGCTGTTGGTAGTTGTTGGTATGTTCGCCGTGTATAATGTGTATAGTATCGGGCCTAGGACGCTTCCTTGTGGTACCCCTGCCTTGATGTTTTTAACTTCAGAATGTGTGTCCTTGATTTTTATTACGAAGGTTCTGCTGCTTAGGTAGGATTTTATTAATTGGTGTATTTGGTTCCGGGAATTGTTTCCTAATTGTTTGTAGTAGACTTTCATGGTTAATTTTATCGAATGCTTTCTCTATGTCCATAAAGAGGGCTGTGCAGTATTCCTTGTTTTCTAGTGTTATTATTATTTCGTTTATAAGCCTGTGCAATTGCTCTATCGTGGAGTGTTTGTTTCTGAAACCAAATTGGTGATCCGGTATTAGTTTTTTTGTCTCTATTATTGTTTTTATCCGGCAATATATTATTTCTTCCAGTATTTTGGAAAATACTGGAAGCAGTGATATTGGTCTGTAAGATGCAGTTTGATGTGGGTCTTTGCCTGGTTTATGTAACATTTTGATCTGTGCTAATTTCCATGGTTTGGGGAAGTATTGAATTTTTAGAATTGCATTAAATATTATTGTCATTAGTCTTATTGCTTTTGGCGGAAGGTTTTTCAAGATTTTGCCATTGATTAGGTCGATTCCTGGTGCTTTGTTGTTTTTTGTTTTATCAATTATGTTTCTAATTTCTTGTGCTGTTGTTTTAGGTACGGTGTATTCCTTGTCGGTTGTGGTAATAGTGGTTTGTGCATCCTCCTCCGTATGACTTTTGAGGTTG
This sequence comes from Bombus terrestris, assembly GCF_910591885.1. Lineage (NCBI taxonomy): Eukaryota > Metazoa > Arthropoda > Insecta > Hymenoptera > Apidae > Bombus > Bombus terrestris. The sequence continues at coordinate 15,071,211 of NC_063274.1, forward strand.
CTGTTGTTGATAGTGTGTGGTGTGAATGTGTTGCAGAGGTGGTTGGAGAATTCTTTAGCTTGTTCTTCGTTGCTTCTTGCCCATGTGTTATCTGCTTTTCTGATTGCTGGGACGGGTATTATTGGCTTCTTTATTTTTTTCGTGGCTTTCCATAGTGAGTAGTTGGTGTTCTCGTGTGTAGAGAGTGTCCCTATGAACTTTGCGAATTCGTTATTGTTGTGCTCCTTTATTTTGTTTTTTATTTCCTTTGCAAGTTTGTTTAGGTGTTTTTTGTTTTCTCGAGTTCTGTGTTTTTGCCATTTTGCTTTCGCTTTTCTTTTTTCTCTAATTTTGTTGAGTATTTCTTGCGAAATTGTTATAGTTTGTCTGCTGGTTGATTCGGGTGTAGTGGTTGTCCTTGCTGCTTCTTGAATAGTTACTGTCAATGTTGCTACTGCCTGTTCTATGTGTTCAGGAGTTTTCAACGAGATGTTGCAGTTTATTTTGCTTTCTATTATTTCTTTGAAAGTTTGCCATTTGGTGGATTTATTGCATAGTGTTACTGGTTTGCTATAAAGTATTGGTTTGTTTCTGTATTCAATTATTATGGGTGTATGATCGGAGCTGAGCTCGAGGTTGGGTGTTATTTTTAGTTTGTTTGTGTTTAGTCCCCTTGTAACTGCAAAGTCCAGGAGATCTGGTTTTTTGTTCAGGTCAGTCGGCCAATATGTCGGTGTTCCTGTGGATAATATATTGAGGTTATTATTTCTAATGTATTTTTCCAGTGTTCTGCCTCGAGGTGTAGTGTTTCTTGATCCCCATAGCGTGTGCTTTGAGTTGTAGTCTCCCGCTGCGATGTACTTGTGCCCTAAGTGCTGGAAGTATTCTTCCCACATTTGTGATGTTATTTTGTGTCGCGGAGGCACATATAATGCTGACAACTGGAAGTAGTTGCTGCTAGTTTGAACTGTAACGGTGGTTGCTTGTACATATTCCTTATTAACTTGGCTGTGTAGATAATGTTTGATATCGTTTCTGACTATCACTGTTGTCCCTCCGTGAGCTTTTCCTGAGGGGTGTTTGGTATCATATATGGTGTAGTATGGTATTTTCATGTAGCTTTTTGTAGTGAAGTGTGTTTCTGAGACAAGTAGTATGTCTATATTGTTATTGTATCTGAATGTTTTAATTTCAAGGACCCGTTGTTGTAGGCCGTTTGAGTTCCAGGCTGCTATTTTTAGCGTGTCCGTTTTTTTTTTGTTTAGCACGTTTGTAAGTAGTTATAGCATGACCGTGATTTGTTGGGTTTGCTGTCTGAGTACTGAGTTTTGTTCGCTTATCATTCTGGTTAGCATTTCGGTGTTCTTTATGTATTGTTTGAGCAGTTCTTTGATTTCTGTAGTGTCGTTGTTACTATTGTTGTGGTATTGGTTGTCTATGTGTGTCGATTGGCTGGTTACTTGAGCGTAGCTTAGACTACCAATGCTGTTGGTGCTGATGGGTTTGGTGTTTGTTGCATGCTCTGTATTTGGTATTATCTCGAGTTTTGTGCTGTCCTGTTGGGCTTGTATGTTAGTGATTGTCTTGCTTCGTAGGGGCGGGAACAGTTTGCGTTGTAATTGTTTCCTAGCTTCGCAACCTTTATAACTGGCTGGGTGTTTTCCGTTGCAGTTATAGCATCTAACCTCCTCTATTGTTCCCGTGGATGGGCATTGTATCGTAAGATGATTTTTTGGGCATTTAACGCATGCCGGGTTTCTATTGCAATAGTTTTTTGTGTGGCCGTATTGCTGACACCTTATGCATTGTGGGATATCTTTTTTATGTCTAGGTGGCTCCACTTTTACTATTGTGTTTAGTAATTTTTCTATATCGTAGTAAAAAGTATCCTAGTAAAAAGAATTTTGCTACTCATAAAGAGAAGGTAAGGCGGAAAAAGAAGGGATATGACCAAATGACTTAATTATATCGATAATTTAGTCCACTAGAAAAGAAACAACATTTGATAAATTCGACTGAATTGTACATAAAATGAAGTTTATACTTTACTTAACCATCGTGAAAAATAATGATTAGTAGAATATTCGCCATCCTTATCCGCGTCTTCTCCCTGTACAGAGCGGACATTTCCTGATTTTAACCGGTATACCATATTTCTAATGCTACTTGGTGAAGACATTCGAAACATTATAATCGTTGCGACTTAATAGCTTTGTAGTTCCAATTTTCATGAATAAAATGTGTTATCGAATGGAAGATCAGGAAACAATTCTCGGTTTTGTTTCTATACCTTTAAAATAGTCTAAATATTCTAACTGAGGAAGATTTTTCATGAAAGAATAAATTGAGAGTGTAGATAACATTGATTTTTGAGAAAAACAAATAAAGTTAGACAGATGATATACCTTGAATAAAGTATATACCTTGAAGAACGATTTTTTACATTTAATTACGTTACCAGACTAAAGCGTGATTTTCCAGGCAGACGTGTATTATCAATATTCACGTAACTTTCTGGGTCCCAGGATACCCTCAATACCTGTTCGACTTCCGTGGTCCCGGAATAGGTACTCTTAAAACCTCCGATGACCTCGAATTCTGTCGATAAGTTTGAAACTCTGGAGGATCATGGATGCTTCAAACATCAATGGAATCTCTGCGATCTTCAGATATCTGCGGTATCTTTGGAATTTTTTAGCGCTCATACATATCAGCAGCGCTTGTATAACATATTACAATTTCGGATAGTTTGCATACCTATGGTACCGCTAAAGTTCCCATGTATCTTTGACATTCTTAGAATTCTTATTTCTCTTCAGACCAGCGAAATATTTGTGTTCTTAAGCCTCGAAAGTCTTTCCACTATTCCCATAACCTAGATATCTACATTTCGCGTATATCATCGTTTAGTCTCTTATGTCTTACCGCTTCAAGAGCTAACTAATCGAGTCTAATGATTCCGACATTGTCTCTATCGATTTTTATTAATTCGATTGTTTTCTCTAATGAGCTATCTATCGAATTGTAGGGGTGAAAGTCATTTCAATTTCTCGATTCTATGTACTTAAAATTAATAAAGCTTCGTTTGCGAATTTATCTTTAAGAATTTGAGTTCTGAAAGTTTGAAAAGTTAATGGGAATAATAGTTATTCAAAGATGGTATAAAGACCCTAGTTTAAGAAGCATTTTTTAAATGGAAAATAAGTCAAGAACATAGATAATCTTTCCTTTGAAATTTTGGGAATAACTAAAATGGAAGAATAAATGCAAATTTAAATGATATTGATACTTTAATCAAAGATATCAATTGGAGAATTAATGTAAGATGTAAAATTCGCGGAAATTCTATCTTACGAACTTGATGTTCGTATCCTACAAAGATTTGTCAAATTTATTTACTACGTTCTTAAAGTTTTAGAATCTTACATAAATTTCCAAATTCACGATTATCTGGCAACGTGAAAGTCGCCTCTGGCGCATATCTAAGATCTACTTGTTTTAAGATCGTTCTCCATCGTTCGTCTGTACTCTACACCGAATCTCGTAAGTTCTGCAACTTCGATCTTATCAATATGAAATTCTGTATGGCCAGATTTGTCATGTGTTGCGTCCTCCGTGTCCGAAGATGTAATATTGAATGTGTGGTAAGTTGAAGAAGTGAATATTGAGTATCGTAAAGCCGATGTTGTCGATATAAGATCCCACGGGGTTACCGCAAGTGATCGTACATATTTTCTAACAGCTACGGAAAACACTGTGCTAGTTCTTTTGGTTCCAGCTGCTTGAAATGGCTTTCGCGTAGCTTATTGCGGCACAGTGAGTATTAAAGAATTCGTGCAACCATTCGAATAGATATCAAGCCAATGGGAAAGTAGTGCCGGTTTTATAGGTATAAAAGTGAATGGTCTTGTTTTGTTTAATTAATTATATTTTATTGATCATTGTTTTCTATGGCCTTTCCACACTACCTTCATACAAAAGAAGTCAATTCTCATTCTTTCGTTCGATTTCAACGAATGTGTATGTATTTCTTTCAATTTCAAATAATTTTACTGTAGAAGAAGAATATGGGGTTTCTAGGAAATGTGGAATGTAAAAAGAAATCTCGAAGGTAAAATAATTGACCAAAAACAAACTTTGCCACGCTCCGAGTTTAAACGTTAAAACTACTCTATTTTTAAGTTGACTTCTAGGTTCGAACAAGGAGAAAATATTTCAGAAACATAGAACCATTGCCTTGATTTCCTCCGCGATCAAAAGTGACATTACTTTCTCGTCAAAGTAACATCTACTAATTTAAAATTAATAAATATATAATCTTGATCATCGAATAATACAATTGAATTAAATTAATTTGCAAGTAAATTGAAACACGAAATAGTGCACATATAATTTATATGTATATAGCCATTGTGTATATATTTTTGTATAAAAATAATCGGTATTACCAACCGTACAACAATGTTATCAGAAATTAATGAAGAATCACCGAAGGAAGGAACATTAATCGATACAGTTTAGATATTTCGATTTATAAGAGTCATAAAAACGGCTGAATCGACCTGGAATCGACAAAACAGTTTGCCGCTCGTTGATTTCCATCGGACAGACGATATCACGTCTGGTCTTCTTGTAGTTGTTTCTCCTGTTTGATCAATTCAAGTACCCCGTTTCTCATTTCAAAAACCACTTCCCGCTCGGTCAAGCCCAGCCGACGTTTGTTGCTGATATCGTAGATGCCTCCTTCGCTCTCTGTATGCTCGCCCCTGGTGCCTCTTATCTGAATATTTAATCGTTTAATTCGACCATGTACTTCGTTATTTAATGAGCATCAAGTTCTACTTATTTATATTGCTCTATCGCGAATTTCTAAAATTATATTTATATCGATATAACAACAATAGTAATAATAATAATAAACAGGCATAACCGAGTGGCAGGAAGGAATTCACAGTCATAGTACAGAATTACAAGTTCACAATGGAAAATGATACATACATAGGTACAATGATGACGTAAAACTATACTGGGATAAAACGACACAAACGGATCATACAATAACGGACAATAGACCAGACATAACACTAATAGATAAAATGAACGAAACAACACACTTAATACAAATCAGCACCCTGAACGACGACAACGTAATAAAGAAGTAGCAAGAAAAGATAGAAAAACGTGTACCATTAGCGCGAGAAATAATAAAGATATGACATCAAACAACTGCAAAAATTTTACCAATAATCGTATCAGTATTCGGAATAGCACTCAAATCTTTTCACAAAAATATACAGGAATTAGATCTGCACATAAACATCCATACATGCATGCAAGAGTCATTTCTAAAAGCTATAAATATAACACGCTCGTTTATAACACTTAATAGATAAATTATGAGCAGTCTTGGCATCATGCCTGTTTGCCCATGTATATAACATCCGTAATTAGTTAATATAGGGATAATAATAATAACAATAACAATAGTAATAATAATCGCCTATCGATTTTCGTCTATTGCAACCCCGTTGGATACAAAGATTTTTCTTATTTTCTACTCCTATATTCTAGTCATCCGCAAGCCTATTCATTTTAGCAAAGTGCTCTTATTTTTAGCATTGTTTGCGTAAAACAGTATATTGATTTCACTTGCTCTTCTTTGATTATTAACAATATTTCGGAGTAGGTATTTCGTTTAATCATATTTATTTTTTTGTATAAAGATTTTTATTTGTATGTCTCTCATGATATTAACAGATTTCAAGAAATATGATCGAGGCGAAGTATATTTTTTATTCACTGAACATTAGAATGAAGTCTATACTTTGCGTATTTCATGCAAATCTGGGTATTGTATATAGCCTGTGTATTTTCGTATCTCTGAATTCCTCAACAATGTCTCAACATCTGCAGCTTGCTTATTCCTTTGATTCGGTTTATATGAATAATTATTTCTCATATATAATATAAAAAAATAATACTTTATAAAGAAGATACCTATATACGCAGATATTACTTACAGTTACGAGATTATGAACACGAAAATAATAATGATGTAAATTACGGCCATATTTACTGCTAGGAATTGTGATATTAATATTAATATGAATTTAGACATTAAGATAGTCTTTTATCTACCTGGATTATCTTATATACTATATGCTTTTTCTACAACATCCATTGAGTAAGAAATATTATATCTTGCACTAACAATATTACTACTTCTCCCTCTCAAGAATTATTGCGCTGGACTAATAAAGTTACTAATCCGCCTATCGATAATATTGCAGAAGGAATACCGATCAACCCGGTTTAGAAGCTGAAAGATATCTCAAATGGCATGGAATAAATATTTACAAAAGATAGCGGCCTAAATAATGATAATTCAATCGAATGATTTATAATCGGAATAATAATTCGGAGTTCATTATAAATTATGATATAATCAAACAAAAATAATATAACGTAATATAATATAACATGATATATTATAACGTTATATAGTATGATGTAACATAATGAAACATAATATAGCATAACGTAATACAGTACAACGTGATACGAAACACGTGATATAATATGAGGTACTATAGTAAAACGTTAAATAGTTTAACGTAATAGAATATACCGTGATATAATTAAACGTAACATAGTATAACGTAATATTATAAACCATGTTATGATATAACGTACTATAGTATAACATTATAAAATATAACGTGATACAATACAACGTCATATATTATAAAGTGATATAATATAATGTTATATAGCATAACGCGATAAAACATAACGTCATATAGTACAACGTTATATAGTATAAGCAGATACAATATAACGCTATACAGTATGATGTCACTTAGCATATCATATAGTAGAACGTCATATAATATAACCTCGTATAGTATAACGTTCCATAGTATAACGTTATAAAGTATAACGTCAAATGATATAATGTTATAGAGTATAACGTGATATAATATAAAGTAATACCGTATAACGTCACATAATATAACGATATATAGCGTAACGTTATACAGTATAACGTCATATAGTATAACGTCATATAGTATAATGTCACATAGGATAACGTTGTATAGTATAACGTGATATGGTACAACGTAACATAATACGACGTAATAAAATAGAACGTTAATACAGTATGACGTGATATACCATCACGTAACATAATATAACGTCATACATGACAACGTCACATAGTACATCACATAGTACAACGGTATATAGTGTAACGTTATACAGTATATCGTTACCTAGTATAACGCGATATAATATAACGTCATATAATAACGTCATACGGAATAGCATAATATAATCCAAAGTGATATGGCATAACGCACTGAAACATAACGTCAAATATTATAGTATAACGTTATATCGTGATACAATATAACGTTATACTTTATTACGTAATGTAATATAACGTAATATAGTATAACGTGATATAATACAACGTCATATAGCATAAGGTCATATAGTACAATTTCACATAGTACAACGTCACATAGTATAACGTCACATAGTATAACGTCACATAGGATAAGGTTGTATAGTATAATGTAATATGGCACAACGTAACATAATACAACATAATAAAATAAAACGTCATACAGTATAACGTAATGTAAGATAAAGTAACATAATATAACATCGTACAGTACAACGTCATATAGTATAACGTTACATAGTATAACGTTATATAATGTAACGCTATACAGTATAACGTCACCTAGTATAACGCGATATGATATAATGTCATATAATAATATCATACAGAATAACAAAATATAATATAACGTCATACTTTATTACGAAATGTAATACAACGTAATATAGTATATATAATAAAATATAACGTATTACCATTTAACGTAATACTATATAATGTAATAATATATAAAGTAATACTACATAACGCAATAGGAAATACTGTAATAATATATAACCTAATACCACATACCGTAATAAGTTATACGGTAATACTATATAACGTAATATGTTATAACGTAATACGGCATAACATAAAACTGAATAACATGGTACTATATACCGTATTGCGTTATAAGTGTAATACATTATAACGTTATACTATATAGCGTAATACTATATAACGTAATACTATATAGCGTAATGCTATATAACGTAAGAGGTTATAACGTAATACTATATATCGTAATGCTATTTAACATAATTCGTTATAATGTTATACTACATATGGTAATACGTTACATCGTTGTAGTATATAACGTAGTACTGCATAATGTAATACTATTTAACGGTAAACTATATACGGAAATTCGTTATGAGGCAATACTATATAACGATACACAAGATAACGTGTTATGTTATATCGTAATACTATATAACGTAATACTATGTAACGTAATTCGTTACAGCGTTATACTATATAACGTAATTCTTTATAGTCTTATACTGTATAACGTAATATGTTATAACATTATACTATATACCGTAATGCATTACATCGTTATGCTATATAACGTATTACCATATAACATAATAATATATACCGTAATACGTTACAATGTAATACTATATAACCTAATACTACATGCCGTAATACGTTATACGGTAACACAACCAATGTATATATAATACTATTATCTAATACTAAATATAATATAATATAATACTAAAATACGTTATACGGTAATACTATATATGTTATGACGTAAGACGACATATCATAAAACGTGGTACTATATATAGTATTGCATCATAAGTGTAATACGTTATAACGTTATACTACATAGCGTAATACTATATGACGCAATACTATATAGCGTAAGGTTATATAACGTAATAGGTTGTAATGTAATACTATATAACGTAATACGTTATAACGTGTTACGTTATATAGCGTATATATATATATATATATATATATATATATTGTAATACCATATAACGTAATAGATTATGACCTAACATAATATAACGTAATACATTATAACGTCATGCAATACAACATGTTCTGATATACTATTACGTTATTTAATATAACGTAATACATGATAACGTAATACTATACAACGTATTACTTGTAGTAGGTATCCTGCTAGTAGGTTTGGTAAAGGTATGGTTTGTTTCTATATTGTTCATGTCAACACAAAATATAATATGATTCCCGGTCAGTCTATAAGAACGCATTCACCATACGTTACACACTACTTTCGCTATAACGTTTCCAACGCTATTTTTCCGGCTAACCACATTCCTTGACAAACCTGACAACACCACTTGACAACGCTGACAATCTTCCTTGACAACGCTGACAACACTCCTTGACAACGCTGACAACACTCCTTGAAAAAGCTGATAAGACTATTTGACAACACTGAAAACACTCACTTCTCACGTCATAACGCTATACTATATAATATACGTTATATCATACTATATAACATAATAGGATATAACATTATGCATTATAAAGTAATACGTTTTAACGTTACACGATATAAAGACATACGTTTTGATGTTTCACCATATCACGTCATACGCTTTAAAGGTATACCATATGACAAAATAGGTTATTCCATTATACCATATAACGCTATACCGTATAA